>NC_056729.1:535218387-535428387 GCF_019279795.1 Protopterus annectens | reverse complement strand
CAGGTGTTATTGTGATATATTTTGGAATAGCTGTCATACACTTTGGATGAGATGCTACAATGACAGGTTTGTTTCCATATACATTCTCTTTTTATGTTCAGGTCTGACTATCCATTATATGTCAGTATAAGCTGCCTACATTTCTTGGATCATCACACTTATTTGTCAGGGGAACAGGTTACTGGGCACAGATTTGGGCCTGTTATCTGGACAGATCAGAACAGTTGAGGGGTATGACTATGCATACAGCTTACTACCTGAACATTCTGCCACAATCTGTAGATTTGATGGTTATGATTATGCTTACAGCGTACTATCTGAACATTCTAGCAAAGTCTGTACAGTTGTTTGGTATAATTATGCATACAGCTTTCTATCTGAACATTCTCGCAAACTCTGTACAGTTGTGGGGTATGATTATGCATACAACTTACTACCACTCCCGGGATTCAGACCCCTGCTGTGTGTGGTAAAAATATTACAGTTGACATCACAGTACACTGTGCTATCAGGGAATTGGTGTAAAGCATCCCAATGGTTTCTGTCTAAGTCTCCCTCAGTTGTTCTATATGACTGACCTCTTGGGACTTCCCACATTGTTACACTGAACTTTCTACACATTTTAACTGCATTCAACAGTGTGGGTAACACTGCTTAATACAACAGTACTATTTATAGAATGCAACACTACAACAACATATGAAAGCAGAATGTGCACAAGCACTCCAGGGGTTATACTTTTAATCACTAGATATTACACCTTTTTTCCATGCAACCTATATGATAGTCTTCCTGCCATATTGTCTGGTTTATTCAGTACATCCCATACACAATACATTTTTATACTAGTACAACACTTTCTAGTACTGTTATATTTATTTGTTATGACAGTACATGCAAGAATATTACTAACCTGCCTTGCGATGCAACCTTTGCAACCTAGCTCACTGACAGAACCCACACTGTGAAAGTAGCAGACTCCAAATCCGACTTCAGACCAGTGACAGGTGGAGTACCACAGGGTTCAGTCCTGGGTCCTCTCCCATTTGGTATCTTCTTCTCTGAAGTACAGGCTAACACAGAAGGTCTTTGGCTAACGAAGTTTGCAGATGACTGCAAACTAGGAGCCGTAATCGAAACTTCTAACCATGTGGACATCCTACAAAAGAGCCTCACTGAGACAGATGCCTGGTGTCAAAGCCATGGCCTCAAGCTCAATGCCAAAAAGTGCATTGTCATCCCCTTTGGTAAAAACTCTGTACCCATGAACTACAACATAGGAGGTAGTATACTTAACACTGAAAGTGTGATAAGAGACCTTGGGACACAGGTGGGCAGTAGTCTCTCCTTTGATAATCACATCACCACAGTAGTCAGGAAATCCTTCTACGTGGCACACCTCATCACAAAAGGTTTATCATCCAGAAAAAAAGAGGTCATTGTTCCCCTCTACTCATCACTCATTAGACCCATTATAGAGTACAACACCCCTTTTGGTATATACTTCACAAGACATCTACAACAACTGGAAAGGACACAGAAATACCTCACAAAGAGAATTACCGACCTCAAACAGATGCCCTACACAGACCGTCTCAAAAAACTCCAGCTTTACTCCGTCTCATATCACCTACTCAGAGGTGATCTCTGCCTAACATACAAAGCTATGTAAAACCTAGAGCTGTTGGACATGCTCCACTTAAAGAAATCCCAATCCCTTTGAGCTACATGCTCTAGGGACCTAAACCTTGTCACCACAGTAAATAGAACATGCTGGAGGGATCGATTCCTGTCCAAGAGACTTCCCAAACTCTGGAATAAACAACCTATCTATATCAAACAAAGCTCCTCATTAGCACTCTTCAAGAAAAATCTTGATGATTGGATGGGAAATAGGAAATTCACCCCTGGGATCACCTCTGTGGATCTGCTCGACAGTGGCACGGGAAAATCATTTTCTTGGGAGGCAAAAGCCAGGGTACCTTTTTGGCTGGGCTTGTATAGGCCCCAGGGCCGATAGCCTAGTACCGGCCTATGAACCTATGAACCTATACCATTTGCAAGATGCGAAGGATCATTGGATATCTTCCTGGCTTACTGAGTCAGCGTGATTCATGTAGGTCTTCCAGAGGTGCAAGAGAGGAACTAATGATTTTCTCTGCTGCCCTTACAACTTGCCTAAGAGCCTTACGATTGGAGGTGTTGCAGCCCCTATGCTACACAGTGATGTTATTGGCAAAGACACTGTTGATGGTATCCGTGTAAAAAGTTTGGAGGATGGTCTTTGATAGTTTTGCCTTCCTCATTTCCTTAGGAAGTGCAAGCATTGCTGAGCTTTTCTGACCAAGTAAGATACATGGACTGATCAGAACAGGTCTTCAGTTATATGTACTCCCAGAAAATTTGTACTTTTGACCCTTTCCACTGTCATCCCTTTCATATCTAGAGGTTGTTGTGGTTCTTGAGACCTTTGGAAATCCACAATCAGTTCCTTAGTCTTGCTGACATTCAGTGCTAAGTTGTTGTTGTCACATCAGCACAACAGTGTTCATTCATGTTACTGTAGGCCACCTCCTCTTCATCTCTGATCATATCTATGACTGTGGTGTCATCCTCAAATTTGATGGTTTTATTGGACTCGTGTCTGGCCAAGCAGTCATGTGTCAGCAAGGTGAACAGGAGAGGACTTAAGGTACACCCCTGTGGTACTCCTGTATTCAGGGTTATGCTTTTGGAACTGTTGTCACCCACACAAACCCTCTGAGGCCTTTCTGTAAGGAAGCTTAGAATCCAATTACATAAGTGGGAGTTGATGCACCCCTGTGGTACTCCTGTATTCAGGGTTATGCTTTTGGAACTGTTGTTGCTCACACAAACCCTTTGAGGCCTTTCCGTGAGGAAGCTCAGAATCCAATTACATAAGTGGGAGTTAATGCCCAACTGTAGTGTTTTCATTATCAGATTTTGAGGGATGACAGTACTGAAGGCAGAATTGAGGTCTATGAATACTAGTCTTTTGTAGCAGTTCTTGCCTTCCAAGTGGGACAACATTTTGTGGACTGTTAGGGAGATGACATCCACTGTACTACAGTTTGTCCTGTATGCAAACTGCAATGTGTCCAGACATAGTCATAGTGTGACAAAGTCCTTGTCATAGCCTTTTCAGGAGTGACTATGGCTTTCCAAATCAGCAATGTTGCTTCTTGTCTGTCATGCATATATCCATTTTTGTTCATCTTAGTCTCTGCTTTTTGTACTTCTATAGGACTTCGTCAAAGGAAAAAACTTCAAAGACCAATTCACGTAAGGTTCAAGTATGGCACCCTTTATTACTTGCAGCAAGGAGACAAAACATGCAAATACAAGATTTGTCTAAATTACTAGTGAGCAGTATGCTACTTTTATACAGTTCTATGAAATGTTGCTTTTCTATTGTTGATGTAGTTAGACACAGCTTTCTATATTATTCTACAGAAAATGTTACTTAGATTTCCTGCTGACATGTTCAGATTTAAAACTCACTATGTGTTACATAGAAAATGTTACTTGGATTTCCTGCTGACATGACTGGATTATTGTTGATTTACAAAAGCATTTGAGAAAAACAACCTGGCCTTGGGGCTTATTTTTAGCCCACTACAAACTGCAGTTCTAATATATATATGTTACATTTTACCTAGATTCAAGGTACATTTCTAGCTTAGGTACAAGTAATGCTGACTACGGTTTATACTTTCAAATAGCCTTTGTTTTCATTATCAATAGCTTCAGCAGCTGTGTACTTTCTCATGGCATAAGCAGAAACTCAATAACTCTTTGTTAAGTCTCATGACACTAGTAGAAATGAAACACTTATTATTATTATGTTCATGACATTAGCAGAAATCAAATGCTTTCCTGTTAATTTCCATAGCATAAGCAGATCATAGCTGCGCATATTTTCATGACATAACAGGACTGGAATGTCTCTAGTAGCTTGTGCAGATTCATGCAGTGTGAACAGAATAAATGTATTAACCCTTTTAAACCTCGAATGAACTAAGCATGCATATTACTAATACATATTTTTCTAACATTTCCCTCTTTTTAATACTTTTATTCTACTTTCAAAATAAGCATAAACAGTTTTTCTTCCCCTAACCTCTTCCTACTCAGGATTTGCAGTTAAGAGAGTCATTCAGTTTAAACTTATGAAAGCATTTTTAATTTTTCAACAATTCTTCAAGTTCAGCACCTTGGTATAAGGTTTCTGAAACTGACATGTCTATAAAGTCTTTAATCAGTCTTTTCATGCAGGGGATGCAGCAGCAAACACATACCACCAGTAGGATCATTCCTACACAGATGGCAATCAGGATGTTCATCAGGATACTGCCCCACCCCCCAAACAATCTCTGGAAAAAGTCAGTCAATGGATTTGGTCCTGGTTTGGTCATAGCCGACGTTTGATGAATTACCTCAAGGTGATTGTCTATCTCGTGTTGGTGGTCAGGAATATATGAACAGCACTCCTCCTGGATTAAAGCGCAAGTACCTCCTCTCGCCGCTAGGGTGAAGTCGAGAGCCATGTGGTTTTGAAGCACTACAGTTCTCATGGCAGTCAGTTCATCAGTCACCAATTCTAGAGCGGAAAAGGTTGCATTGCTCATTATTTTGAGAAGTTTAGACAGTTTTCTCAGTTCCCAGATTGATTTCTTTGCTCCATATGGTGGCAGTATACCTGCCCACGAGATGATGGTATCACCCAAGTCCATATGTGACAGTCCATTTTTCCCTAGGCCCACAGCATGATGGTTTTTCCAGCCTGCATTGATCTGCCCCACTGGATTGACATGCTTCTTAAGTTCTCGTCGAACATTTCAAATTTCCCCTGAGGCAAAACTGCTGTGTGTCATATGGCTGGAACCAGGCACCCCAAATAACAACTGCCGGACCAATTCTCAGGGAACCACTTGTATGCTTTCCTACCACATACAAAATAACAATCTTCTACTTTGGTAGTAACTTTACTATGTCCTGGCTCTGGATGAAACATTTTTTGTCAACTATAATCAGTTGTTTATAAAGATCAGCATTATGTTTTACTTCATCAATTGTCCTATGCATCAGTTCAAAAAATGAATCATAGCTTGTGTTGCAATAGGAACCTGTGTTATCAGTTTTATTGTAGCATCTATAGGGAACGGTCACATTGCAATTGCTCCAACCCACCTCAACTGTATCATTTTTGTAAAAACACACAGTTCCCTTCTGTCGAACAGACAAGTGCAATGCTACTTTATCTTGTGATGTAACATCTGATGTATCATAGTCTAAATTTTCCCAGGTCCTGTTGGCTCCTAGGGGGACTGAAATTAACAATAATCCCCCATATGCTGTTGGCAAAGCTGTGCAAATCCAGCAATTCGAAACATTGAAGGTCTCAGCATACACATATTTGATTGCCTGGTAAGTGTTGAAGTTTGGGTGCCACTCTACGTGCAACTCTCCACATTTATTCAGTTCAGTTTGTGTGCCTGGGAAAAGGAATGGCCACAACAAAAAGATTATTAGTACAGTCAACAGGATGATTATGCAATACTTCTGAGGAAATGGCTGTTCTGCATTCCTGTTTTCTCCAACTCTTCCGTGTAGTTTTATTTGGATTTTTCTGGATTCTATCATTTTTGCTTTTGACATGTGATCTTACTCTCTGCCTAATAGGACCTTCAGCACCGATGGTTTCTTCACTGGGGTTGAGACGGATCAGTCCTATTGATCTGACCCCCCTTTGTAGCCAGACTTTGTGCTGAGGGCCCTGATGGAGAGGTAAGATTTTTGTCCAGTTCAAAGTTCTTAACTAGTTTGCAGTGCGTCAGGTGGATATATGAAGCTCGCTCTGTGATTTTGACTGCAGTGGGTGTTGAAAGAAGCACCTGGTATGGACCTTACCACCTTGGTGATGTCCAGTTTTTCTTCTTTATATTTTTCACCCAAACCCAGTCCCCTGGGATCACTGCCACTTCCGATGTTTTGGTTTGTTCTTTATCTGAAACAGAATTTGACTGCAACAGATGTTTAGAATTCAACAAATTTCTCACATATTCAGCTAGTGTATAGTCAGCTTCCTGGTCTGCGGGCATGAGAAGTTTCCACTGGGGTGTATAATAAGCCCTTCCAAACAGTTTTTTGAAAGGAGTCAATCCTTTTGCAGTCAGAACAGTTCTCATGCTCAACAGTGCCAGGGGCAAACAATACAGCCAATTCTTTCCTGTCTCAGCTATTAATTTTCATAATTTATTCTTTAATATTCCATTATGCCTTTCAACTAGCCCTGCAGATTGTGGATGGTATGCACAATGATTTTTTAAAGAAATACCAACATGCTTACTTAACTGCTGTATGGTTTGGTTTACAAAGTGTGTACCATTGTCACTGTAGATCCTTTCCGGAATGCTGAATCTAGGGATGATTTATTTGACAAGAACTTTTGCCACCATAGTTGCATCTGGATTTTTGGTTGGAAAGGCTTCCACCCATCTGGAAAACATATCTACAATGAAAAGACAATACTTCTTATTTTCACATTTGTTCAATTCTATGAAATCCATACAGATAGTGTGAAATGGATATGGTGGTATAGGGAAACTCCCTTGCTTGGGCTTTAACGCCCCTTGTGCATGATGTTTGTTACAAATTTGCCACATCAAACAAAATTTTTTAGAGTAGTTTGTAAATCCATACGTTGTGAACACTTGGTTCACCAGCTGTACCATCCCCCCTGTTGAGACATGGCATTGCCCATGGCTCAACAAAGCTGCATATCTAAACAAATTAGATGGTAGTATCAGTTTCCCTTCTTCAGAGATGTACAGCCCCTTTTCGAGGATTGCTCCTCGTTTTACCCATCTTTGTTTTTCAGCTTGCATAGTGAGTGTCTGCATTGTCTTTAACATTTCTAAGTCTAAAATCTCAGAGGGTTGTAGTTCCTCATTTAAAAGAAATACTTCTGAAGCTGCTTGTTTTGCAGCTGTATCAGCTCTCGCATTACCTTTTGAAATCCTATCTTGTTGCTTGGTGTGAGCTGTGCATTTACAAATAGCTACTTTCTGAGGTAACTGAATAGATTCTAAAAGATCTAAAATAAACTGTGCATGATTGATAGGTTTGCCAGTAGATGTTATCATTCCTCAGTTTTTCCACTGTTGCGCAAAGACATGTACAGTAGAAAAAGTGTACTGGCTGTCAGAAAAAATGTTTACAGATTTACCCTTTGCTAAGGTACATGCCCGTGTCAAGGCAATCAATTCTGCTGCCTGTGCATATAAGTTGTGTGGTAAAGGTTTTGCTTCTATAATCTCAGTGTCAGAAACTACTGCATATCCTACTAGGTTCTGTCCTGCAGGACCCCTTTTGCACAATCCATCTACGTAGTATGTCACCTCGGCATCATCCAAGGGGACATCCGTGAGATCTTTTCTAGGTAGTGTCTTTTGCTCAATTACCTGCAGGCAGCGGTGTGGTGTGCCGTCTGCAGGGATTGGGAGCAAGGTAGAAGGGTTCAAAGTCGTGCATCATTCAATTGTCATGTGAGGTTGGCTCAACAATATAGTCATACAGGAAAGATGCCTAGCAAGGGAAAGATATGCTACTTTCTCTTGCAGTAAAATAATCACGACTGCATGAGGCACTCTTAAAGTAAGAGGGTGGAATAAAACTACTGAGGCTGATGCCTGTACTGCCATTGCAGCTGCAACTACTGCTTGTACACAGTGAGGTAAGGACCGTGCCACTGGATCTAGTTGTGATGAATAGTAAGCAATGGGGCGTTGCTTGTCCACATGCTGTTGTGTTAACACTGATGTCATATAACCTTGCTTACAATCTACAGTTTGGAAAAAACGTTTATGGTAGTTTGATAATCCCAGAACTAATGAGGACGCTATTAACAGTTTCAGTTTGCAGAAAGCAATTCTGGCTCTGGTGTCCATTGTAAGAAATCCTGTGCTGCCATAGGCTTTTTATATATCAGGTCAGTCAGAGGTGCAGATTCCAAGGCATAGTTTGGAATCCAACTCCGGCAAAAATTAGTTGTACCCAGGAAGGACATTATTTCCTTCTTGGTAGTGGGTTTTGGTGCTTGCAAAATTGCTACTTTTCTGTCCTCATCTAATGTTCTACCTTCTTCGGATATCACATATCCCAGGTATTTGACTTGTTTTTTTTCCAAAGCTGCAGTTCATTTTTATTTATCTTATGTCCTTCAGCGGCTAAAAATTGTAATAGCGCTATGGTATCTTCTTTACAATCTTGCTGGGTGGGGGCCGCCAGCAAGATGTCATCAACATAAAGTGAAATCTGACTGCCTCTTGGTGGGGTAAATCCCACCATGTTGCTTGCCATTTCTTGTGAGAATATTGTTGGACTTTCACAATATCCCTGTGGTAGTCGTGTATATGTATACCTTTTCCCCTGAAATGTGAATGCAAACCAATACTGGCTGTCAGGGTGTATCGGTATCAAAAAGAACGCATTGCTGATGTCTACCACAGAAAAATACTTCTGTTGAGGTTTTAAATCATTCAACAGGGTGTGTGGGTCTGGCGCCGTAGGTGCCCTTGGTATTACTGCGTCATTTACAGCTTGTAAATCTTGGACCAAACGCCATTCTCCATTTGCTTTTTTAACAGGAAATAACTGTGTGTTACATGGTGAATCGGGAGATTCCACCAGTACCCCTTCCTTAAGTAAAGCTGCTATGATAGGTTTGATTCCTGCCTCTGCATCTTATCTTAAGGGATACTGTCTTTCCTGTGGTCTAAATGCTGACTTTGGCATGATAGTAACTGGTCCTGCTGTACGAATAAGTCCTACATCTGACTTTCCTGTTGACCTGAGAGTTTCTGGTATATTCTGTAAGGCATTCTCTTCCTCCTTTAATAGGAGTGCTAATCAGCTGTCCTTGCTAGACTGCAAGTGTACGGCTGGGTGGGTCTGAGTTATCCAATTCAACTTCTGCATTTGTATTCCCTGCTCTGACAATTCTAATTCTGTCTATTTCTCCCATCTCGTGATTTTTTCTCCTAGGTCTGCCCATTCTATGTTTTTGTTCTTGGTTAGGCTAACATGTGGTAATCGATTAGATTTATAAAGTGTAAAGGACTCCTGGGACAATGAACAGCTGGCTACACTGTTACCTTCTGTGTCCCAGTACAGATTACGTAATATCAATCTGTTTGCATGATTTTTAAACAATTCTTGCTCATATTCCTTATCAGGTCCTGGTGTGTTACAGTAATACAGGGTACAGTGCAACAGGTGTTGCTTATCAATGTCAAGGGAGGGGAACTTGCTGATGGCTACATTCATTAACTCTTCGGTCACAGTCCCTGGACAAGTCGTAAGCAAGTCCTGGCTGTACCAATAAAACATTTCACTCTCCGATTGCACTGTAAAGGTATTAATTTGTCACTGTGCTTCCATACCCTGCATAGTTAGGACTACTGCTATACCAAATAGCTGCATAAGGTCTCTGCCCAAGAGGTTCACTGGGCATTTTGCAGAAACAACAATCTTGCTTTCTTGAGTCAATCCTGAAACTGGATCAGTTATTGCAATATTACGGGAGAGGGGCTCCCGATACAGCTGTCCATTAGCTGCTTTTACCAGTATGTAATCAGGTGACTCTGTGTTTTCTGGTAGTTTGGAGGGATGTATTAGGGCTCGTGATGCCCCTGAGTCACACAAGAATTTGACTTCCCTCCCTTCTACCAAGAGTGTAACTTCTGGTTTTGTGTCTGCTAAATAGAGCTCCAGGCTCAATAAAGCTAGGTCTAATATTTCATTTTCTTCACTGTCACTAACTTCTTGCACTTCTTCTACCTCTTCTGTCACATCCTCTACTCCCTCTATCAGATTCTCATTTGTCCATTATCTGCTATCCCCTTCTAGTGATTCCTGACTACCATATAGTCAGTCCTCACCCTCCTTGTCTTCTGTGGTTGCCTTCTTGTTTTTCCTGCAATCCCTTGCCAAGTGTCCCTTTTTACTGCATATGAAACATTTACCCCTTTTCTTTCACCCTTCAAAGTCCTCTGATCGCTGATCAGATTGTTTGTTTCCCAGTGCATTTTTCTTGCCCTTTTTCCCGGACTGCACTACATAAACTTCTGCTCCATCTTCTACAGAAAATACTTGAGCTTTCTTTTTCTTTTTGCTATTGAAATGCCTTTCGGCATGCCTAGCATATTCAAGTAATGACTGTAACCTGCTTGTACGATGGTCTACCATGTGTTTTGTAATAAAACTGCTTATGGGTGCAATACTGCCTTTTAAAAATGCATTTTTTAACTGATGTTCATATGGGGAATCTTGTGTTTGGTCTTCAGGAACCTGCATTCCACAGTGGTTATTAAAACATTCTAATAATCTGGCATAATACCGGTCAATAGTTTCACCTTCTTGTTGGATGCATTGATTAATGCAAGTCCAGTATGCCCTAGGCTTCCATTTTTCAGAGATGCGGTCTGTAAGACCTTTTATTCTGTTGTCTAGTTCTGCGCTGCTATGTGGGAGGGGTCTGTGTGCATCGTCACAGGGATTCCAGTTGCCATTAATCATTCCAATCTGGCCCCACAATTTGTCTAACTACTTTTTCTACCTCTTCTCCGTTTAAGTTATAACTCAGCCTCATTCCTTGTAAATCTTCTGAGAATTTTCTAAAATTAACTTTTGGATGGGGAATTCCCTCAGTGGCTTTCAGGATATCTTCCAGAGTCCAGAGTCTATACAGTAAAATAGTTGGGTCCTGACCGTCTTGTCCTGCCTGAGGATTGGGTACTTCTATAAGTGGGCATATTTCTTCTTCACTCATAGATCATGAATTCTTAACCATTTGATATAACTCAATGCCTTCATTTGAGTTACCTGCCCTTGTTCGAGACCTGGTCCCGATGGGATCTCTAATAAATGGTTTTACTTTTACAATGTCTCTATTTTCAGTGACAACAGGATATCGTGGGGCTGGACTAACCTGTTCACTTACTTCATATTCTGGTAAGGGAGGCGGAGGGGCTGATGCTATTACTAAGTTATTGTAACTCCTTATCTAAAAACATTGTTTTTGAATTGTTGTTCTTTTGTTCCCTATGGTTTACTTCCTCAATCCACCTGTGTGCCTGAGGAATTCCTAATTTGCGTTGCTTTTTTACCCGACCTTTGGAATCAGTTTTGAGCTGTTTGACAAGTTTGATAAGCGAGGATTTTTCTAATTTTCTGTCGAATTCATACTTATTAACCCATTTTGAATAATATTTAATATTGTCGGCACGCTGTGACTGCATGTATTTTGCGTCTTTGGTTAACGGCGGATTTTGGGGTCTTTTTGTGCAATTATTACCCATTTTGTTCTACCCTTTTATTGTTACGTAACTTCTCTTATTTTTAATGTGGTCCCACGGATTTTGTTATAGTCTCTTCAGAATGACTGCCTACTTATTCTGTTTCTCCTGATCTATGACAAGACAGTAATCTTTTCTGCCCCTGACTTGTAAAATACAGTCTTGACAAAAACAATACAAATCTAGTCCCTGATCTAAAACAGAAAAAAGTAGATTCACCTTACCTGACCCTATGTGATTGATCACCTGATTCGCAGAGACACGTCCTTCAGTCGCAGATCAGAAAGTGGCTGGCCTCTTTTGTACGACAATTCAGTCGGAGGGCTTTTCAGATAAGAAGAACTGATTTGGTTTCTTCCCCGTACGGTTTCAACCACCTGGCCCATCTGATCCGAGGTGAAGAGAGGGTTCCGGTCCAAAGGACCAATCTGTCAAAGGAAAAAACTTCAAAGACCAATTCATGTAAGGTTCAAGTATGGCACCCTTTATTACTTGCAGCAAGGAGACAAAACATGCAGATACAGGATTTGTCTGAATTACTAGTGAGCAGTATGCTACTTTTATACAGTTCTATGAAATGTTACTTTTCTATGGTTGACGTAGTTAGACACAGCTTTCTGTATTACTCTACAGAAAATGTTACTTAGATTTCCTGTTGACATGTTCAGATTTAAAACTCACTATGTGTTACATAGAAAATGTTACTTGGATTTCCTGCTGACATGACTGGATTATTGTTGATTTACAAAAACATTTGAGAAAAACAACCTGGCCTTGGGGCTTATTTTTAGCCCACTACAACCTTTCTATTCTTCAGTTATGCAGTTCTAATATATATGTGTTACATTTTACCTAGATTCAAGGTACATTTCTAGCTTAGGTACAAGTAATGCTGACTACGGTTTATACTTTCAAACAGCCTTTGTTTTCATTATCAATAGCTTCAGCAGCTGTGTACTTTCTCATGGCATAAGCAGAAACTCAATAACTCTTTGTTAAGTCTCATGACACTAGTAGAAATTAAACACTTATTATTATTATTTTCATGACATTAGCAGAAATCAAATGCTTTCCTGTTAATTTCCATAGCATAAGCAGATCATAGCTGCGCATATTTTCATGACATAACAGGATTGGAATGTCTCTAGTAGCTTGTGCAGATTCATGCAGTGTGAACAGAATAAATGTATTAACCCTTTTAAACCTCAAATGCACTAAGCATGCATATTACTAATACATATTTTTCTAACAGACTTCCTCTTTTCACTGACAAGGCATATTATTATTGAGAATAGGAAGTCATGTAGATACATGAGAAGTATGAAACAGGCATGTTAGTTGTCTTCTTTTCCCACATTTCTATTATTTTCCTGATATATGGTTTTATTTTCTCTTCACTCCATCAATAATAAGTACCCTTGGTCCTCTACTGTTCACTTCCTCAACTCTTTTATTTCCCAAGTGAACCACCTCCCAAATGATGTGAAAAATAATCAGACTTTGGAGTAATTTAACAAATCATTGAATGAACATGCATGTAAGGAAGTTAAGTGTACCTGCTTTCCTCATGCTGGCTAAAAGATTTTGAATACCTACATGTGAGATTTTACTAAACTGCAAACTTTGTTAATTTGTCAGCTGCATTAGAAAATTTTGTACCAAATCCAAACAGCTTCCCTGGTTGTCAAAAGACACAATTCTTCTACTAAAACAAAGGGACAGAACCTGGTATATCTTTCAGAGTAATAGAAGCAAACAAAATCTCATTGCCTACCAACAACTTTGAAATCAAACCAAAAAAACTAATTGAACAAGACAAAAAAACTACTTCCAAACAAGTCAGCTAAAATACCTTGAAATCCCAAAAGATTCTGGCAATCAACCTCCTTCTCAACCCAGGAAAACCCACTACCCTAGTCCCAACTCTGACCAACCCAAATGATTGCATAGCCACTCAATTTAACTCCCATTTTATTAACTCAATAACCTCTCTACTGAACAGAACCCCTAATATGCCTCTGTCCATACCTCAAACCTCCAACAACAATTCTACTCTCTTCTACCTCAGATCTATCCAAATAAGTTAGGTTAAAATTTTCCCTTCTAAACTAAACCTTGCACACTAGCTGCAAACCAGCTACCTGGTGACTTTCTACAACTAGCTGCTACTTCCATTGCTTGCCCTATATTTATTCTCATTAACCATTCTATCTCTGAACAGTACATACCACTCCTCTGGACAATATCTCACATCATACCCTTACATAAAGGCAGTCGCTCTGCTGATGTATCCAACTACAGACTCATAGCCATTTTGACACCACTTGCCAAAATCTTAGAGAAATGTATACACAAACAGATCTTAGACCACTTTCTGTCAAATAATCTATTATCTAATACACAACATGGCTTTTGACCTAGGCATAATACCAGTACATCTCTAATTAGCTTTACTAATACAGTAAATCAATTCAAAAACAAAACAAAAAAAAAAAAACAACTAGTCTCTGCTACCTTCCTAGATATGTCAAAAGCAATTGACACTGTATCTCATAAAATACTTCTCAACAAACTTGCTTTCTACCACTGCTGCTCTGAAGCCCTATACTGGTTTCATAGCTACCTGTCAGATAGGAAACAAGTCACTTTATGGGACAATAAACTCTCCCCCAGCTCCCTATATATGTAGGATTCCCACAAGGATCTATCTTTGGCCCACTTTTATTCACAATTTGTACCAATGAGCTAAAGTCCTCAGCAAATCCAGCCTCAATCATACAATATGGTGACGATGCTTCCCTAATCTGCTCTGCCCCCGCTATCAAGGAACTCCAAGAGAAAACTCAGGCAGCCCTCCATAATATTGAAAACTACTTAATAGTCCATCAACTTATACTTAACCCCAATAAAACCAAGCTTATGGTCTTCTATAGTACCTCAACAACAACCAACCAACCACCAATCTCTATTTCCTTCTCCAATGGCACAAAAATAGAACCCGTTGAACATACAAAACTTCTTGGATTCACACTTGATAGTGGACTTAAGTTTGATAAACACCTTGCACTAACAATTAAAAAGGTTCATGTCAAACTGGGTTCTCTCTATAGGACTAAAGCGTATCTTACTGACCATGCCAGGCTCACAACAGCCAGAACCCATCTCTTATCTTCCCTGCTTTACTGTTCACAAATATTTACCAATCTTTGCAAATCTGAACTGAATAGCCTTGAATCTTGCTATAACAAAATAGCCAAATTTGCCACTAATCAATCTCAAAGATCTCACCATTGCACTGACCTTCTCCAGCTGAACTGGTTAGAGGTCCCCTGCCTGCTTACTCTGATTCAGCTACTAACTTCCCATACAGTCTTATACAAACCTGACAACTGCCCAGCTCTATCTAACCTTGTCCAACCCTACACTAACCTAAAATCTCTATGGTCTGCTGATAACGTATTGTTGAAGGTTAGCAAAACCCAAAACTCTCAAGGCGTCGCCTTATTCTCACATATCATTACCAAACACTGGCATTCTCTACCTCAGCATATTCTGTCCATCAATGATACACATTCATTTAAACAGTCCCTAAAGGAATATTTCACCAAACATAGGCTTTGCTCGTGTTCTCCACCAGGCTAACTTATTTAACCCTTACTGTCTAACTTCCTTCTCTCCACCACCCATTGTCAATATTTCTTGGCAACTGAGCCATCTTAGCTTTAGTTTGTGATATTTTTATCCTGAAGAAACAAACAAAAAAAACAAATACATATTTTTGTTTTGTCTGAATGAATATTATAAGCTTATTGTACTACTATTGCTATATGCTTTTAGATACAATGTCAAGGAACTTGCATTTGAACTCCTATTATAATTGTCATATGTACAAATGTATAATTATGTAATTTTTCTTGGAGCTTTTCTCCCTGGTTCTCCACTGAAAACTGGCTTCTGGTCCAGTCGGACACTACCCGGTTATCAAATGTAAATAACTAATAAAAATAAATCAGTTAGTTGCTTCCCAAGTGTATTTAAATATCTGCATACTATTATTTTATTTTAAATGCATACGTTCTTTACTTTGCATTATATATTGCTTTTCATCATAGATAATAGTTATATGGAAATGTTATGTGCATGACCATTGCATTCTCCCTTTATTTTGTACTATTGCCCAGTATGTGGGTTATGGCTGAAAATGGTCAGTAGACCAGCTCACCTACTTAGTAAACAAACAGCAGATCAATCAATCAATCAATCAATCAATCAATCAATCAATGAGGGAATCAGTCAATCAAATAATCAACTAATCAATCAATCAGTTAACAAATTAACCTTTCTGCATTCCTACATCTCTGTTGTTGCAGCATGTTCCATAACTTCTTCAGAGAGAGAAAACTACTGTGGTATGGTTAGTGACTCTTGCGAGTCAGGTATTTTTTTATTTATTTATTGTATCTGTTAACAAGGTGAACCTGCTAGGCATAGATGCCTCATTTTAGGAGTAACCTGGAATGACTGTCAGGTTACATGAATTGCCCAAAGTCACACAGTAAGCAAACAGAGACTGAATGAATCACACTCAGGATTACAAGGCACAGCTCATTACCATGTTATAGAGGATCATATTATAACCATACTAAAATTGTTTTCCTCAATACTTGAACAGCTCAAACTGTTACATAAGTTAACCTAGTCACTCTACACATTTGGTGCTGTATAGGCAAAAATATTTTCTTTCCTAAACGTCAGTAACATCTCCCTCTTCTTTGCCCTAAGAAACAACAAAAAATATTGCAATCTTCTACTACATAACCCCACAAAATATGCCATTCCTTCATCGGTCACAGAGTAGGATCCACCATTGCAACCTATTACTTAATACCAATACTGTACCGGTTAATCTTAGGGCCTCCCTACTCTTTGTCTGTACTATATACGATCTTGTAAACTTCCGTCCCCCTTTTCTGTCCCCCTTTCCTTATAGGTCTGATAAGTACTACCCATTACATAAATCTGCTTTGAATGCCTCTGTCCTTCTTGGACTTTCTTCTTTCTTAAACTGCATTATGCTCAGAAACAGATTTTCAAAAGCTTGCTTCTGCAGTATGCAGTTTGATCCCTCTAAATTTAAAAAAAAAGCTCTCCAGTCATTTCCTCATTCAGCACTTGCAATTAATGCTGTGCAACTGCTTTGATACCCCATCAGAAACATCCCGTAGTATCCCTGAGCTAGTACTTTGCTTTCTTATATTACTGCAACAAAATTGTAAACACATCTTAGGCATTGTAAATGCTGCAGCTTGTTATGTAGCTAAATCACTGTTTATACTGGTTGGTTTATGAATTTTTAATTAGTAGATAATTTCCTTTAGGTTGGTACTAGGCTATCAGCTCTAGGGCCTATACAAGCCTAGCCATAACAATTCCCTGGCTATTTCTTCCCACACTATTTACTTCCCTGGACCCACTGACGTGATCCCCGGGGTGAATTTCCTTTCTCCCATCCAATCATCAAGGTTCCTTTTGAAGAGGGCCAAAGAAGCACTCTGCTTGACATGTATGGGCAATCTATTCCAGAGTCTGGGGAGTCTCTGGGTCAGGAACCTATCCCTCCAGCATGTTTTGTTTATTGTGATGACAAGGTTTAGACCCCGGAGTGTGTGGCTCTGAGGGACTGGGATTTCTTTAAGTGTAGCATGTCCAACAGCTCTGGGATTGACATGGCCTTGTATGTTAAGCAAAGATCGCCTCTGAGTAGACGATATGCGACAGAGTATAGCTGGAGTTTTTTAAGGTGGTCAGCATAGGTCATCTGCTTTAGGCCTGTGATTCTTTTAGTGAGGTATGTCTGTGGCCTTTCCAGTTGTTGCAGATGCCTTGAGAGGAACATACCAAACGGGGCATTGTATTCTATAATGGGTCTAATGAGGGATGAGTACAGTGGGACAATGACCTCCTTTTTTCTGGATGAAAAGCCCTTAGTGATGAGGTGTGCCACATAGAAGGATTTCCTGACTGTTGTGGTGATGTGGTTATTGAAGGTGAGACCACTGTCCACCTGTGTCCCTAAGTCTCTTATCAAACTTTCGGTGTTTAGTGTAATGCCGCCTATATGGTAATTCATGGATACATGTTTTTTCCCAAAGGGGATAGCTATACATTTCTTGGCATTGAGCTTGAGCCCATGGCTCTGGCACCAAGCATCTGTTTCTGTAAGGCCCTTTTGTAGAGTATCCACATCATTTGGGGATTCAATAATGGCTCCCAGTTTGCAATCATCACCTTTATCTTTTTAGTCTCTATAACTAAGTTCCAGTACTTGTTTTAAATATACTTTGCTGCTTTTAGTCAAGATTGTGGATGAAATGGGTTACTTGACAAGCCCACCTACCTGGTTAAACAATGTAAATAAAGAAACAGATAACCTTAATTCTTTGTGCTAAATTGTCATTTCATTTTCATAAGCTCATGCTATACTAAACACAGTGACAGAACTGCATAATCATCCTCCACCTTCGAGTTCCATGGTGTACCACTTGACAGCCTATATAGCCCAAGCCAAATACTTCTGCTCTTCTGGTGGCTTAATTATCGTTCTCCATATAATAGAACAAGTGACACCCATTCAGCACAATTTGTTTTTATATCAGTAGTTTTCTGTAGGTTCTAGGCCTTAAACTGGAGTTTGTAAGTCACAGCAACTGCAGTTGGGTAGTTTCAGTAAACCCTACATGGTCTGCTAAAACTGTGACCACGTCGCTCCGCTATGAGCACACAATAGCACACTGTTTTGTATTTTGTAGGCAGCCCTACACTGTGTGTAGAGCCATGCAACCACGGTAAACACCATGGCATGCTAATTACAGCATAATCAACCAATCTAAGATGGAGGAGCTATTCAACAGGCTATAAAGCAACTGTGTAGACTCAGCTGATTTTCCCTGCAAATTCCGAAAGCTATTGGAATACAACCATGGAAAGGAGTCTGCACAAAAAGAATTAGTAAAACAAAGCACAGCGTGTGTCCATGCAGAAACTTCATAAATCTAAGAACGATAAAAGGCTCACGTAGTGTACGCCAGGTGAATCCAACAGAAAAGCATTCCACTAAGTGCTAAGCTCTGTTTACCTAGAAGAAGCATGTTTGTGAGGTGTGCTGCAGTGCTGAGTATATCTAAAATGCAATGACATATTGATTTTGTTTGACCTCTGTTTAACTTAAACTATGGCCATTAAATGATGTTATTGATATACTAGGCAAGTGGAATGCATTATAGATAGCCAATCACACAGTCAGCAACTACAGCAGGGCACTATAAAGTATGCATACATCCTACAATCTGATTTTCCCCCATACTCTGTACCACTGGAGTACAGACTTGCGAATTTTAAATGAAAGAATTTTAGGGGCTGCTGCAGGTCTGCTACATCTGTATGTGCCAGATGCTGAAGTCAATGGTGCTGCTGTTGCTGCTGACAATAGGCCTAGGCAGAGAAGGAGAAGAGTCTTCAGGCCCAGGGTAACCTTCCAGGTGCTACATGAGCTGGAGATTGTAGAGCACTATGGGATGGATAGGGACATAATACAAGAACTCACTGAGCTCTGCCACGCTCAACTCAGACCCAGAGCCAACAGAGGGGAACCCATCCTAGTGGAAACAAAGGTATGTGTAGCTCTTAGGATAATAGCCACAAGTACCTTCCAAAGACCAACTAGGGATATTATGGGGGGGGGGGTCGCACAGGCATCAGCATCCAGGGTACTCCAACAGTTCCTGGATGCCATGCTACCACATGCCAGTGAGCACATTTTTTCCCCTCAGAGCTGAGGCAACGGCCAGCGATATGCAACACTTCTACCATGTAACACACTACCCTGAGGAACTGGGTGCCATAGATTGCACTCATGTACCCATCAAGGCACCATCCAGTGAGTAGGGTAGAATCTACATCAACCGCAAGGGGTACCACTCCATCAACTGCCAGGTCATGTGCAATCCCCAGGGCATTATCATGAATGTGTGTGTTGGCAGCTATGTCAGTTATCATGACCCCCATATCTGGCACGCATCACAGCTGTACCAGATGTTGGTGGGGGGGACATCCCACCCAGCCATTTACTGGGGGATGCTGACTACATACTGGAACCGTGGATGATGACACCCATCAGAAATGCACACACACCCATGGAAGAACCCAATAATGAGGCACATGCACAAACTAAGAACATCACAGAGTGTGTGTTTGGGCTTCTGAAGTCATGCTTCCCGTGCCTCGATATATCTAGTGGAACCTTGCAGTACGCTCCAGCCACATGTGCACAGATATTCACAGTATGTGCCATGCTACACAATATGATCCTGCAGAAACAATTGCAAAAAGATCAGCAAAGGGAAGGGATATAGAGCTCCCCACCAGTGCCTAGGTCACCACAGCCACACTCACAGGAGTACTTGGAGGAGGAGCTCCCTGATGATGTCCCTGTAGGCAAATGTAGGCATGCCCAGTATGCCCAGGCTTTGGCTAAGAGACAACACATAGCACATACACTGACAACCTTGGGCCCTAGGGACTGACACCTTACTCCAACTCACATACATATATTAAAAATGATGCCAGACAACCCACGCAACCTGTACCTAACCATGTATTGGCTGTGTACTGCATGCATCAGACAGAGTCAGCCCTGAACTACAGTTCTGTCAACTGCTGCATTCGCAAGGTAAGTCACTCACCTGCACACCACTTGTAAGGAGTAGTATAATATGGTATCATATGGACCTGCTGCATGTTTGCAAGGGAATATAGTGGGCTATTTGGAGAGAGGTAACATCCACATGGGACTACAGATACCCAGTCCAATAGTATGTGTTCTACAATATTCACTAGGCCTCATGGTTGAAATATTCACTACAGCAGTCAAGGGAGATGTTAAACAGTGGGGTCACATGATATTTGCACTACTGTCTCTGCCATTAGATCATGTGCTGTTCTTCCCCCACCCTCAGCACATCAGTGTTCCCATGTAAATGCTGTAACAGTAAGTCAGTAATGGTATATCAGCAGACCAGACAGTCACAGGGCTGTTACATAGAACCCGATCACACAGTGTATGTCTCACATAAGAAGGGATAGCAACACACATATGTATGCTGTTGATTATGTGATGAAGGACACATCTGTCTGGCAGCCTGTGTGGCTCAGTGGGCTAAGGATGTTAGTATGGGTAATGCTGTTGATGGTTCGAATCTGGAAGTATACACAGCTTTTGCATGTGAGGTATTAGCATGCTGATATTTCCATAGACTGTCATACCTCTGGTAGTGCACGAAATTTGGACCAAGCCAGGAAGGATGGGGGGACAAAGGCCCAAAAATAGAGACAGGCAGTATAGATTATTCTGATTAACCTAGACAGTTGCAGTTGCTAGTATGAAACTGAAATGCATTGTTACAGAATATCTGAAGGATATAATGTCTGACACTGAAATGTCTGTCTGTAGTTAGTATTATTCAGTGACTTCAATATACAGTAATTTACCAGAACACCACAAATGTATGAGGAACAAATCAGAAATATGAGGCAAAATTCTGGACATACTACTGTGAAAATCTGTACAATTGAGAGTTATGCAGACTATCAGTCTGTGTGTGGAGTAGTAGTATGAATCTCAGTCACATATTAAGTACAGCAGACAGCTGGGGAATGCTGTGGACAATTTGAGGGAAGTGCAGTACTGCAGAAACAGGTGCACCTCGCAATGTCTGCAACACACAAAATCCCAGACTGGAGTACAGGTAGGGCTGGCCTGGAGTTACTTTGTAAGTGCTGACAATCCCACTGTGCATGCTCTTACATTTAGTTAAAATTAGCTCAGTTGTGTTACCTTGTCATCAAAATGACTTACAATGTGTAAATATGTCTGTACATACAGACATATACTTATACATATCCATCTGTCCCTACATCTCTCCCACATGATTAGTATATATATATTGCTATGTTCTGTCAAATAGATATATACCAATATATATATAGCTATATATATTACAATGATACATAGACGCTCTACTTATATCTACATAACACATATACATATATACACACAGCTACATTATAGAGACATCCCTGTTATAGACAGATATATGTGTTGATGTATGTATTGTCCCACATACCTTATTAATGGTGAGTAAATCTTCATTCACACATCCATACAGGTGCTCTAAGGAACCAAATTAAGGGCTTAACAGTGCATAAGCCACACACCTACAGACCCCTGTGCCTGTTGGATGTCACCATGTAGACAGACACAGGTGAGCAGGTGGTGTAATGTATAATGTTGTCAATGCACACATGGACAGGGCACAATGTCCCTGGCCACAGGTTTGCCTGCCTAACTGCAATCAGCCACATATGGCCATACTGGTAACAGTACACACATATCAAGGATAATAACAGTTATCTCACTGCTAGGACACTAGATGCAGAGAACAGTGTAAAGCTATATCACTCTGCAGGTCATACATGCTGTGCAACACAAGCTTAGTTTGAGTAATCCACAAGTACTGTGCTTGCAGTCACATATACAACAGACATAACCTGTGGCACTTGCAATAAGTACTGTGAGTTATAGTGTATAACACTAGATAAGTAGGTATTGTAATCTCACTCCAGCCAACTTGGTGTGTGTGTGTGTATGTGACTGTGTGTGTGTGTGTGTGTGTGTGTGTGTGTGTGTGTGTGTGTGTGTGTGTGTGTGTGTGTGTGTGTGTGTGTGTGTGCGTGTGTGCGTGTGTGTGTGTGTGTGTGTGTGTGTGTGTGTGTGTGTGTGTGTGTGTGTGTGTGTGTGTATCCCCCTGCAACACAACGGACATGCCCTCATGGGTTATCCACCTGCAATGGTTATGCAACGTTTGGCCCTATAACTAGCTGCTGGCTTCCAAACTGCACCCTATACAAGGCCTGATGATGTCATCTACCTTAAGACCACCGGCTAACAGTTTAACATTAGAAAAAAGCCATGGCATGTGCGATAAGTACTGTGAGTTATAGTGTATAGGACTAGATAGGTAGGGGTTCTAATCTCACTCCAGTCAACTTGGTGTGTGTGTGTGTGTGTGTGTGTGTGTGTGTGTGTGTGTGTGTGTGTGTGTGTGTGTGTGTGCGTGTGTGTGTGTGTGTGTGTGTAAGTAACTATGTGTCCAGTATATATCCCCCTGTAACACAACAGACATGCCCTCATGGGTTATCCACCTGCAATGGTTATGCACCTTTTGTCCCTGTAACTAGCTGCCAGCTTCCACACTGCCCCCTCTACAAGGCCTGATGATGTCATCCACTTTAAGACCGCCAGCTGACAGTCTAACAAAGACAAAAGCCATGGCACATGCGGTAAGTACTGTGAGTTATAGTGTATAAGATTAGATAGGTAGGGGTTCTAATCTCACACCACCCAACTTGGTGTGTGTGTGTGTATATCCATATGGCATACATATGATAACATAGGTAGGGTTTAGTATTATTTTATTCATAGCAGATGATGTGCCCCCCCCAAATGAATGACCACAGCAAAGGCTGCTGATATCAACAAACATTATATGTTCTAAATTGATGGTACTAACAGACATGAGGTGTATTGCATGCATCAGGTAGGGTGATCTGTAGTGTGTACCAGTACATTGATAAGTGTTCTAATCTATATACAGCCAACTTGCACTATGTGTGTGCCTTGGCATGTCCTGTATGCAGTGAATGGAAGTGGTATTAGCCTAAACGTGGCTATGTTTGTGTGTGAAACTGTTACAGCATTGTACAACATTTTATGGAGCCATAGGACATGTGACCTTAACTAGCATAATGGCCATACAGTCCTCACAATCAGAGACATCTGTATACCCCTTGTACAGGATCAACACATATTATTCCAAACAAGGACTCAGGCAGATGCCATGTGTTGAGATGACAATCACCCAGCCAATTATACAGATGGCATGTGCTGAGGTGCACTGAGGTGCTCGGTGCACCATTAGGCAGGGTCTATTTCAAGGGTGTGTTTAAGTGCGTTAGACAAATGTCTTCCACAAGCATGTAGTAATAACATCACATAGTAGGTTAATGTACTTACAGTGAGTCATCCATCTACTATGCGTCTTTCAGATAAGCAGTATATGCACTCCAGCAGGTTCACATCTTGCCCTGTATTCAAGGCACAGATCACCTTTGAGTAGTCTATATGCCACAGGTGGCAATGACACTCATTGCAGACAGTCAGCAGTGAGCACATACTGAAGATGTGAAGTGACCTTGTAAGGGACCATACTGTTGTGTGCAAGTGCCAGTACAGCTTGAAAAGGTACATTAACAAATGGCCATTGAACTCAGATATTAGCATGCTGAGGGAAGAGTATGTGGAGCTTATGAGTATGTCACCTACTGGTGACTGTGGCCTCAGCTATGCCATATGATTCCTGCCATACCACTGTAGAAACATGGTGATCTGAAGCACATTAGGTGAAAACCTGCGTGGCCAGGTCTGTGTGCCCAGTTTTCATCCCTGGGTATATACGTCACATGTTGGGACTGATGTGCTACTGACCAGGGACAATATTGTAGTATCCACACACCACACACACACTTGAGTCATTACACATGAAGGTATGGACACACAGTACTGTACCCTTTGATGGTCACTGTTTGTTAGAATGTGGGGATGCATTCACTGTTGTACCACCTATACCAACAGGTTTTAAGTGTAACTCTCAGACTGTCATTGCTATACTGAATGTGGCAGCCAGCACAGCTATCATTGTGTGCAATGGCACCCTTGCAATGTCATCACACAGGCATATTGTACAACTGTAGCAGCCACACAGGTGCCATGGTACAACAATACACAGTGTAGATAACATGTCCTATGGAGTACATGTCATGATCGTACAAATGTAATCTGTCTCCTAAATGCTTTGAAGGGGATGTGTATGTCCCCATACAGGGAGTTGTCAGATCCTACTGTGTACCTCCTTTCTTGCCATGACAGGATTAACACATTTCTCACATGTTCTACACACCTACAACATCAACGTGGTATATATAGTACAAACTAGGGAGACTGCTATGCAACACAGACCGTATACCCTTAATGAAACCAGCCCCCCATGCATGTAAAGCATACATCTGCTGTGACACACATCGTGTGCAGGTTACACAATGGGATGCAGAACATGACAAGCATAACAGATGTCAGCCAACTGTCTGAACTGGGAACAGGATATTTGTAGATGGATCAATTCTATCATCACAGCATGTAGATGCATAAGTTCTGAACACCCAGGGGACAAGTATCAAGGGTAGCAGACCTTATCACAAATTATGAATGCATGAGTACACTGACTGTTACCATTGTCCTTGTTAGACTATTATACACATATGAACCTATGGAGCCATGCACGTATACTGCTGTACCTTGCTGAAGTCATAATTCTGCTGTGTTGCCATGCCATCCTGTGCCACTTTATTGCCATCATGTGTCCATAGGTTATCCCTTCAGACTCCTGGAACAGAAACATACACAGGTCCATGACACACCTGTCATTGTGTAACAATACCACCAGTACAACATCATACAACATACAATATACAAAAGTATGTTGCATACTCATGGCACATGTCAGCATATCTATTGGTGACCACTACAAGTGCCATGGCAAAACAATAATGCATCACACAAGTAAATGTCAAGTAATATAGTCACCGATGAGAAAGATGACAGGGATGTGGCACAGGTATTATCACTTGCACAGGGTGTTGTGTGGGGGTGCTGGAGGCCTAGGCTGGCCCAAATGCTTGACAACATGTGTGTGAGTCAGGAACGGGAGCAGATCAGATGGTCCATGGAGTGTGTGTCTGTAGGTGACATGCATGTGACAGTGCTGTGTGAGTATGTGCATGTGCATAGTCAAGCTCAGTGCTAGCCATACACATGTGTATGTTGGACAGCTGTGGATCATACATGGTAGAGTTGACAGTTCACTGTCTCTGGCCCTGAACACGGGAACTGATTCAGCCTGGAGTTGCACTGGCACCACCATGCCCAAGGTCAGATGTGATGCTAGTACCTGACAGTGATTGCTGTCTGCTGGGACTGTGTCCCCCATGGGACCACCCAGGACCATGAGCCCATGGCCCACCACATCATGGTATGGACAGCACACTCCCCTCTGTAGCACTGGATGTACTGCCACTACAGGAGTATGACTGTGCACTGCCACATGGACTCTCAGCAGATGGTGTTGCTGGCCTACTTCCATGGGTCCAACACCCAACTCCAACCAGATGTTCCAGCACAGACAATGTGCGGTCCAGGATAGACACTGTCTCAGACCACCATCTGTCCACTGCATCATTTAACTGATCCAGGATGTCCCCAATTCGGTAGAGGCAGTCACGGATGTCAGACTATGCTACATCCATAACCCTAAGCATGCATCTGCTGTCCCACTCAGAATGTGCCTGTGGCTCCATGATGGCCTGAAACATGCGCCGAGTGACCCATGATGTTACACCTGCAACAGGTGGTGGATGGACAACAGGACTCCTACAAGCACCCTTGTCAATCTTCCTGTGTGGGTCATCACCAGCTCTCTGGCTATGGCCAGTATATACACTCACTGGATCCATAGTTGCCACACTGTCCTGTACAATGTCTCCACCCTCTGACTGTCTAATATCTGACTGCCTATGTACGGTCTGTGGGGACTGGGTATGTGTGGGCATACTGACTGTGTGCAGTGACAATGGGGGCAGAAGAGAGATGTCAACATCTGGGACAGATTCAGCCCCTGACAACCCCACATGCACCTCACTGTAGCCCCATCATCATCAGAGTCTGAAGAGACACTGACATCAGGTTGTGTGGAGAAGAGACTACAATCCCCCTCCCATCACCTGTGAAAATCAAGACAAAAGCAATACATTACTATCTGCACTATTATGTATGGAAAATCCACCAACAGTAATAACAATGAGGATCAACAACTGCATTACCAGTCTCACATCTTCTCATCTCTGCTTTCATGCAAACCAGACTTCCTCACAACAAAATACACATTTAGCTCAAGGCCTGTATAATAAGCTCATCAGGAAAATCAAGTGAAACTTGACCAGTACAATTTACCTTTCAGTTAGTCATAATGAAACTATACTTGATAAACCAACACATAAAACCCAGTACACCTATCTTAAACAGAAGGAAAAAAAACTGTTGTCCAAGGGCAAAAAGGAACAAATTCCAAATTGGATAAACTCCCTCCTTCACCTCAACAAGCAAAGTAGATCACTGGTGAAAACATCCAAAGCCATTTATGAATCAAAACTAGCCTCCAAAACAAAGAGAAACCACAAAGCCTTCTTCAGTTACAACAGGAACCTCCATGGCAAAGTCCAGGCTTGCTCCGAAATAGTGCTTAACAGTATCACCTACACTGATTCTATTGCCTTAGCCAACCTGCTAGCAGATAATTTCAGCACAAACTTCACCACCCTGTCCCCCCCAAAGGCCCTTTTAAATTTCCCAATCCTTGTCCCGCACCTCATATCTCCATAGATCATGTGTTAAAAGCCTTTCTAAGGCAAAGAGCACAGCTTCCATGGTACCTGATAGCATCTCAGGTTGTATTCTGCACCATCTCCAGCAAGAACTGGCTTCATCATTGAGCATCCTATTCAACCACAGCCTAAGTAAAGGCTTCATCCCAGTAAAGTGGAGAACTTCCATTGTCACCCTTACACAAAAGTTGTGCCACTACTGACCCTGGAAACTATTCCCCCATTAGCTTTACAAGTCTGATCCATAAAGCCAGGGAGGGTATTATTATGGATCTCATAAACAAGGACATAGGCAATCTCAAAGCACTTCACCCTACCCAGTTTGGATTCGTCAAGGGCAATTCTTGCCTGTTGAACCTGGTTGACTTCTTTGAGACTGTCACCAAGGCCTTGGATGAAGGAAAGTCAGTACATACAGCTTACCTTGGCTTGGCCAAGGCCTTTGACACAATCTGCCACTCAGGCATCAAAAAGCTAACACAACTTGACATAAATCCCTATCTTATTAGGTGGGTGGCAAAGTGGCTCATCGACAGGACCCTCAAGGTAAAAATAGGTGCCTCCCCTCTGATAGCAGACCTGTCACTAGTGGAGTTCCTCAGAGATCTGTCCTGAGACCCCTATTGTTTGGCATCTACTTCTTGGAGGTCCAGACAAACACAAAAGGACTGTGGCTGACCATGTTTGTGGACGACTGTAAGTTGGATGCTGTCATTGACTCCCCAAATTATGTTAACATACTGCAAGAGGGTCTCACAGCAACTAATGACTTGTGCCCAAGTCATGGCCTCAAGCTAAACACAAAAAAAGTATCATCATACCATTCAGAAAAACCACAGCCCCTACTGAATACCACATCAATGGCAACCCCCTAAACACAGAACCTGTGTTGAGAGGCTTGGGTACTCAGGTTGTTAACAATCTCACATTCAACCATCATATAGTGGCAGTGGTCAGAAAAGTCTTTTATTTGGTTTATCTTATAAGTAAAGAGATTGCATCCAGAAAAAAAGGAGGTTATTACCTTTCTATACTCTGCTGTCATTAGACCAATAATTGAGAATAATGTCTCGTTTGGTATGTACCTCTCCAAACATCTGTACCAACTGGAAAGGCCACAGAAATACCTCACAAAGAGAATCCATGGCCTCCAACATGTGTCCAATGCAGACAGGTTCAAATCACTATCACTCTACTTGGTATTGTACAGGTTGCTCAGAGGTGATCTGCTCCATATCCGTAAGTCTAAGTCCTTGTGCATTACCTCCTTGAACCTGTCCCTGGAATAGATTTCCCATACACATCAACCAGAGTTCCTTGCTGACCCTCTTTAAGCCCGACCTTGATGAGTGGATGGGAAGCCACAGATTTGTCCCAGGGGTTCTACCTGTGTCCCTCACTGACAAGGGCAACAGGTGCTGACACAGGTTTCTTTTTGGGGATGCACTCTTGGCTAGTCTTGCAAGGGGCCCAGGGCCATTAGCCTAGTAACCTCCTATGATCCTGTGATCCTATATATACAAATACAGGTTGCAATGCCTAAGGTATGTACCATCACCCTTTGGGTTTTAAACAGCATGTCAGATTAATTGCCTCACTCTTAACTATAACTGAAAAAGTGTTTCTATTCATTCAACTATAGTTCTGTGATTATCCACTCTAAGAACCTTAGGTAAATATTACAGAATGGAACATACAAATATTCTACTCTGGTTACACACAAATGTAAGTGTATATAGGGCATTATTCTGGCCCTTATCTTTATTAGCATATATATGTTCCATAACAAAACAATATCCAACTTAGTAGACGCAGAACCATGGCCTTGGACAACACCTGACAGACCTGCAAAAAATTGAGGGTGAGGTACTCTCAGTACCATTGCATGTTGCAGCACAACAAGGTAATATGTGCATATATCTCACTTGTACAGTAGCTAATGTGTTACTTGATGTATTGGTGACATTCTGTGTAAGAGTATATAACTGAGCTTAACCCCCCCCCCCCAGAAAGCAGATAGACCTGATAACCATGTAAACGTATGTACAGCCTGACACAATGACTGCTACAGAATTACAGTGGTGATCACAGTAAGCTTACCTGCACAGTCCTCTGCTGTGGACACTGCGGCACCCACCTCCACGATGTATGGTGTGATGGATGCCTGGGAGCTGTTGTGTGTTCCTAGGTTCACCAGGAATTCCTCAGTGGCTGAGAGTGGTTGTTCCACTGTAGGCCCACGACTGGTGATGGCACAATCCCTGGCTAAATCAGCTGCCATTTGTCATGCAGAATTCACAATGTCAATTGTCTGGTGTCAAACCTGCTCATCTGTTCTGTCCTGGTGGCCACTGGCATTCATATCCCAGACAAGGTTTGCCCACAATGCAGCCCACTGTTCCCTGTTATTCCTCCCCCTGGATAGCAGGATGTGATGATGCTGCCTTAGTCCTTCAAGTATTATTTTATTCTCCGCATCTGAGAAAGGGTCATGGCATCTACGGTACATTATTCCTGAAAGACAACACAAAGGAAACACATTACAGGATCAGATATGTGGATATACAGCAATAACAAAATGGCCTGCACTATCCAATTGATCACACATGTCGCACCTCACAGTGTGACAACATACTACATGTGTGGATACAACCAAGATAGTATCAATACTGAGGTATTTCCCTTTGTGCCATGAGAGATTCTGCTGTATGATCATACACCCAACACACCAGTCTACTGTGGTGTGTCTCCTAAGGCCAACCACCCAATAATATATCATAAGACCAGTGCCATACAAATAACAGTGTGCTATTAGAATCACTATAAAGGGACAGTCCAACAAAACCAGTGTGCCACAATAACAAAAGACAATGCAACCTTGAAGTATTGTATGTCCCCTGTAGGTGTAAGACAGCAGGATATCAATGACATGTCATTATCACAGGTCTAAGACAGGTTTATTGCTGTAATCCCTATTCTCATACATTTATCCTCCCACCTGCATTCTGTTATACACAAAAAACAGTTACATACCTGGTGGAGTGCAGTACTCATCTGTTGAAATGTGCTACTAGTAATGTTTTGCAAAGGTGTGCTCTGTGTGAGGAACATCTCATACAGATTGTTTCCCCATAGCCAGCTGCTTGAATTTTTAACATGCTTCTCATTAGCAGGTAATTGCCTCTAAACCAATCTGTGGCTCTGATATGCTAACTGCAGCCAAACAGCTGAATTGCACTATCATTAGCCAATGACATGCAACTGCTGTGCAATATATATAAGGCCTTCATGTAGACCAGTGCCCATTTATTAGCTGTTGAGATGGACATTAATGGGTTGAGGAGACTACATCATCGCAGAGGGTAGGAATGTAGCATAAACCTTTACAAAGATCTGTGTGTACCACAGGCTGCAGCTGCTGCTGCAGGTAATAGACATAGGCAGAGAGTGTGAACACTTTGGAGGACAAATCACGTCAGTCGCCCTGCTAGACAGGGTTCCAGGAAAGTAAATAATGTGGGAAGAAATAGCCAGGGAATTGTTATGGCTAGGCTTGTATAGGCCCTAGGGCTGATAGCCTAGTACCATCCTATGAACCTATGAACCTATGAACAACAAGCTATAGGTGTATCTGTGTCAGTTCTGTCAGCCTTGTTGTAGAGGCAGAGCCAGGGTGAGGGTACCCTTTACACTCCAATTAAGGCATGTGTTTAAGGTATGTATGTTAGGCAACTGTGTCAATAACAGAGTATTAGGCAACATATAACAATGCTATATGGATATGTGAAGTGTGTCCCTATATGCAGGGCTGTGATTTCCAGCACTGAAAAGCAGTTAGTTTATTTGCAATGCTTTGTGTGGATAAAGAGTGCATGAGTCATTCATTAATTGCTGTCTTCATAATAATGTAATTGAAATGCAACACAACACTTGATTTAAAGCAAGGACTGTGTATGGCAAAATGTACTGTATGTAAGGCATTTAACAGACTGAGCTACTGAGTCAGTGCTACAGCAGGATTATTTGCAACATATATGTGCACACATACAGGCTGTGACAAACATTTTCTATATACATCAGTATGTGCATGGCTTTATATGGATGTAGTTTTGCACCAGAGTCCCAGCTGAACATGTATTTTGCCATTAATGCCTTAGCAGGTGACTTTCTACATGTTGCTGATAAAAGGGCATGTTTACCTGCTACCACGGGCCTTAGTTACATCCATTATCATGTCTTTGGCTGTCTAGTGGTGTACTATTTTACCAGAGTCCAAGGTACACTCTCATTTTTTCTATTACTTTTTATTCCAGTTTGTGAGGTGCAGCACAGTGAGCAGCTCTGCCAAAACATGCCTAATGACTGTAATTGACAATTACTATGTTTTGTTTAAACCACTTGTTTTAAGTAAGAGTTATGTGGCATGGCAGGTTAATGCAGTGTGCTACAGCTGTGATGGGCTCAGGTTCAAAATATGTCAGAGATGTTTATTTTGTATGTGTCTTACAATGTTATAAACACATATAGTCATTATAGCTCTATTTAGCTGAGCTTAGTGAAGCTTTCTGATGCATTGTGTCATTCAGCGCTGTGCTAAAAAAATATAAAGAAAAGAAAAAAGGGGAGCTAGGAAAGTGGTGAAATGGGGGCAAGCAGAGGGAAAAACATAATGAAAGGCAGGGAGGGATGTGCAGGAAGGGTGTAGGAAAGAACCATAGCTATCCATTTCTTGCACAGCAATAACTGTGTACTTTGACAGATGAATTTGGACTGTCAAACCCCAGGAAGTTGGGTGAGGCCAACATTAACTGTGTTGACAACCCCATTGGACCAAATTACATGTGTCCAGTGGACACGTATGTGAAATGGAGAGCTATGTAGAGGACAACATTTTTTTTTTGGACAGGTGCCCATTTTTTTTTTTAGGTGAGAATGGAATGTTGGGGAAGGGAGAGGTACATGTGAGGGAGGTAAGTTGGGTAGATGAGGATGCATTTACAAACAGACAAGACAGACAAGAACAGCAGAGAAGGGTGATGTGTGACACATGAGGGGGGTGAACACCTTGGATAGGGAGAGTGTTGTGGAATTCAAGTCCCATGTGCCTCCAGATGGCAGGAAGCTGACTTACAACCCCACCCATGGGACTGTTGGCACTGCTCCTTCACTGCCTGGGGGTGGCAGTGCTGGAGGCTGGGCACTGGGGTGAGGCTGCCCCACCAGGTTGGCCAGCATGTCATCAGTCTGGCACAGGCAGCTGCCATAGCCACGATGGACTATCATGCAGATCAAGACTAGCAGCTCAGCCCAAGTGACAACTCCCCCTCTGCCACCACTCCCAGAGAGGGGGGCCTGTCGTGTCCCATGGGGTGGCACTACCTGATGCTGCAGGTATTGCAAGAGCAGAAGAGGGGGCACCACCAGTCTGGGTCTCAGACATGCTGTGACCTGGTGCCATGGCCGTTTGAGGCAAGGTAGGGGGGATCAGCCAGAAACGGCCTACCTTGATATGCTGTGGTAAATGAGGTATAGCAATAAGTTGAGGTTAGGTATGAAAAAATCATTGCTAGCATTAAAACAGCATGTAACATCATATTAATTAACCCAAATACATAGCAATGTATATTATGTATGACATAACATGAAATAACAGAACAATCAGTATGTTAACAGCATGACAGTAACAGTTAAAGCATAAGGGCAACCACATGGTTAATTCAACAAGATATGTTAATATGAAAGCATTATAACACATAACAATAAAAAAAACATATATGGCCAACAAAATGGCTAATTTAACAAGATGTGTCAATATGAAAGCATAATAACACATAATAGTAAAACAATATATGTTAATAGTAAACCATAATAATACATAACAATATTAAATACATGCAGATAAGAGGTTGGGAGACAGAGAAAAACAGTCCATTAGTGATATTACAGAGTATATCCCTGAAAACAGTGGTAATATTAACTCTACAGTTGTGTATTGTCAGCTTTGTGTACAGTGAATACAACTGTCCTATAGGTGATGCAGCACATACATACCTCTCAAGCTGTTTCATGGGACAGTATGGGCCAAGCAATAACAAATACAGGTACACAACTAGACAGAACACTTACACATCATGTGCACTTATATAACTACCAAGGTGTTCTGTAAGCAGATTTGGTAATACTTTGCATTCCAGGTAATAATTTCTGTATTAATCCTATAACAGATGGATTATGCAATATTAATTACAGTACATGAAATAGTGACAGTTGAGAGGCATGTTTGTGTACAGATCATAAACTAGACAGCTGTCATATTTTAGTTTCCAGGAATGGGAATAGAACCCAATAGCTGTGACTGCAGGGGGCATCTGCAAATAGTGTAATACTTGACTGCAGCAACTTAGTACAGACATGCAAGGAATACAGCCATACTTGAAGTAGGCAGATTTATTTATGAATCAACAATGCTGGTGCACATGCTATTATTGATTTTAAAACTCTTGTGAAATCTAAACACAATATCTGCTCATAACATGGGCTACTTCACTCATATACCTTTTGTTCCTGGGGAGAGAGAAAATGTGAGCATTAAGTGACTGATAGTGTGCTGGAGATAACCTTGAACCAAACTATGAGTTGAACAATGCAAATTACAGGACATTCATTTTGCATTCTAAAACTATTACAGTGTTATAATTGACTGCACTGACAGCAGAACACACATGCATAGAATACAACCGTACTGCATATATTAAAACTTTTAGTACCAACATTGCTGGTGAACATTTTGTATTGTTATTGCTCTGAAATATCTGTAAAGTACACATACAATATCTGCCTATGGAGTGGGCTACCTCACCCATATACCTTTATTACCTGAAGTAGGAGGAACAGAGAGCATTATGTGACCAATATTAGCCTGGAGATAGCCTTGGACAGTACTATGAGTTAAGCAATACAGTTTGCAGGCCATTAGTTTTGCAGTCTACAACTATTACAGTGTTACACTTGACTTCAGCAACCTTACCATAGACATTCAATGCATACAGCTCTACTGCAATGGTTATGACAACACAATCCTGCTGAACACCATTTTGCTTACTGTTACTGGTATTGTTTATTGTTTATTGAACATCAGTTGCTATTGTTCATGTACTGCACTACAGTTCTACTTGACCATTTATTGCACTGCAGTTTTTCTTGTTTACACTTTATTGCTGTAAATGTTTTACTCTTTCTTGCTTATCACACTACAGTTAGCATACTACATCCATACTTACCATGCTCACAGTGCAATCTGGCCAGGCGCCCAGCATGGGACTCAACACTGTGAACCCTTGTGAAGGCTGCCAGCCTAGCCAGATAGAATTTTATAGATAATTCAATCATTTGTAAATATCAATGTAAGACACAGGCTTGTTGTCTTAATTGGAAAAAAATGCTGTTAGATGTGGAACTGCAAAACATGTCACAACAGTGCCCTCTACTGACCAAGTAAAAGCGTGTTGTGACCCTTTGATCTAAAGTCGGGTACAGCCAGTCTAGATGAAGACATTATTTCCATTGTTTTAACCAAGAGTTAAATTGCTAGATTTAAACATGCCAATGTATTGTTATTGCCCTGCTGCCTGACCAGCTGCAAGATAACACAAGGAGATGTTAAGAATGTAAATGCAGTTTCTGTTAGCCTGGAAACCCAGGGAAGTGTGAAGAATGATGTAAAGTGTAGTCTGGGAACCCCAGGAAAGTGTGAAGAATGATGTAATTTGAATCAGAACTGCAATTTCAATTTAAACAGAGAGAATCAGAGCTTATCAAGCATTTTTGTCTTGACCATCCAACTCATCAGCACTCTGCCTGTTTCTATTTGTAAGTTATCTTAGACTTGTGTTTTCTCTTAGAAATAGCTATAAACTAGAACGATTAGACTAAGTGTTTTTCTGTGATGTCAGAACTGTACTACTGAATTATTTTAAGTATGTCTCTGTGATCTCTGAAATCTTGACTAGCACTGTGTAGTATGAAGTATTGTCTTATGTTTTTATTATTTATTATTAAATATTTTAAAACCTTTCAACTATGACTGTTTTGTGTAGAGATAATTTAAGCTCTAGAGTACATTGAATATTTATAGGGATTACTGTACCAAGTCACTTCAATAAGCCTTCACTGTTTAGTTATACTACCAATTGGATAATAGTATTGCATAGTAATAATTGGACACCCTTTTAAGGGCCTTTGAGTAGCTGATAAATATTATCTGGGTGGTGGCAGTAATTTCTACTGTATAGTCTAGGTAAAAGGAGCACAGCTGGAGAACCTGTGCCAGTCTTCCCCAGGAGTGTCTGTGTGGTTCCATAAACTCTTATCTCAAAGTGTGTGTGTGTCAGCTACTTGGGCAGGGACACAATGCACTGGTTGGACAGAGAGGTTGCTGGAGATTTTAGCTTGCCCAGCTGGCTGAAATCTGGACCCTATAGCTGTGCCAGTGGGGAGTCTTATTGGGGACCTGGATAGCAAGGGAGCGGCCAGCCCCAGACTGACTGTGATCTATGTGTGCCCTTAAGGGAAATTGCACTTTACTGTGTGTATTTGTTATCCTTTCCTCCTATATGAAACACCTCTCACTGGTGTTGGTGGTGAGGATTGAGGCTCCTTGATTGCTGGGTTAGGGCAGAGGCATCACAACCCTCTCAGCTGAAACTGTTGGGAGAGAAGCATACCATTTTGTAAACCAGTTTTGCAGACATTCAACTTGGATATTGGTAAAACAGAGGTAAAAGTACTTACATATTTATGGGGCATTCCCTGATCTTGCCTCTTGGTCACAGGTGTCCAAGGTTCCCCTCTTTCTCCATTTCAGGTCATCATAACAGTGATAACACTGCTCACCTGTGTGGGAGATACCAGTAACACTGGGGAGTTCCCTGGCCAAACAGTTCCAGGTCTCCATCTTACACTCCGAGCTGTCCTGTATCAGCCAGGGTACATGGTAACCACTGAATCACTTACAAATGCCTTCTACCAGCACCTGCAGGGCTGCATGGATCAGGCAATCCCAAGCAAAACAAAGACTCTTTGTACCAAAGGCAAGCGTCCAGTCTGGTGGACCCCAGCCATAAACAAACTCTACAACAAAAGGAGAAAGCTACTACAAGATAGAGCAAAATCCTTAAAATGTAAGACACCGCTGATCACTATAAGTAAAAAGCTAAGAGCTCTCATAAAATCATCCAAAGCTAATTTTGAGAAAAAAATAGCTAAGGACTCTAAAGACAACCATAAGGCATTCTTTAGCTATGTCAGAAACCTAGGAGGAAACTCCCAGATATGCTCAGAATTAGTTCAAAATGATGTGAAGATTACTGATCCTACAGACATTGCCAACATACTGGCTGACAGGTTCAGTGCAAACTTCTCCCCACCCTCCCCGCCTAAAGGAGAGATATCTATACCAAATGATTGTAGCCCCCCCAAACATCTCTAACGCTCAGGTGAGAACTGCTCTCTCCAAGGCAAAGAACACAGCATCCATGGGACCTGATGGTGTCCCCGGCTGTGTGCTCCATGAACTCAATGAGGAATTAAACCCACATTTAGGACAGCTGTTTAATCTTAGTCTCACCTCCAGATCATTCCAGGAGTGGCACAGCGACTGTGGTCTCACTCCACAAAGGCGGTGCCTCCACCGACCCTGGAAATTACCGTCCCATTAGCTTGACAAGCCTGATCTGCAAAGCCATGGAAAGGATCATAATGGATCTCATAAATAAAGACATAGAGAACTTGCAGACTTTGGATCCAACCCAGTTTGGCTTTGTCAAAGGCAGATCATGCCTTTTAAACTTGGTTCACTTTTTCGAAACAGTCACCAAGGCCATTGACGAGGAAAGGCAGTCCATACAGCCTACCTAGACCTGGCGAAGGCTTTCGATACAATACCCCACTCGGGTATCATTGAAAAACTCATCAACTTAAATGTAAACCCATACATTACAAGATGGGTTGCAAACTGGCTGAGTGACAGAACCCACAGGGTCAGAGTTGCTGGCGCCATGTCGGACTCTAAGCCTGTCACAAGTGGTGTCCCACAGGGCTCAGTCCTGGGCCCACTCTTGTTTGGCATCTACTTTTCTGAAGTACAAGCAAACACAGGAGGGTTATGGCTGACAAAGTTCGCAGATGACTGCAAACTGCGCCGTGGTTGAAAACACATCCGACACAGATATCCTTCAGAAGGGTCTCACAGAAACGGATAACTGGTGCCAGAGCCATGGCCTCAAGTTAAATGCCAAGAAATGCATAGTCATACCCTTCGGGAAAAATAAGGTTACCCTAGCTACCATATAGGTGGCAATCCCTGAACACAGAAGAAGTTATTAGGGACCTGGGAACCCAGGTTGACAGTAGCCTTTCATTCGACACTCATATTGCTAAAGTAGTTAGGAAGACCTTCTACATTGCCCACCTTATCATGAAGGGATTCACATCTAGATCAAGGGAAGTCATAGTCTCCCTATACTCATCACTCATCAGACCAATGATCAAGTACAATGCCCCATTCGGAATGTATCTGACCCGACACTTGCAGCAGCTGGAGAGGCCACAAAAGTTCCTCACCAAAAGGATAAAGGGTCTCAAAAATCTGTCTTATGCTGCCCGACTGAAAGAACTCCAGTTATATTCAGTTGCGTACCGCTTGCTCAGAGGTGACCTGTGCCTGACATACAAGGCCATGTCAAACCCAGATTTGATGAATATGCTTCATCTCAAAAAATCTAGATCCCTTAGAGCCACAAGGGCGGGTGACTTAAACCTCGACACGGTTATTAATAGGATGTGCTGGAGGGATAGATTCATCACCCAAAGACTCCCTATGCTGCGGAACAAAATCCCGGTTTATGTGAGGCAGAGCACCTCGCTGGCCTTGTTCAAGAGGAATCTTGACCAATGGATGGGAGATCGCAGATAGACCCCAGGGGTTACCTCAGTGTCACTGCTCAACAGAGGCACAGCTAAATAATGGGCATAGTTTCTCCAAACTAAGGGGTGGTGTAAGCCACAAAACTATGGGCTAGGCTTATAAATGCCCTCGGGCAGATAGCCTAGTATGAACCTATGAACCTATGAACCTATGGTTTTTAAGAAGAAGCCCAATCATGATCCCGGACTCCTGAATACCCCACCTCTGCTCTTGAAAGCACACACCTTCACCAACACCACCGGCCATACCAACAGTCAACTGAACTCCAATGAATGATGCAGAATTCCTGCTTATTGGGCTTAATATAGGCTGTTTTCCTGCTCTTAAATGTCATTGAGCAGCATTCAAAAAAGTGTTGAGTCACTTAGCAGCACGCAAATCAGCTAAGTGAAGCCAAGCAGTGCAACAACTTGCAGAATCGTGGTTTTAGCAAGGCTTAGTACTACACAAACACTGGTTTGTTAGCAAAGAACAGCAGTTCCAAAATTCACAATAGTTTAGTGAAATTACAAAAAAAAGTACATTTACTTACAGACATGTTCTACCAGTTATGGACTCAAACCCAGGCCTACTACACATAAGACCATAACTCTACCCATGTAGCTAATTGGATGTTATAAAAGCTAGTATACATTCACATATACTACTAGGATACCTGTTAGCTTTGCTGAGCATCATGCTGCGGAGCTCAAACATGCTTAAACGCACCTATAAATAAATAATTAATTACATCCGGTTTCTATGTTTAGATGTCTGGCAGGTATCGGATATGTATGTATAAGCACTGCTGGGCTCTGCTGCGCTCTGCGCTGCACCACTTAAATGGCAACTGAAAAAAAAAATAAAAAATAAAAAAAAATATATAATTATGATAATTAATCACATCCGATTACTATTTTTAGATGTCTGGCAGGTGTCAGCTGTCTATATGTGAGCACAGCTTGGCATTGCTGTGCTCCACACTACACCGCACAAGCATGCAGTTAAAATAAAAAAATAAAAAAATTAAAACTTCATAAAAATTACATATTATACATTTGACACACAATGCAAAAAACAAAGTACAGGTCACCACTGAATCTGTTCTTAAAAACTTCTTCTTTAATAAAAGTAAGCGCTTTCGGAACAATCCTTCATCAGACATGATTTTAACATCACTAAAACAGCCATATTTAAAATACATTTCATCCAATCATTTGCTCTTAATTGGTAAGACATCATTAAGCCCAGGTGGTCTATGGGCTCTGAGATCCACAATCCATTTGGATTCAGCTAATGCTGTTCTGTGTTGAATATCCCCTCCCCTGTCACTAACTGCAATGTTTACTATACATCTAAACTTAAAGGTGTGCGTAGGTACCAATTAAACCAGTGTTACAAAAAAGGCGGGCTTTTAAGAGCAAATGATTGGATGAAATGTATTTTAAATATGGCTGTTTTAGTGATGTTAAAATCATGTCTGATGAAGGATTGTTCCGAAAGCGCTTACTTTTATTAAAGAAGAAGTTTTTAAGAACAGATTCAGTGGTGACCTGTACTTTGTTTTTTGCATTGTTTGGACTAGTACTACAGGTCTTTGGCATAACTCATTATTTTTGGTAGTATTTCTTTTCACTTTATTGGTGACGTTATGCCAGCTGAACAAGTTATACTTACCAAAGAGGACAATCTTACTGCTTCGTGTGGTGCCCTTGGAGGAATTGTTTATGGCAAATTTGGCACAGAAGTGGATACTTTAGGCAACCCGCTCCTTGATTTGGGTCTTGGTATCCAAAGGGACGGATTATATGGTAGAAAAGCACCAGCAGCAGTGGATAGAGCCTTTGAGGATTTACTCAAAGAGTGGAACTACAAGGCGGGTAAAATGCAGCGCCTGCAGTGGCAGGCTTTTCATCTAGAAGCTTGTATAAAATATGATATTGTCCCTAGGGGTATGAGAGTCCTGTGCATGCCTGCACAGGGCGACAGGTACCCTGATTTGTTAGCACAATGGCAGGCTCTTAATCTACACACGAGCATGGAGTACATGAAGCTATTAATTAATTTTTTTGCACCTGAATTGGCCAATCTGAAGCAAGAGGTAGCTTCTATACATTTGAGATTACAGACGGACTTTTCCGACGATCAAAGCAAGGAGAGACTTTCATCAGCCCTGCTTCGTTTATCGAAGGAAGCAGATAAACTGAAAGAAACTAAATTAAGTAAAATCAGGAGAGACCACTCCGATTTTACTGAAGGAAACATCTTCGTTTGGCCCAGATACAGGGAATGAGCCAATGCCACTGAGAGACATCCTCTAGTGACGACGACAACACGCTCAGAGACCACGCAGGTCTCAGAGATACACCCAGTAGCAGTCATAGCAGATACAGTTTCATCGGGGACTAGAATGGTTGTTACACAGTCACAACCACCTGGAATGGAGGCGAGGAACATCGCGGAAGGAACGCCTCAATGCAGGAGCAAAGCGGCAGTCGAAACGAGCAGTGCACATGCTAGGAAAGTCATGGAGGAGACAGCTTTGAACAACAGCAATACCTTGCCTCTTGATAATGTGTTTCCTAATAGTGAGACACATTTTCCGCGTTTGGCGGAACATGCATCAACTTCTGGGGGAGTTCCCAGCTCTGAGGTGGCTACAGCAAGGGAAAGCGACAAACAAACAGGGGCTCGACCGAAAACATATGCAGGGTCCCTACATTTTTTGGGAAACTTACCGGCTCCTGTGAGGAGGAAAGGAGCAGGGAAGAGGTCCTTAAGCGAGGACAGGATTACAGACAAGCGTCGGAGGACCGTACAGTGACTGGCAGTATGTGCAATGATATTGTATATAATTTATCACAATATGAGTTAAGCACTGATGAGATAGACGTTTTAAATAAGGGTTTGACTTTTGTCCCCAGCAAACAATGCGCATACAGTGATATTGTTTTTGATTTAATGTTGTTTTGTAGGGGTGTCATACTCAAATTGATTTTTGATAATGAAGTCAGAGGTGGTTTAGGACCCAAGAAACCCAGTACGTTTATTCCTAACTTTACACCCACACTTAATTTGTTTATGAATGGCTGTGAAAATGACCTTTTTAAATATTTTGAAGGACGAAGTGCACATGGTTATTACAATCTTACGCCCACACAAAGGACTGCCCTACATGGACTTATGGAAAGAAAAGAGATAACCATTAAGATGGCAGATAAGGGGGGAGCTATCGTAGTGTTAGATACGCACTGGTATGAGAACAAATTGAAAGAAACATTAACATCAGATGGTGCATATATATCCATCAATCCACTACAAATCAGAATGATTATAGACAATGTACATAGTCAGCTTCATCACCTATTAGTAAGGGGTGTGATAGAACAAGAAGTTTATGAGTTCTTAAAGATAGACAAGCCTGTTACGCCTATATTTAAAGCCCTGCCTAAGATACATAAGTCTCTGACGGACCCACCACTCAGACCCATTGTTTCGGGGAGAGGGTGGGTCACGGAAAACATTTCTATATGGTTGGAATTTACATTGAAACCATATTTAGATAAGTTAGACAATATACTTAGGGACACAGGGCACTTCCTGGGGCTTTTAGCCGCAGTTACCAAACGAAATGGGAATAGTCTTTTGATGGCCACATTGGATGTTAACAGTTTATTTACTGTTATAGAACACCAATATGGGATAACAGCAGTGGGAGAAGTTATAAGCAGGTTGGGAGCGACTGAACACAAGCGACAAACAGTGCAGGATTTATTATCTTTGGTCTTGCACAACAATGTCTTTATAGGACCTGGATCCATATATAGACAGGCACAGGGGGTGGCCATGGGCACCCCCTGTGCCAATACTTATGCCAATCTGGTTTTGTCCAAATGGGAAACCGAGACAATCCTTAATAATCAAGAATGGGGCAGATACGTAGCCCTTTATGTCAGATTTGTGGATGATGTTTTTATTTTGTGGGATGGGGATCCATCCACCTTCGAGAGGTTCTTGGCTTTTTTGCATACTACCACTACTTTTTTGACTTTTAGTTCCAAAACTTCCTTTACCCATATTGAGTTCCTGGATGTTTGTGTGGAAGAAAATGAACATGGTTTCACTTCCAAACTACACAGGAAACAGTGCTGGCGGAATACATTGTTATCTTATGATAGCATGCACCCCAGACACATCTTTCCCAACATTGTCAAGAGCCAAGTGGGCAGAATATCTAGGGTGTGTTCAGAAGATGTGTGCTGTGAGGGTGAGTTATCCAAGTTGAGCCAACATTTTACAGAAAGGGGCTATAGGAGTGATGTGGTTAGCAATGCAGTAAGTAACAATGTTATACATAGACAGACGTACAATAGGCCATGGATGCAGAGATCTGCCAAGGATAGAGGGACAGTTACCACCACTCATAGTTATAAGAATGATCAATCTACCCTTCTTTTTACATATGGCAGTAACATCAAATACATATGTAAGATAGTACAAAATAACTGGAACATTCTAAGGAGTGATATTGACCTTAAAGATATAGTAGCTGAATGTCCCATGTTTCGTTACAGAAGGAATAACAATCTCAAGGACTTGTTATGTAAAGAGGTACATTTGGATAGGAGACACACTCCTGAATTTAATATAGGCACACATCCCTGTGGCAATTGCAAGGCTTGTAAATACATCAACAGTGACATTGAATATCAACACCCTGATATGAGACAAAAATTCACATTTAAAGGGAGGGCAACCTGTAGAACTAAACATCTGGTGTATATGGCTAATTGTGAACAGTGTGAATGTTTTTATGTAGGGATGACAAACAACATGTTGAAAGTCCGTATATTACAACATATTAGCAATATCAGAACAGGACAAGAGAGTAATGCCTTATTTCGGCATATAAATCAATACCCTACGCACACCTTTAAGTTTAGATGTATAGTAAACATTGCAGTTAGTGACAGGGGAGGGGATATTCAACACAGAACAGCATTAGCTGAATCCAAATGGATTGTGGATCTCAGAGCCCATAGACCACCTGGGCTTAATGATGTCTTACCAATTAAACCAGTGTTACAAAAAAGGCGGGCTTTTAAGAGCAAATGATTGGATGAAATGTATTTTAAATATGGCTGTTTTAGTGATGTTAAAATCATGTCTGATGAAGGATTGTTCTGAAAGCGCTTACTTTTATTAAAGAAGAAGTTTTTAAGAACAGATTCAGTGGTGACCTGTACTTTGTTTTTTGCATTGTTTGGACTAGTACTACAGGTCTTTGGCATAACTCATTATTTTTGGTAGTATACATTTGACACACTTTATAATATTAAAACAGTGGCAGGGAGCATTACAGGGAGACTCACACTCATCTGCAGCCAAAGGTAGCCACTATCCAAAAACACCAGCCCAAAGAAAATAAATCCAAACACAAAATCCACGCACTTTACCAGTTGCCTTTTATTTAAACGATCTGGTACCTCAGCCTTTCGCCTTCAATGGATCACAATAAATGTATATTTTTTCATGTATATATATATATACACAAGTTTAATAGCAATTAACACAAGCACCTAACATCAATTAATCAATCACGGATATAATCACAAATTTAAAGTGACATTTACAATGAATTACAAAGAAGAAGAAGAAGAATACATCGAATAAACCACATATGAACATACATAATACATTAGTCAAAATAATTATAACATAATTAAATACCCAATTCCAAATTAAGTCCATGGGGCTTCAGAGTTTTAAATTTTAAAATAATTTTGGTCTCCAATTCAAGTAATTTATAGGAATAATCCCCCCCTTCTCCGATGAAAAATGGTTTACCCAGTACACAAAATCTCAAACTATTTGGGCAACCACCATGTTTATCAAGAAAATGCTGGGCCACAGGGCTAATTTCACTATGGTTTCTAATATCTTTTAAATGCTCTAGAATACGAATTATAACCATCCTTTTGGTTTGCCCTATGTACCAAATGTCTACACATGAACAACCTAGAATATACACTACTCCTATTGATCTACAGTTAAAGTAAAATCTAGGAGCAAAGGATATACCATTAATCCTATTTACATTAATCACCCTCTCACAAAGACTACAGTGACCACAATGATGTGTACCTGGAGAAAAATTATACTTTTCATCCCCCTTCAAGAAGTTATAATTCAATAACTCTTTTAGATTTTCCCCCCTCTTATAAGAAAAAGTGATATGTTTAGGAAAAAGCTGATCTATATTCTCATCCTCACTAATAATATACCTGTATTTTCTCACTAACTTCACTAATTCATCTGATAGAGGGGGAAATTTTGTAACATAAAATAACCTCTCCTCATCATCACATTCTTTATTATTAAATACTCTAAGTGTAGATCTATCCAAAAAACACCTAGAATTTAAATACTCACATGAATTGTCATCAAAATTCCCAAGTAACCTGTTTTTACATTTTAGAAGATGATCTTTATCATAACCCCTCTTACTAAGCCTCAACTCAACATTATTTAATTCTTTACCCCTCTCCACTTCATCACTAGTATGGTCAAAAATTCTTTTAAATTCACCTGAGGGTAATGAGCGCAATAAATGCCCAGGATGCATGCTGCTAGCATGTAGGAGCATGTTTACTGAAGTACTTTTCCTAAACGGCCTAAAACCAATATGTTCCTCGTCATTATATAATGTCACATCCAAAAAATTAATCCTTTCCCTGTTAAGTTCATAAGAGAAGGTTAATCCATGTTCATTCTTGTTTAAATTTTCAAAAAAATCCAAAAAATCACAAATATCACCCCTACAGATCAAAAAAAGATCATCAATAAAATGCTTGTATAATACAACGTTCCTTTTATAAAACAGGGTGGGATAAATGAATTGCCTTTCAAAAAATCCCATATAAATAATGGCATATGAGGGCGCAAAAGCAGCCCCCATAGCCGTTCCCTTCAGTTGCAGAAAAAATTCATTATTAAAGCAAAAATAGTTATGGGTAAGAAAAAATTCAAGTAAGTTAACCAAAAAAGTAGTTCTAGGTCCATCACCCAGCAACTCCATCACTGCTTCCAATCCCCATCTTCTACTAATATTTGTATACAGTGATTTCACATCAATGGTCACCCAATAATAGTCTTGACACCATTTCACCTGAGAGAGTTTATCCAACAGATCTTGTGTGTTAGAAATATGTGCTGTCACTTTATTCAAATATTTTTTAAGATGAAAATCCAGGAAGATATTCACATTGCTTAACAAAGAACCTATCCATGACACTATTGGCCTACCTGGAGATTTTTCCAAGCATTTATGCACTTTAGGCAAGGCATAAAAAATAGGTGTCAAAGGTTTCTTAATAAACAATTTACATACATCCTTATAATTAAAGAAACCAAGATGTTCCCCTCGCTCTAATAGAGTCAGGAGTTCATTGTTAAATTCCATAACTGGATCCTTTTTCAAATGCTTATATTCAACCACATTATTTAGTAAATCTTCTACCATTTCACAATAATTTGATTTCTGTAAAATGACCCAATTACCACCATTATCAGCACACTTAAAAATAAATTCCTTTTTTGCTTTCACCATGCTCTTAAGGGCCATCCATTCATTCTTATTTAAATTATACTGCTTTTTTTTCTTATAGAATCTATCCAACATTAATGACAATTCTTTAAACAGAACTTTAAAAAAAGCAGCAATAGCAGGTACTTTAATATTAGGTACAAATTTGCTATCAGAAGCCAAATAAAGTGGTGACAATTTTCCATAACCTGTGTGATAGCAATCCACACTCTCTGTTTTTTCATCTTCACAAACAGAACCAACATCTTCATAATCATAAATAGATACATTTAATAATTCATCACACTCAAGATTATTTTCATTTGATAGAATATTATTAACAGGGTTAGTAGCACTGTTCTGAAAATACACTTTCAAATACAATTTTCTCATAAACATTTTTAATTCAATATATAAATCACCAAAGGAGGGAAAATACGTGGGCACAAATTTACTGCCTTTAAACAACACAGATTTCATATCATCATTGAGAACCAAACTAGATAAATTAATAATACATAATGTCCGTTCATTCTGTAAACAAACTTGTTCATTCCTTGAAGCGATTTCTGCCCTTTCTGCCATTCCTTCCCTAACCTGATTTATTGGTTTGAAAGGAATTATTTGTCCTCGAGGAACTTGATGTACCATTTACACCCTCAATCTCCAAACTAGCATCATTAATAGAATCAGCAAAAGTTAAATTTTTAGTACCACAAATATTTCCTTCTTGTTCCCCTGAGGACGCTGAAACACTTCGTCGCTTCTGTAAGCCTTTCCTACCCTTTGACCTACTACACGTAGGCTCACGTTGCCATGAGAAAAGAATACCGGTCTCATAGTCTTTCATGTCCCGTAAAAAGTTTATTTCTTTTATGCTGCAAAATTTCAGTTTCTAGTTTGGAAATCTTTTCATTAATTTTGGAAAACTGCATCCTAAAACAGGACCCCTCCACCACCTCGTCCTGTAGATGCAGTATTTCACTTTTTAATTTAATGTGTGCTCTTTGGTTCCGTTTAACTAATATATGGAGCCATTTCATTGTACACTCTAAGGAAGCCTGTTTCCATTCATCAAATAAGTCATGTTCCTCTTCTAAAAATTCAGTTGCAGGAAGTCGATCAATACGTAAGCCTCTAGGAGTTAAATTCAAATTAATGTACTTTTCCAAGAGGTGAGTATCAAGAAATAAAGCAATTTCTTTAGTCATAAGTCTTTCTAATTGTACAAAACGGCCATCTAACTGGCTATTACCACCAACATTCCATGGATCCATATTGGTAAACTTTTTTTCACGCTCACTGACCACATCAGCAAAAAAAGTAGATCCTGGCATATTCATCTGCCCCGAAGCTCCAGTTGCCTGTGTCATCTTGCAACCGGTAAGTGCCAGAATAACGAATAAATCCAAAAATACCAGCACAAAGAAAATAAATCCAAACACAAAATCCACGCACTTTACCAGTTGCCTTTTATTTAAACGATCTGGTACCTCGGCCTTTCGCCTTCAATGGATCACAATAAATGTATATTTTTTCATGTATATATATATATATATATATATATATATATATATATATATATATATATATATATACACACACAAATTTAATAGCAATTAACACAAGCACCTAACATCAATTAATCAATCACTGATATAATCACAAATTTAAAGTGACATTTACAATGAATTAGGAAGAAGAAGAACAATACATCGAATAAACCACATATGAACATACATAATACATTAGTCAAAATAATTATAACATAATTAAATACCCAATTCCAAATTAAGTCCATGGGGCTTCAGAGTTTTAAATTAAATTTTAAAGTAGCCACTATACCTCTCCCTACATTGATTCAATATCCACGTTCATCGGCTCTCCCTCAACAGTGCATCATCAGTAATATGCATGGCTCACTGCAGAGGGGGAACCATGGCCATGTACATGGATACATTCCATGTAGGCTCTACACTGTGCCTGCACGGGTTTTATTAAATCCTGAGGAATAGGTTTGCAAGTCATTTATGTGACTAGTATTTGTAGTGGACTGCCTGTTTAAATCTCAAATTAATTAAGCTTCAAATGTCTGTTTTTAAATAAATTATAAAACGACTTTTAATTGCTCCGGTTAACCATTCCGATGGAGTCCCAAGTCAATGAGGGATGAAAGTGCTTAACCATTCTAAGCTGTATTACTTTTGTTTCGTTTTATAAAGTTTTTGCAACGTTGCTCTGAAGTTTTTTCTGCTTTTTTTTTACATTACTGGCATTGTTGGTATGATTTTCAGTTGGATTCACCTGGTGTACACTAAGTGAGCCTTTTATCATTCTTAGTTTTACACAGAAAGAATGTTAGGGACTGCTGTTGCTTTAATTCATGTGTATGTGCAACCCGCTGAAGTCTATGCTGCTGCTGCTAATAGACCACAGCCAAGAAGGAGAAGAGTTTTCAGACCCCAGGTAACTTATGACAATCTGCATGAGGTGGAAATTGTAGAATTATACAGGGTAGATAGAGACAAACTACAGGAACTCTGCAAACTTTGTTGTCTTTAACTCAGACCCAGGGCAAATAGAGGGGAATCAATACCAGTGGAGACAAAAGTATATGAAGCACTTAGAGTTTTAGCTACAGGAACCTTTCAGAAACCAACAGGGGACATGCTGAGGGTGTCACAGGAATCATCATCCAGGATCCTCTATCCATTCTTGAATGCTATGCTCCAACATGCCAGTGACCACATATATATTTTCCATACTCCTGAAGACAGAGCCACAAAATATGCAGGAGTTCCACCCTGTATCACACTACCCTGAAGTACTGGGTGCCATAGATTGTATATTCATAGAAATCAAGGTAACACCAGGGGGACAGGGAAGGGTCTACATAAATAGAAAGGTCTTCCACTCCATTAACTGCCAAGTTGTGTGTAATGCTAAGGGAATCATCTTGAATGTGTGTGTTGGCAACCCAGGCAGTTACCACAACTCATGTATCTGGCATACCTCCCAAATGTATCAGATGTTCACTAGGGGTGATATCGCACAGGGTCACTCACTGAGGGATTCAGATTATGCACTGGAACCATGGCTGATGATGCCCATTAGAAAAGCACACACACCTACTGAAGAATGCCATAATGAAGTACACACTCAAATCAGAAATATCATACAGCTTGTGTTTGGGCTGCTGAAGTCATGGTTCAGGTGCCAAGATACAATTGGGAGAGCTTTGCAGTACAATCCACATACATGTACTGAAATCTTCACTGTCTGTTCACAACACCATCCTGAGAAAACAGCTTCAGCAGGATCAACAAAGGTAAGGGCACACATTCCACCAGCAATGGCAAGGTCAACACAGCCACATGCAGGTGAGGAGTCAGAAGGGGAACAAGCAGTTGCTGTGGGTGTAGGCAGACATTGGAGTGTTCAATATGCCCTTGCATTGGCTAAGAGGTAACACATAGCACACTCACTACCTAAGGGGTTAAAAATCTCATCCTGCGAACATACATATAACACTGATGCCAGGCAATGCTCACATTTACCTACCCATGTAATGTTTGTGTATTTCTAGCATCAGACAGACTCAGCTCTGAACTGTAGAACTATAGCAACTGCTGGATTTACAAGGAAAGTGCTGAACATGTTGAACCTGGAGTGTTAAAACAGAATTGAAAAATAATGCAAATGAATGGCATATCCTTACATGTTGTTACTTGGTAATGTAAGTAAGTAAAAGGTGGGTGATTTGTACAGCAATGGCTTTAACATCTGACAGCAGAATCTTATGTGAATACATGTGTCCTCTATCAAGTAATAGGCCACAGGCATCAAAGATTCACACATTCACTCCTCTCAAAAGTACTGATGGTCGGCGAATGTCCTCAGTTTGGCTTCATACTTTTATACTGAAAAATCATTAAAGAGAGAAGTTAGAAAGTAATGAAACAATTTTCATTTTCAGACATCACAACCTTCAGAAGGTTCTCAAAAATAGTCATGCAAAAACATATTTTGATTCTATCACCTGTCTAACTTTCTAAGACCAAAATATGTCAAAAGTACAATTAACAAAACAATATCACAAATGCAGATATACTAAGTACTAAGTCAGCTATGTACCCTAAGCATCAGACACAAAGCTCATAAATCTCTGAATCCAAAATATAGAAAACAAGGATATGGAACAGTTGTCATCACTTGCACAAGGTGTTGTGTGTGTGTGTGTGTGTGTGGGGGGGGGGGGGCAGGAAGCCTAGAATGATACATAAGGTAAGTGAGTGTGTGTGAATAAAAAAACAGAAGCAGGAAGACACTTGGATAAAGTAACAAATGGCAAGTGAGACAGAATGAGCTTTAAGCTTCACAGCTGAACCATGTAACTGTTGTGTGTGTGTGTGTGTCTGTATGGACCCTCCACATGAAACTGGTGTATGAGTGTTTTGCAAGAACACAGCCCAGCTCTGTGCTAGGTGTACTTCTTGGTATGTCGGACAGGTGTGAGCTATGTATAGTAGAGGTGACAGTTCATCGCTGTTGTACACGACCACAAGAACTGTCTCAGCCAGAAGTTCCACTGGCACGTCTATGCCCATGGTCAGATGCACTGCTGCTACCTGAACCTGACTGATGTTTGCTGGATGAGCCCCCTCACAAGGATGCCCAGGACCATGACCCCATGGCCTGCCATATCTGGATGTGGATAACTCGATCTATGATGGAGCAGCAGAAGTAGTGCCACTATGGGAGTGTGATTGGGTAAGGCTGTATCGACTAAGATCAGATTATATGACTGACCTACATCCATGTGAATGCTGTCCCACTCCCAGTAGATGTTCCATCACAGACACTGCCCATTCTAAAGTGTCATTCATCTGATCCATTGAATCAGAAACACAATGGAGGCAGTAACGCCTGTCAGCCTGTGCCACATCTACAACCCTAAGCATTTCTCTGGAGGACCTATTAGAATGTGCCTGTGCCTCCATGATGGTCCTAAACATATGACAAGTGGCACAGGAAGACACACCTAGACCAGGTGGGGCACGGAAAGCAGCCTCCTCTGAGCAACCATAACAGCCCTCCTGCATGGCACCTTGCCCACACTTTGGCTATGGCCAGAGACAACAAGCATTGAAGCCACAGTAACTATACTATCCTAATCAAGTGTCTCACCCTCCACCTGTCCAATAACTGAGGGCTCACTGGAATGTGTTGGTGTAGGCCTACTGGCTGTGACTGATGGAATTACAGTGGATGCCTGACTGTCAATCTCAGTGTCAGATTCCACCTCTGCATCCCTCGACTGTGCCTCTGTTTGACCCCATCATCAGCAGTGTCTGCTGATACTCTAATATCAGGTGGTAGTAATCCCACAATTCCACTGTCAGAATAACCTGTGATAGTAAGCAACAAACACAAGAAAAAAATTAATACCTACACTACTATAGTCCAATATATGCTAACAAACTAACAGTGATGCCAGTACTGCAGACAGTGCAGCATTACACACAACAGTCCTGACACCCACATCACTAACTGAATAATTTCTTTGAACTGCTGATCAGTACATGCATAAAAATGCTTGGCTAACCATGTGCAGATGATTATATGCTCCCTTTGCTGGATGATCCTGGAAGAAGTTAAGCAAAAGGTAAGGACACCATCGTCACAATGATCAGTAACATAGGGGATTAAAACTTATTGCCCTTTATATGTCCATTAACAATACTTTTAACAAGAACTTGAATGACACGTCCACCCCAAGCCAATGTGCAATCAACCAGAATGCATTGTTAACTGTATCAATCTACAATTATTCCCCCAAAAGAAATGTAATGTTAACCAAACTTAAGTATCGCTGTCACTATTTTACTGTGGAAGAAGTATATAACAATTGAGATAGGTAAGCCTACCTAGAAGCTCCTCCTGGTTCATACTTGTCCTCCCTGAAACAGCAGCACCAACATCAATGACATGCTGTTGTGCACTTTCCAGTGAACTGTCTGGATCCCTGACGGTGGACAGAAAGTCTTCATTTGCTGTTAGGGTGGATCTATAGCAGCCTCCCTGGAAGCCATCCATTCATCGGCCACTGCAGCTGCTCTCCTCCAGGCCAATGAAATCATTTCAGTGGCTCTATGGTGCACCTGATCATATGCCCTGCTCTGGCCACCTACTGTGTTCACATCAGCCACTATCTTTTGCTAAATTTGCATTCTGACAGACATATCCCCATGTCCCCTCTCACGCAGAAAGGCAGCATGTCACCTAAATGCTTCCTCAATGACTTCATTTTCAGGGTCACTGAAGGGAGGTTTGCTGGGATAGCAATGCCAAGGTGCCATAGTCGTAGGTGACATAAAACCCAGAAGAATGAAATACACATAAGTATCACACAAATAAAAGTCTTGCTTCATTGTAACACATAAAAAGCAGTATGTCAAGATTACCCACTGGAGAAGCATAAAATAGTCAAGATATTAAAAAAAAGATTGTGTGGTTGTAACATATTACAATCAAATACAAAACAAGGTTGGATCCAAAACAAGGAGAGTAATAATAGCAAATCTTGGTTGTGCCAAAACTGACACACTTCTCCAACAAGTCAACTGGTCCCCCCAAAACATCTACAACTTGGATCTTGCAGTTCAGTATTTCAATGATAACTTTTCACTATCTTATATAGGCTAGCCCCCCTCAGGAAAATATGTATAAAATGTAAACTCATTCACTGGCTTTCTCCTGACACAAAAAGGCTCCTTAAGCATGCCACAATCACCAACTCCTAAAAATCCCAACTACCCTTCAAAACTATTGGCAACTTCAAACCTAGCAAAAAAACAATCAAGTGTGATGAAATACAACACTACACAACAATCTATAATAGGCATCAAAATAATCTAAAACAATTCTGGGGAGCCATAAACCAACTGCTCAAACCTGGTGAAGCCACTACCCCATGCCCAACTAAAACTAACTCCCCTGACAATATAGCCACCCAATCTAACAACCATTTTGTTAACTCTATTCTTTCACTAGTAAAAAACCGCTCTCAACCAACCATATCTATAAATTCTGAAACAGATTCTGATTCCTTCAACTTTCATCCCATACAAACAGTCCACATATGAAGATGCCTATCCAAACTTAAATGCTCTTCTATTGGAGCTGACCAACTTCTTAATGAATACCTTAAACTTGCTGCAGGTGCTATTGCTTACCCCATATCCATCCTTATTAATCGGTCCATTACAGAACAATACCTGCCATCACTATGGAAAGTATCCCATGTAATCCCACTACACAAAGGTGGTACCTCCACAGATTTGTCTAACTACAGACCCATTGCCATCCTCTCCTCTAGAACAAAAATACTGGAAAAGTGTATACAAACCCAACTTCTCAACCATATCTTTAAAAAAACAATCTTTTATCCCCCACCAAACATGGTTTCCAACCTAAACATAGTACTGCAACAGCCGTTACTAGTTTTGTTGACACAGTCAACCAACACAGGAACAATGGATTACTTACCTCCTCTTTACTCCTCTACCTTTCAAAGGCATTTGATACAGTTTCACACCAAAAACTTATCTATGAGCTAGCCTCCCTTAACCTCTCTCATTCAACCCTCACCTGGTTCATTAGTTACCTAACCAACCATCAACAGGCAGTTAAATGGCATAACAAGCTTTCATCTTCTCTACCTGTCTCTGTTAGTGTACCCCAAGGTTCTCTTCTAGGTACCCGTCTCTTCACCATATTTACAAATAGACTCTGTACAGCCACCCAAAATGCTACATTGGTTCAGAATGCTGATGACTCCTTCCTCATATGCTCTGCTCCATCCCTACCTGCCCTACTTAATAAAACCCAACAATCCTTTCTAGACAGAAAAACACCTTCTCAACTCACAAGTGATTCTTAACCCTTCTAAAACAAAACTAATGCTCTTCTTCAGTAGCAAGAAATCTATTGGCCCTTCTACCTTCACCATTTATTCATCTAACAATGCCCTTATTGAACCAGTAGAGCACACACAATTACTAGGGGTTATCATCGACAAAGACCTCAAATTTGATAAACACTTAGCTCTAGTTATCAAGAAAGTGCATTTCAAGTTAGGTTCCCATTATAGAATAAAGCCTTTTCGAACTGATGCCATCTGTAGAACACACTTTCTATCTACCCTCTTATATGCCTAACCCATATTCACTAACTTAAGAAAATGCGACTTAATCAAACTAGAATCCTGCTATTACAAAACAGCCAGATTCAACGCCAACCAGCCTGTAAGAACTCATCACTGCAAAGTACTACACCAACTCGACTGGTTGGAACTTCTTTACCTATTAGCCTATAACCAACTTAGCAACTTAGTACAGCCCTACTCCACCAATAAAACTTTAAGGACTTCTAAAAAATTGCTCCTGAAAGTCACTAAGTCAAACAATAGCTATGAGGACTCCCTGTATTCCTTCAAACTAGCCACAACTTTGAATGATATTCCTCAAAATATACTGAACACTAACAACACTACCAAATTCAAACAACTGTTGAGGGAACATCTTAAAAATACTTGGCTTTGCTCCTGCACAACTCCTGGTTAGCTGCTCTAAATAGCCATTCTTCTACTGATCACTTATCTATCCCCCCATTTTTTTTTTCTTACCATAGCTTTCTCCTTCCCCTATTATCCTTCTTTCTCATAGTATCATAGGCAGTTGCTAGGCTACTGGCCCAGAGGCCCTTACAAGCCTAGCCAAGAATTTACCCCATGTTCTGACAAATCAGCACCTGATGCCCCTGTCCAGCAGGGACACAAGTGGAATCCAGGAGTATCTTTTCTGTTCCCCATCCAGTTATCCAGGTTGTGCTTAAAAAGCATTAATGAGGTACTCTGCTTGACATGGAGTGGGAGTCTATTCCACAGAAGAGGGAGTCTCTAGGATACAAATCTCTCCTGCCAACAAGTCCTATTGATGTCACAGACCAGGTTGAGGTCACGCGTGCAGGTTACTTGAGTGGACCTTGACTTGCAGATATGCAGCAGTTCCATTAAGGCAGGGTCTGAGATTGCTTTGTATGCCAGACAGAGATCACTTCTGAGGAGTCTGTAGGAGACTGAATAGAGGGACAGGGCCTTTAGCCTATCTGTGTAGGGTAGATGTTTGAGTTCCTGGATTCTCCTGGTGAGGAACCTCTGTGGTCTGTCCAGCTGCTGCATGTGCTTTGTGAGGTACATGCCGAAAGGGGCATTTTACTCAATAATGGGTCTTATAAGGGAAGAATACAGGGATGTTATGACCACCTTGTCCTTGGATGAGATACCCTTACTAATGAGGTGGGGCATGTAGAAAGCTTTCCATACAACAGAGGCAATATGGTGATCAAAAGTCAGTTTTCTATCAACCTGGGTGCTCAAGTCCTTCACAGCTGATTGCCTGCTTAGGACCTTGTTATTAATGTGATAATTTGTGGGGACATCACTCTCCGCAAAGGGGATGATGATGCATTTTTTGGCATTCAGTTTGAGGCCATGTTTCTGGCACCAGTCATATGTTTGGGTGAGACCCCCTTGGAGGATGTCCACATCACCAGGGGAACTGATGACAGTGCCCAACATACAGTCATCTGCAAATCTGGTCAGCCAGAACCCACTGGTTTTGGTCTGCACCTCATAAAAGTATATCCCAAACAACAAGGGCCCCAAGACTGAACCCTGGGGTACACCACTCATTAGAGCTTGATTGCTTGAGGTGGCTTCCCCTATTTTGACTTGGTGGGTTCTATCAGTGAGCCAGTTTGCTACCCATCTGGTAACATATGGATTGATGCCTAGTTGAGAGAGTTTATCTATTATAACCAACTGGGGAATAGTATTAAAGGCTTTAGCCAGGTCAAGGAAGGCGGTTTGCACTGTCTTCCTCTCATCCATGGCTTTGGTGACTGTCTCAAAGAAGTTGACCAAATTTAGCAGGCATGACCTCCCCTTGATGAAACCAAATTGTGTGGGATCAAGTGTTTGGAGGTTGCCAATGTCCTTGTTAATGAGGTCCATGATAATTCACTCCATGGGCTTCCAGATCAGGCTAGTTAGGCTGATGGGTCTATAACTTCCTGGATCAGTGGACACTCCACCTTTGTGCAAAGGGATGACAGTGGCTTTCCTCCACGTTGGCTAGGACAAAGCCAGTACTCAGGCTTTGGTTGAATAGGGTACCTAATGGTGCTTCAAGTTCCTGTCTGAGTTCATGTAGGATACAGCCTGGGATGTTATCTGATCCCATGGAGGCTGTATTTTTTTGCCTTTGAGAGGGCAGTGATGACTTACTCTCTAGAGATAAGGGGAGGGGGCAGGTGCTGGGGATGTCCTGATTTACTGATGGGGGAAAGAGGGGTGAAGTTTTCACTGAATCTGTCTGCCAGCAGGTTGGCTATATCTACGGCATTTTTGTATGTGGAGTCCTTGACCACCAGTTCTGAACATATCTGGGTGCTTCTCTTGAATTTGCAGACACATGTGAAGAAAACCTTGTGATTGTCTTTTGTATATGTGGCCAGTTTGGACTTGAAGTTTGCTTTGGAGGATTTTACTAGTGCTCTTATTTGCTTGTTCAGAGTAAGGAGAGATTGCTTCCAATTAGGCACCTGCTCCTTCTTGGTCCTGGACAGCAGTTTTTTTCTTTTTATTATAGAGTTTATTTTTTGCAGATGTCCACCAAACAGGTTTACTCTTCCTTGAGGAGGAGGATTTTGTCTTGTCAGGTATTCCTGATATTATGCAGCTATACAAATGCTCGTATAGTATTTTGGTGTAGGTTTGGGCATATGAGCCAGTTCCTATGGAGGGGAAGAGAGCTGTGAAGCTGTTTATACCTTCCCTCAGGAGGCTGTAATCAGCTTTTGAGATATTTTTTTGTTTGAGCCTATCTAGGGGGTGGTCGGGGGAGATGGTGACTTCAAAAGTGCCGGCTTTGTGGTTGGATGTTACCAGGGAGAAGGACACTGCAGGGATACTGCAGTGGTTACTCATGTTAGTTAATACCAAGTCCAAGATATTTTCACCTCTTGAGGGGGTGTAAACCAGCTGTTCCTTTAGTTGTCTCTTTTTCCCTTTAGCTCATAGATAACAGATTCCTCAGCCTTTGAATTAATTATCCTATTTGTCAAAAAACTCTATTAATGGTACATTTTTTAGTGTCTACAATTATGTTAATTTTAATATATTTTTTCTTCAACATGTATTCTATATGAATATTGTACTGTCATACTTTGTATTCATACATGTGTTTCCTAATATGACAACATTGTAATCTGTGCAGCTTTTCTCCCTAGCCTCTGCTGAAAATTGTCTGTTTTTAGGCCCAGTCAGACACTCCTGGTAAACAAATGAAAATAAATAAATAAATAAACATTAGCACTTATGATAGTTAAAAAAGCTGTGCATCTCAGAAAGTAAAATGACCTGACAAACATGCCTATGCCATCAGTACACTTCTAAGAAATGTATACAGGTAAAAGTAGCATTTGCTTATGTATCTATATATTAACAGAGTTTTCATACTGACTTTTCAGCACATAGAATTATAGGAAGTTACTAGGCTATTGGCCCTGAGGTCCTTATAAGCCTAGCCAAGAGTTTAGCTCATGCATAGACAAATCAGCACCTGATGCCTCTGTCCAGCAAAAACACGGGTGGAATCCCAGGGATGTATTTTCTATTTCCCATCCAGTTATCCGGATTGCTCTTAAAAAAAGGTAAAGAGGTACTCTGCTTGATGTGGGGAGGGAGTTTATTCCATAGATGGGGGAGTCTCTGGGACACAAATCTGTCCTGCCAAGTCCTATTGATGTCACAGACCAGGTTGAGGCTGCGTGTGTGGGTTACTTGAGTGGAGCTTTACTTGTGGATATGCAGCAGTCCCATCAAGGTGGGGTCCAAGATCGCCTTGTATGCCAGACAGAAACCACCTGTGAGGAGTCTGTATGAAACAGAGTAGAGGCATAGGGCTTTTAGCCTATCTGTGTATGGTAGATGTTTGAGGCCCTGGATTCTCCTGGTGAGGAACCTCTGTAGTCTCTCCAGCTGCTGAATGTGTTTCAGTACATGCTGAATGGGGCATTGTACTCAATAGTGGGCCTTATAAGAGAAGAATACATGGATGTTATGACTTCCTTGTCCCTGGATGAGATAGCCTTATTTATGAGGTGGGCCATGTAGAAAGCTTTCCATGCAATGGAAGCAATATGGTGGTCAAAAGTCAGGCTGCTATCAATCTGGGTGCCCAAATCCCTCAAGACTGACTGCATGCTTAGAACATTGTTATTAATGTGATAATTTCTGGAGATATCTCTCTCCCCAAAGGGAATGATGATGCATTTTTTTGTATTCAGCTTGAGGTCATGTTTCTGGCACCAGTCATTTGTTTGGGTGAGACCCACTTGGATGATGTCCACATCACAAGGGGAAATGATGACAACTCCCAACTTGCAGCCATCTGCAAACTTGGTCAGCCAGAGCCCACTGGCTTTGGCCTGTACCTCAGAAAAGTATTTCCCAAATAACAGGGGCCCCAAGACCAAACCCTGGGGTACACCACTCAATATGGGTCTACTGCTTGAGGTGGCTTCCCCTATTTTGACTATGTGGGTTCTATCAGTGAGCCAGTTGGCTACTCATCTGGTATCATATGGAATGATGCCTAGTTGAGAGAGAGTTTATGTATTATCCCTGAATGGGAAATAGTGTTGAAGGCTTTGGCCAGGTCAAGGTAGGTAGTGTGCACTGTCTTCCCATCATCCATGGCTTTGGTGACTGTCTCAAAAAAGTCAACCAAATTTAACAGACATGACCTCCCCTTGATGAAGCCAAACTGTGTGGCATCGAGTGCTTGAATGTTGCCAATTTCCTTGTTTATGAGGTCCATGATAATCCATTCCATGGCCCTGCAGATTAGGCTAGTTAGGCTTATGGGTCTATAATTTCCTGGATCAATGGATGCTCCACCTTTGTGTAAAGGGATGACAGTGGCTGTCCTCCACTCAATTGGGACAAATCCAGTACTCAGGCTTCGGTTGACTAGGGTGCCTAATGGTGCTGCAAGTCCCTGCCTGAGTTCATGCAGGATGAACTGTGGGATGTTAATAGGTCCCATGGAGGCTGTATTTTTTGCTTTTGAGAGAGCAGTGATGACCTGATTCCTAAATATAAGGGGAAGGGGGCAGGTACTGGGAATGTCATGATTTACTGATGGGGGGACAGAGGTGTGAAATTTTCACTGAATCTGTCAGCCAGCAAGTTTGCTATAGCTACGGCATGTGTATATGTGGTGTCCTTGACCATCAGTTCTGAACAGATCTGGGTGCTACCTTTGAGATTACGGACATATGTGAAGAAGGCCTTATGATTGTCTCTAGCAGATGTGGCCAATTTGGACTCAGAGTTTGCTTTGAAGGATTTCACTAGTGCTCTTATTTGCTTGTTTAGGCTAAGGAGAGATTGCTTCCAATTGGGCACCTGCTCCTTCTTGTTCCTGGTCAGCAATTTTATTCTTCTGTTATAGAGTTTATTTATTGCAGATGTCCACAAGACAGGTTTACTGTTCCTTGCGAAGGATGATTTCGTCCTGCCAGGTATTCCTGATTCCATGCATCTATATAAATGTTCGTACAGAAATTTGGTATAGTTTTGGATACTGGTGCCAGTTCCTAGAGAGGGGGAGGGGGCTATGAAGCTGTTTATACCATCCCTCAGGAGGCTGTAATCAGCTTTGGAGAATTTTATTTTATTGACCTTAGCTAGAGGGGGGTCGGGGAAGTGGTGACTTCAAACGTGACCACTTTATGGTCAGATCCTACAAGGGAAGATGATACTGCAGGAATGCTGCACTGACTACTTATGTTGGTTAATACCAAGTCCAAGATATTATCACCTCTTGTTGGGGATATTGACTAGCTGTTCCAAAGCATTTGCATTTACAAAATTGAGGAATCTCTGGGTATTTGTGTTCTGGCAGGAGTAGTCTTCCAGTCTATGTTTGGGTAGTTAAAGTCACTCAGAATCAGGGTACAGGGTTGAATCTTGATAGATTTGAAAAGGTCTAGATAGGCAGCTTGGGCATCTTGGGTCTGATTTGGGGACCAGTAGCTAGTTATTATTTGTATAGGGGTCTTGTAAATAGTTAACTGCACATGGAGTGTCTCCTGTGGATCATGCTGTTTGACCAGCCTGGAAGTGTATATGCCCTTAATATATATTGAAACTCCAACTCCTTTGGCTTTACTATCCACAGTCTGGGTTCTGAATGTATGGTAGGATGAGTAACCAAGTAAGGCTAGGGTGCACTCTGCAGCTTTGAACCAGGTTTCTGTGACCAGCTAAAAGTAGCATTTGCTTATGTATCTGCATTATGTATCCAGTGTATATAGCTGCAAAATGCAAGCATACTTTATCAAGATCAATTGTGTTCTCTGCAGATAAATCCCAAAGAATATCATCTTCTCTGTTATCCACATAAACAAATCTACTCACCTTCAGGTTCCCTAGCTACACAGTTTCCTTTTTATAGGGTAGATTCAGGGCTGTGAGCATGTTGAAGATGCAAGTGAAGTGCAAAGTCATTCGAATTGCTGAATCACAAATACTTTGCTCTGTGTAGCACATTAAACATAGTGCAGGTACATCCCTCAGTATTTGTTGCTAATGGTTTGCAACTGTGAATGATTACTGGTAGGGAGAAGGAAAACACAACAGCAATTCAGACCCCACTACTTCCAGTGGGTGTGTCAGCCAGGTTAGAATTACAAATTACAAAGTGTAGAAGTAATTGTATGAACATTTTAAATGCAAGTAATCAGCACAGATATCACAGTTTCTGTTCAGTAATATTCAACTTCCCCTTCATTTCTTGACAACTGTATATTACTGCTATTTAATATCCTCAAACATTTTCAGGACAATGATATAGAATGCCTTACAGACTGCATGTCTCAAATTACTGGTCAGATAAGACAAGAATTAGTAACAAACACAGAGTGGTAAGACAGAGCTGCAGTTATGCAAGCAATAGTTAGAAATGCTTCAGTGACAACAGGAAGTGACTAAATATAGGTATAAAGAATTTATATGAATTTCTCTCCAAAAGTGTAGTCAACCCATTCTCTTATAATAGTCTTAGAGATCAAAATAGAATGGAGATTGATACTGCAACTGATTATGGTAATCACCATCAGACAGAAGTGTGTAAAAAAGACATTTATAGAAAACTTGGTAACCAAATACAAAACAAGGCAGTACAAAATTATTTACCTTGAAGAATGCACATAATTTGAATGTGTACTTTTTGGGCTAAGAGTTTATAAGTTTCCGAATGGTGTGAATGCTGGTGACCCCCTCAATAAAGATCTGGTCAAGTTGTTTAATGTTACGGGTATTAACCTGATGAAACTTTTAGTAGCTGATTATAAACTCAAAAGCAGCCATCTGAAAGAAGAAACTCAACTGCTGGATGAAAAAAATCAAACAGTTTCATTGCTTTACACAATTTGTCAATTTCTATAATGGTATTATAGTTAAAGCAGAAAGGTTTTCATGACCAATGTTAACAGGAAGAAAAACAAATTGAAGAGAGACTTAGAAGCTTATGAAAAGAGTACTGCTTATCCATCAAAAACCTCTAATTTAACCACTGAAGGTGCCAAACCCATGCCAACCACCAGCACTGTTCCTGCAGAAAATCAAGAACAGAGAAACAGTTCAAATAACGTGATTCAACCAGTCACTGGAGCTACCAATGACACACACCAGACAATACTACCCCCTATTCTCTTCCCATCTCCTTTTTTATTGCATCAATCAGGAAGCATGACAACACCAAAATGGCAGACAGAAGGAGAGAACCAGAACATGGAGAAATAAAGGAACAACAACAAAAAAAAAATGAACTCAGACTTTGACATTTTGAACCTGAGTGACTTTAATTTGAATAATTACTACCATAATGTTTTAGCCAAAGGTTTCTCTTTCATTCCAACAGAAAGGGTGAATATTACCCAGACCCTAGTGGATTTCAAACTGTGAGTATGAAAATTAAATCTACAATACGTGTTACAAGACACCCCACACTTTGACAATCAAAATATTGTTAGAAAGAAAAGTATATACAATCCTATGCTGCATAACACACTACAGATATTTCATGATCATTCTGAAGAAGACATTTATAAGAGACTGGGTACTAGACCCTGAATACACAGTTTAACAAAAGAAGAAGAAAGGGATGCCTTAAATGAACTGTCAAAAAATGATGAGCTTCACATCATAAAAGCAGACAAGGGGAACTACAGTAGTAATGAACAAAAAGACTACACAATGGCCATCTGTAACTTACTGAGTGATGAGCACTGTTATGAGGAAACCACTAAAGAGAATGTTAATAGAAGCTTTTCAGCGATAGACCACTCACTTTTTAACTTATTAAGTCAAGGTGAAATACACATGAAAACGTCTTCATTTCTACAAGTCGAGCTCCTTAAGATGGCCAGATTCTTCCTAACTCCAAAAGTACACACAAATAAAGAAAATCCCCCTTCAGACCAGTAGCCACTGAAGATGACTATAAGATGGAGCCCATTTCATGGTTTTTAGAACATTTATTGAACCCATTGTACAGGCTTCTGAATTTTACTTAAGAGACTCCAGGCATTTATTAGAACTGTTGAGAAATGTACAAATACTAGTGGAGGGGTGTGTTTTTGCAGCTCTTGATGTTGTGTCCCTATATGATTGTATTGAATAGCATACAGGGATCGAATTCATAAGAAGCTATCTAACTAACTGTACCAATTTTAATAATAGTTTGATTAACACCTTTTGTACCATATTGGAACCAGTACTGGATAACAATGTTTTCACCTTTGCTGGCAAACTTTACAAGCAGAAGACAGGGGTCACCATGGGAGCAAGGGTAGCCCTTGTCTTTGCTAATCTTGTCATGGTCTGTTGGGAACAAGAATATTTGAAATCCCACCGATTGTTCTCCAAGGTCATCTTCTATAGGATATACATAGATGACTTTGTCTTCTTATGGAAAGGTGATGAGGAAGAATTCAAAAACTTTTACTCCCACCTCAACAACAGCACAATTTTTTTGAAATTCACCATGAGTGATTATGGGAACAAGATCAAATATCTGGATATCAACTTGAAGGTGGATGTGACTAACTATGCCATGGAAAGCAGAATGCATAGAAATGAAACTTTTGTTAACCAGTATTTGCATAAGAAGAGCATGCATCCATTCCATATCGGAAGGAATTGTTAAGGGACAGTTTATCACATTGAGCAGACTCACAAGCAATGATGCCACCTTTATAAAGGAGTCTGTAACTCGGAGATTGTTCTTCTTAGCACAAGGTTATGACCCCGATTGGCTGTTGAAAATCCAAAAATGAAGTTTCACTGCTTAGGTTAGACAGAGCCATGCCCATTTTACACAAAGTTGCAAAGGAACAACTTTTGGAGAATGTTTACACACCCACTGCAAAACAAAACTCATACTCTGCCTTTAGAAAAGCATTCCCTTTAACAATCACAGCTGACATGAATGTAATAAAATAAATCCTGGAAAACAATTGGAAAATCATTCTAGGTAATAGTGACTTGGTAAACACTTTAGGAGACTGTCCTGTGTGTACATATAACAGATCACAAAACATTCAGTCCTTTTTGGAAAGAGGTTTACGTCCCATAAACTCTGGACTTTTTGCCCCAGACACCTTCAAATGTGGGAGATAGAAGCAATGCAGGTTCATAAGTAACACTTCCTGCACTTACATCCCAGCCCTTGACATATCTGTTACTCTCCTACTTTGGACACAATAGAAGAGTCTTCATGGTTTCTGTTCAAGCAGCTTTATTTCATATAAACACATCACTATAAAGGTTTACTGACTTTAACTTAAGTAACTTATATACAAACTAACAACTGTGATCCTGCATGCTCTCACTGTGGCTGCTCTTAAAAATAGCACTAGGGAGTGCACATGTCTGGAATTTATATATGCACGTACAGTCTTGACATGCTTCTTAAAGATACAGCACACTTCTCTTGCAATCTGATCTATACTATCCTTTTGGTACCTTGAAAGATTGGACTGCAATTCATCTGGAGTGTTTTATATTGCCCAATGTGAAACATGCCCATGCTTCCGTGTATGAAAATTTTTCAGAAAATTTGCCCCCAAAATTTACAAGAATAATCTAATGATCAAAAATAAAGATAAAAATTTGTTAGCAAAACATTCATTGATTTGTTCTTGTTTTAAGAATTTCACTTTTAATGTACAGGAAGCTGTCAGTTTGGAGGACTTTTCAGGGAATTCTAAGTTATGGCTTGAGTGCAGAGAATCTTGCTGGCAGATCAGGTTAAGAGCTAACAAATACCCTAGACTCAATGATCATATTAATATTAAATGTTTATTGTCAGCACAAAAGTTTTAAATAGTATCTAGTCTGCCTTAAATCTGATACAAAGTATTTTGGCTCAGGCACTTTTTTAACCTACTATAACCTAAGGACAGTCATTGATTGTCTGTTTACATACCACATGACTGTTTTGGCTCCATTTTTAAACAGTATGTTTGAGGTGTTTGTTAGATTCTGATGATGTTCTTGTGTTGATTATTAAAAAAGAACACAAGTGCTAAACAGAATTTGACTGCATCTGCATCTTCTCTGAAGAGCTGGTACTTGCAGAATTGTTCTTTTGGTTCAATAGTCAGAAATGGTTGTGTGATCACTCAGTGCGCTACTTTTGAAATTAATACATGCACAAACAATTGTCATATGTTTTTTTAGCACTATGGATGATGTCACAGTTGCACAATGATTTTACCTCTCTGCTGCAAAGCTGTTTGTGTGGCAAAGAGTGATCAGACTTGCAGTTGGTTGTATGCACAATGATCTTACTTCTCTGCTGCAAAGCTGTTTGTGTGGCAAAGAGGGATCAGACTCCCTTACTGTGTTTTGCAGGTTCATTAATGTGAGAGTTCAAATGCAGATCTGTGTAAAATATTTCATGTGTACCAACATAGATTTTTTTTAGTGTTGTTATTTAATAGATTTCTTTTCTCCATTTCACCTAATTTTCCCTTTTTTTAATGCCACTGTTTGCGTAGTTCATAGCTTAGCAACAAGAGATACAGAGAAACACAAAGACTTCAGGTTTAGTTGTACTTATTTCATTTGCATGATGCTTAGCAGTGTGCAAACCTGGACTAGTGATCAACACATGATGCAGACAGAACATCTGCAGGTAGGGCATAGACAGTGTAAAGGTAAAAAAGAATACATTGTTGCAGTTTTTGCTTTCCATTGAGCAACACCATTAAGTGATGTTGCATGGTGGTTAGCATGCTTCCCCAACAACAGCAGGCATTGAACACCTGCAGACAGGACACAGACAGTCAACAATTATAAACAGATACATTCTATTAATTTTGTTGGGTTGACATACATGCGGACTTTTCCAGTAACACAAATGTTAAATAAATTATGCAGCTGTTATATAACCTTTGCTGTGGCAGCAGGTGTAAGTACAAGGTTATAATACAGGTGGTCCTGTGTTCTAATACAGGAAGTGCAACATATTTTTACTGTTGTGACAGTCCAGTTTATAGTAATGAACACAAAAATATAAAAGTGCTATTTCAATATTCTAGTGGCAACAGGTGTAAGTTTAGGGCTGCCATATACATGGTCCTGGGTTCTAATGCAGGAAGTTCCAGGCATTTTTACTTATGTTCCATTTCACTTCATATTAAATATCACTTATAACACTTAAAGCATAATTATTAATTATGGAGCTGATATGAATTATATGTATGATAGATAAGAACCTTACTATGTTTTGATGGTTCAGATGTATGACTGAAAGTGTACTGTCTACTATGTTTCTGTAAGTATAAATCTGGAATCTGGACTTCGATGGCCTCCAAACTTAATTAAGACACATGCATACATTAATCTATATACAAGGACCTTGTCAGGTTGAACACATAGATAGTTAACACCTCAATTTGTCAATATGAATTATTCATGACTATGTCAGAGAAGCACGTCTTCAGAAGCAAAGATGATAAATCAATGTTATGGAAGAAAATGTTTTGTCCCTTATGCATAGGTTTGGATCCCACACTGTAAAGATTAATTTTAGCAGTGTATAAAGCCAAACAAACATGTGTCAGGTCAAGGCATTCATGTCCCCAGTGCATGTCAGCAAAGCTAAATCACCTAACAGTTACAACAGTGGACACACCTCAAACTAATGTTAAGTGTCAAATTAACCTTACAGTTTCAAAAATTGTTTTCTCCCTGCTTGGCCCTGTTTCTCTGCACTTAACATCATACAAACCAGGCTGCCATCATTGCTCGGGTTTGCACACTACCAGTAAATGCAATAACAGGAACTGGTGGGAAATCATTACTTGATATTGCTCTACTTTTGGGATTAGAGGGGAAGGTGCCCAATTTAGGGCAAAGAGATGGGGTGTTCAGAATATCTACTGGACTCCTGGTAAAGTGCTACAGCCAAAGGCTTCTGCAGGTGGACTATTCTGGCTCCCAGTATAAGTCTGAGGCTTGGAATAGTCTGGACAAAGCTGTATTCAGTGCAAGTGGCATTTCACACACTACAGAACAGTGTAGGCACCACTTCAACAACCTAAAAATGAGCAAGAGCATAGACCCAACCAGTGATTGGATGAGTTTCAAATTAGTGCTATCCCACAGTTGTGTAAGTATGCTAATAAAGAGAATATATAATACATAGAAAGCTAAATATACTCAAGACTGGGATGCATAATGCTCTTCTTTTCTTTTCTTTTATTTTATTTTCACAATCCTGAAAATTGAGTTGAATAGACAAGCTCATGCTGATCATCCTCAGAGACTGAAGTAAGTAAGTGGTATGTATACACACAAAAGAAGTGTTATTATGGCTTTAAAAATGAAAGATAAATGCATTTGTTTTCTAAACAGTAGTAGCAAAGTAAGCATAACTATACTAACAGTAAAAGCAAGCATGATTGCATAGTCTGTACCACAAAGCAACTTTAGGAGTCAGAGGTTGTGGGTTCAAATACCACAATTAACAACTCTACAATTCTGCAATTCTTTAATAATATTACGTAAATTAAAATGTATACAAGTAGCATAAATGCCTTGTTGTTAATTTTAATCTGTACAAATGAACCAACCATATGTGCTATATATGCACTTTGCAAAGATTACTTTGAGCAATCCATAATTATAGTTTGTAGTTGGTAGGATGTATACTTAAATGTAATACTTCAGATAAAATAGGTGTGATAATGCATTGTATGTCACATATAATGGTACCAATCTTATCTTTTTTTTTTCTTGCACCCCAACCCTTATCATTTTTTTTATTTTTTTATTATGTGTCATCAAACTGTCTCCATGTCACAGCACAGCAAGGTAGAACAACCCTAGTGGGTCAGCCTGCCCTGCTCCACCAGCTCCAGCTCCAATATTCAGCACATCTTGGACTCAACCTGGCAGTACCGCCTCTGCTGCCCCTGTACTACCTGTGCCCTCAGGTAGCACTATCCCATTCAGCTGGTGCTATGGTACCCTCCAGGAGTACTGGTGGAGGTTGGGATTTCATCACTTGCCAGAAGATGCCAGGGTTGGTGCATATGGTTGTGCACAGCACCATTGGTGTACACCTACACTGGATGGAGAGGCTATTCTCTGTCATGGTTCATAGGAGGAAAAGACATCAAGCACTCCTGCAGCCAGTGGAGTTAGGGGACAGTGAGTCCCCATGTTTAATGGTCATGAGCTTGTGTTGTCCTCTCCCTCACCCCAATCATGGTGTCCCCAATCCTTTTGTGTCCCTCACTGTCCTTGTGTCTTGTCTTGTTTGTCCTGCTTGCATTTGCTTCCTCACCAATCCAACTTACCTGACCCAGGAATACCAATGTCCCTTACCCAGCATTCCTTTCTTACTGAAGTAAAAAAAAAATGGGCACCTGTCCCACAACCCCCCCCCCAAAAAAAACAAATAAAAATATTGTCCCATACATAGCTATCCATTTCCCACATGTGTATGTTTGCCACACTTCATTTAGTCCAGTAGGCTGTACAACATGATTGCATTGTTGTCAACCTCTTTGTGGGGGTGACAGTCCAAATTCATCTAATTTTCTGTACATATTTTCATTTTACATTGTTGAAGAAATGGATAGCTATGGTTATTTCCTTCCTCTCTCCTGCAGATTCCTATATTGCTTTCCTTTTGTTCTTCCCCATGCTTGCCCCTCCCATTTCACCACTTTCCTGTGTTTCCCATTTTAACACCTATAATGTGGTCAAAAACAGTATCACACACAACATGCATAAATACAAAAAAGGCAATGAAGCCCTTCACTTTTTAGCCTGTATGTCTGCACAGAGTTTGGCATTGTTCACCAATGCCAAGCAAGGGTGAATGACTCTCCTGTGGTGCCACTTAAATACTCTGCACTATGTCAACACACAGTGAATGTATTATAAAGATTTATTTCCATGCATTATCACTACTTAGTTAAAAGTATTACAAACACCTGGATTTGAACCCTATATCATCTGGGCTCAAAAATAAATGTGTCAGTGCATTTACATCTGCTGCCACAGAGTCAGCTAAGCAGCAGGTGTGTTTCATACACTCAATACTAACTTCATAATTTTAGCAATGAGCCCCACAATTGCACACTACTTAACTATCCACAAACAGGGAAAGCAGTAGAAATGTGTATTTTGCATGCTCAAACACTCTGTCAACTATTGTGCAAACCCACCGCTTGGTGGTGCCCTATGCAAAATGGACAATAGCATGCATTACATTTTTTTACTGTCCATTTAGTGTTCATGACATGAAAATACATGTGGAAACAGAAACAAATGAAGGCCCTATCTAAGTAAATGTCACATATTTACAATGTAGCCATCTGTTACCTCCCTGATACACTGTAACCCTGGTCATTCAGTACTTGTTCACAAATATATCAACTACAATACATAAATTAATAACAAATGTTGTGCTATGACAATGCACATTCAGATTTTCCACTACTTGCAGTAATGTGGACACCTGTTTACATATAGTTTGTGAAGATGTCTGTTAAAGTATATCTTCCCATTGAAACAGAACCACCACATGCAACACATTGCACACTCATCAACCTAGAAACATGCAGAACTTGAAATATCTTGACAGTCGAACATGCCTACACATTCATTCCATGCAGGTCTCCCAACATGTTTTCTCCAACATCCAATGCTGATGTTATCCACCATAAATTGTCCTGTAGCCTTGTAAGAGTCAGACGTGTGTCATGGTGCTTGTTAAAAGTACTGAGTTCTCTAATCTGTGTACTTAGATTGGTAGGGTTTCTGTTTTCACTGCAGTCAACTGGTGTGTGTGTGTGTGTGTGTGTGTGTGTGTGTGTGTGTGTGTGTGTGTGTGTGTGTGTGTGTGTATGTGTGTGTTTTGTGTGTGTGTGTGTGTGTGTGTGTGTGTGTGTGTGTGTGTGTGTGTGTGTGTGTACTTTGTTAGAGGAGCAGAAGTGTGTATCCAACAGTTGCCACTCCAATCACAAGGATTGACAATAATTTGATACTTGCACATATCTACACATCCATTTCATACAGCCTCACAACATCTTCTCTCCAACAGCCAGTGCTGATGTCATCCACCATAAGTTGTCCTGCACCCTTATAAAAGCCAAATGTGTGCTGTGGGTTTTGTGTAATGTACTGAGTCAATGTAGTTAGGGGTTCTGTTCTCACTGCAGTTAATTGGTGTGTGTGCGTACGCGCGCGTGCATGTGTGTGTGTGTGTGTGTGTGTTTGTGTGTGTGTTTGTGGAGTTACTTGACATTACTGACAGCATTTTATAACAGCATGTGGGACACTGCTATTACCATTTTCTCCTCACCAGACTCTCTTGATGTCATCAGCTATAGTTGATTCGAAGATGTGCAGTATTCCCACTGTGGCAGGTTTGTAGATTGGCCTGGAGGCCAGGCACAAGTCATCCTACACAATACAGATTACATTGACAGGGTTTTCAGTCTAACCACATAAGTCATGGCATGGTTTGTAGGCCCAGTATTTGCTTGGTGAGAAACCGCTGTGGTCTCTTCAGCTGCTGCAGGTGTCTGATGAGGTACATGTAAAAGGGAGCATTATATTCTATTAGTGGTCTGATGAGGATTGGGTACAGCGCTGATATATCATCCTCACATCTGGATATGATGCTCTGACTTATGAAGTGCACAATGTAACCTTTCCATACCACTGTGGACACTTGGTGGTCAAAGTTCAGATTGCTATCTACTTGTGTTCCCAGGTCTTGCACCACTAGACTTCAGCATTGGGGGAGTGTTGTCAATGCTATAATTAGTGGGGAATTCAACTTTGCAAATCATTTGTTTGTGTTAGCCCCTCCTGTAGCATGTTATCATCATTGGTGCAATAATCAGCAAACACGGTAAGCCAAAGGCTGTATACATTAGCCTGGACTGTCAAGAAATAGATTCCAAACAGTAAAGGGCAAAGCACAGATCCCTTGGGTATGCCAATGGTGATAGCTTTACTGGTAGAGGTTGATTCACAGTATGTGTTCTGTCATTGAATCAACTGGTTAACCATCTAGTGATGTAAGGGTTAATCCCCAGCTGGGAGAGTTTCTCAATGATACCTAAGTGGAGGATTGTGTCTAAACCCTAGGCCATATCAAGATAGGCAATATGTACTGTCTTACCTTCATCCAGGCCTGTCACACAGAAACAATGGGCTGTGACAACATCACAGATCACCTATAGCATGACTCAGTGTATACATCTACCTGACACAGTTGGATACACAGTTCAATACACTCTCCACATGGACTATGTTCCCGTAGAAGGGTATACATCAACATGTATCCATCTGAGTTGGGGGGGGCACCTGATGCATGCACATATAGAGACATCCTGACTCTCCTCATCTGTGAGGTAGATCAAAATGTCATCATGGACATTTTCTAAATGTACATTAGTAATATCCAGGCTGCATGCAACAGACATGTGTGAGTTGTTAATGCTACATTTGTATCTGTTAGATGTCCTCAAAGAGGTCATCAAGGGCATGCATTGTGACAACACTATCTTCTTGTGGAACTTGACCAGGCCAAGGAATTTGATGCAAATCCACACTGAGGTATTCACTCAACAATGCCACATGTGGTCATAAACACCTATATCACCAATTGAGTAGACCACTGGATCACATATGTGACATACAAATATGTTGAATTGTGTGGTGACCTATATCTTGGGTCCAGTGATCTGGTCTTTACATTAGGACTGTCTGTTAGGCCCTTTTCAGTCCATTATTTAAGTCACAGACATCACAAATGACATACACATCCTTTGTCCACACAGCTGTCTGGAGGACTACAGATTGTAGGCAGTCAATGACTCCAACTGTGAAATTAGTAGTCAACACACACCAAAGATTGCTGCCACAGCCATGACAATGCATGAGATGGAACAAAATCATAGGGAGATTTGTTACATTATAAAAACAAGTGCACAACCCAAGGACAATGTAGACATGACACCCCTATGTGCAGACTAAGTGGCATGTGACCTGTGTCCTGGGGTAGATGGTATGTGGAACATCCACCACTTTGTATGTAACCCAACTACTGAGTACATGCAGGACATCCACATCAAAGGGCATAATACCTCCATAGTTCACGGCCTTTATCACACCACTAATCGAGTACAATGCACCCTTCTTCAGGTACCTCACTACACATCTTCCAGTGATGTGCAACTGAAGTGTACCACCTTTGCCACAGTGAGCTGTCACACATCTTATTGGCTATACCTGGGTATTCTTTTTGTTGTATAAACATTACTGTCTGATGGTGCGGAACACTCATCAAAGTGTTACACCAGATGTATGTGTGATACCTTTTCCGGTGATGCACACAGTACATACATAGCTGTTTGACAACATTGATGGTATGGGCTACATTTGTGACAGTGTGGATTATGCCATATATATCTGCCATGCAAACCAGTCAACTAGTCTGTAGTGATCATAATGTTACATACAGGTATAGCAATGTCCCTCCTAGCATCTCCAGTGATGTTACAGTGTCAGGTGTGCTTGATTACCCTTATAGATTGCCGATATGTCATAACAGTTGTACAAGTGTGTTCATTCAGAACCATATATGATCACATATGTTGTGTCAGAGACTTGAGATTAATGGTGGCATTACTATGATATTGTCCATGATTTTGTGTGCTTCTTTTACTGGTGTCCATGAGCCTGTAACTGTGTTCCACTTGTTAGAGACCTCTGCTGACATTATAATCATATTCATCAAAATCAGTTTGCACAGCTTCACAATATGCACCCAACCCAGATTGTATATAACATCCCTGATAGATGTTCTCTTCACTGTTAATGTCAGGATGCTTACATCACAACAACTTCTCCATTGTTATGTCACTTTGTCTGACAGCCACTTCATATACATTTTCACTGTGTTGTCCAGTTACATGTTGATATGTGATTTGTGTTCTCTGCTGTACATTAGATGCTTCACCTGTCCTCTTTCCCTCGGTCCATTCCTACAATTCATCTGTGTGCCCCTATTTAATGCATGCACTTTCCCTGACTGTTTATTTTAAATGGCAGTGCATGTACCCTTACAGATTATTTACATAACTTCTGTACAGAATGCCTGGAATGGGATTTCACAACAATCTGCACTGTGTACACTGTTCTGTACTGTATTTTGAACATATACATTACTATATGATAAATCCTGGTAATCACTGTGGCATTCCGTGCGATTCTGCCAACCTACTTTATTCTACTGTAGACAAGTTTGCTATCCATTTTTCTTTACACATTTTCCTGGCCAGCAGCACTGTTGCCTGCCATGAAACTGCATTTGTTTACTTTTAAATGTGGTGTGCACCCTGAATATGTAGTCACAGCCACTGCTCACTACGCAAACACGTAAACTCCATGTAGGCTTTGCGTGACGCCTGTACAGAGTTTATTGAATCCTGCAGAGTAACTATTAAGTTTGCAATATTTTGTAAACAACTTACAACATCTTAGCAACCACTCAAATTACACAAACTTTTAGCAGCATTTTGTTCATCCAGCTGAGAGCTTTATGAGGCTTAGCAACTCAGTTGCTGAAATGTTTAGAAAAATATGAAATGTATGACGATATAAATAAATATTATATGAGCAACAATTAATCAACATTTACCTGCACGAGAAAGAGTTCAAATATTAATACAGCTGTATTTGCCATTGTGTAAGCTTTAAAATGAAATAATTTAATATATTGTATGTAGCATGGTTTTGGAATTATTAATACAAATATGAACAAGCAATGTTTGATGCCTAGAGGTGTCAGTGGGCTGTAACTGCAGAAACAACTGGAGGTGTCACTCAAATATAATGAGTTAAAACACGTTTTCTATTGACTATATATTACCTCTGACTGCCCATGCCATCCTACTTAAACCTTCAGCAACAGTGCTGGTAGCTAGCACTTCCCTTCTGTTAACTCCAGTGAATGTCATTATCTGAGTTGAACTGAACTGACAAATGCTTATCCTTTTTACCAACTGCAACATGCATTCCCTTTTCTGAACATTTGCCTAAGCCTTGTAGCCTGATAGCATATTTGCAAAGTTTCACTTTTATGTAGCCTTAACCTGTGAAATAAAACACATTTTGCAAAAGCTCACAGGGAAGCATGTTGCAAAAATATCCAAATCATTCATCAAGTGAAAATTTTCTTTCTGGTCCCTTAACCCCTATGATATATCTATTTGCTGTTTCTTATATGATATAAATTATGGTGTTCATATACGATAATAATTATTTTGAATAGCCTAGCATATTAGCCCTGGATCACAAATATTCAGTGACAACAACACATGTTCACTGCATTCCCTTGCATATAGTTCTTGCCCTACATAAGGAAGCTTGCTGATTTACTTTCCTGTCTTCGCATGTTACTTCCATGGTGCAGACTAACACAGCCCTGACAGTGACCCAGCAAACCTGAATTCAAGTAGGAGATCTGTTGAAAGGCACAGCTATACAGGGAGAAGTGATAAGCAGCTTAATGCTAGCTAGATAACCCAAGGGGTGGGTGGGTTTCTCACCTGACTGTAGGCAATTGTGGGAGCCAGGGGGGTCTATGACTCAACCAGGATCTCCGCAAGTACGGCAAAGTGTAAAGGCCAAAAAAGTTTAAATCAAGTGACAAAAATGGCCAGCACACATACTCAGTGAAAAAAATATATATTTGATTACAACATATCCAACCAGATTCATAAAATGAACAAGAAATTCATGAAATAAATAACAGACCAGTTTCAGCACATATTGCCTTCTGCAGTGTTATCCCACAAATGGAACATAGGGGATTTAAATACATGTACTCAATCCATATAGTATGCTACCCATTGATTAATTTAAAATTGTTCATTAAGATCTGGTGAAAACGACCCCCTTAGTCTAATGATCAATTTACTGATGAACAATTAACTACCAAAAATACATCCAAAGTGTTTGACATTTTGGTATTTGGAAATTGTAGCTCTGACTGGGTTATTTATCTTACTACTTGTAACTGCTCAGCTTTCTATATTGGGGAAACTGCACACCCCTTAAAATTAAGTATTTCTGAGCATATGAGTAACATCCAAAATTATTGTATGTCAAATGCTCATTATAAACATACTAAAAACATACCACTGCTAAATTCACTTTTGTGGTTATTGATAGAAATATATATACTATATTAAATAAGTCTGTATGGCATAATATATTTAAATATTAAAGAAAAATCATGGATCATTAGACTAGGGTTTTTTTTTCACCAGGTCTTAATGAACAATTTTAAATAAACTAATGGCAGCATACTGTATGGATTGAGTACATGTATTCAAATCCCCTATGTTCCATTTGTGGAATAACAGTGAGGAATGCAACATGTGCCAAAACTGGTCTGTTATTTATTTCATGAATTTGTAATGCATTTCATGTGTACTCAAATCTATGTTTTTTCACTGCCTATGTGTGCTGGCTATTTTTGGCCAGGAGGTCTAACCTATATGGGCAAACTAAATGAGAAGTAGAGACTGATTATCTGCAGTCACTGGTATCTGCATTATAGCAAGTGCAGAGCCAGATCATGGTCAAATGGCACCCTAAATAGGATAACAGAATCAGTGTGCTGTGTCTCCTGCAAGGTCCAGATACTGGTAGTGACTCAGATTTTACTTATTTCACTTACAGGAGATTTCAGGACACCCTCCAGCTAACACAGGGCCCCTCAGCCAACAGGAGCCCTTGACAACTGCTTAGGTCACCTAGTACTGGATCATGCTCTGAGCAAGTGCACATGAGCCTTTTTAACTTCATTCTACACTAAGCACATAGGGTAGGAATTAAGGGCAGGCCGAAGCTGAATAATCTATTTACTGCCAGTATGGTGCTGTACTGAGCTGCATTGGAAGAGTTAGGAGAAGACAGACAGGAGCTAAGACAAAGCAGATGGTAGTGAGCAGAAGGATTGAAGATAAATGGAGAAGAAAAAAGAAAGCTAACTTCTTTGCCTTTACCAGGGGTAGCCTTACCACTGGCAGATCCCTGCTCCTCCCTCTAAGATAGTAAGGTTGACATCTAGGCATTTATACCTGCCCACCTAAACAAGTCTTCCAATACCCATAATAATAGTCAATCCTAAGGTTGCCACCTTTTAAGCAGGCCAAAGTGGGGCATGGAGGTGTGGCCAATATGACACTGGCCACACCCTCTACCATGACATCACCACCAGAGTGGTGAAGGAGATGCTGTTATGGGTACGATGGATGGCTGCTGGAGTGGCTAGCTGGTTGGTGGGAGTAGCAGCTGGATGGATGAATGACTGGATGGATGGCTTAATGGATGGATGGCTGAATGAATAGATGCATGGCTGGATGGATGGCTGACTGCATGAATGGATGGATGGCTGGCTGCATGAATGGCTGGGGGCTGGATGGCTGGCTGGCTGGAGTGGCTAGCTGGTTGGTGGGAGTAGCTGCTGGATGGATGGCTTGATGGATGGATGCCTGGCTGGATGGATGACTGGCTGCATGAATGGATGGATGGCTGGCTGCATGGATGGCTGGCTGGCTGGCTGGCTGTCTGGATGGATGGAGGATGGCTGGCTGGCTGGATGGAGGAGGAGGATGGCTGGCTGGCTGACTGGAGGAGGATGGCTGGCTGGCTGGATGGATGGAGGAGGAGGATGGCTGGCTGGCTGGAGGAGGATGGCTGGCTGACTGGATGGAGGAGGATGGCTGGCTGGCTGGATCATTTGTTATATAAAAAAAAATCTCGGTCTTTTTTTAGCGGCTGTAGAAGTGCTTAAAACAAAGCGCTCCTACAGCCGCGATCTTTGCAGGGCTCTTCCTGCCCCAATCCCCACCCCTTTCATGAATTGCAGCCAATTTCTGCACGAATTAAAGCACCCGGACCTAACAGGCAGCAGCTATGCCTGCAGGTCCGAGTTGGTGACATAACTGAATTGCTGTGAAAAAGCCAGAAGTAATTGTGACTTTTCCATGGCAATTCAGTGCAATCACAAAAGCAGGACATTTCAGGTCCCACTACTTGATACAGTGGGAATGGGATAAGGTGGCTTAACCCGTGAGTGTCCCGCTGACAACAGGACGGGTGGCAACCTTAGTCAATCCAATATTACTGGTATGTTAGGTTGACTCTAAGTCTCAGTGGTATCAGGTTGGTCATAAGGAAAAAACATATTTCTGTGCAAATCACATACTTTTAATAATTTGGGGGGAGGGGTGGTTCAAGGTTGAGATTTTTGGAAAACTGACATTTTTTCTCAAGCCCCAGATATACATCATAGCCTGACTTGCAGGTGTGCCATTTATTGACCCCACAAATGCATTCAGTTTTGCAAGTCAGTCCATACTATTTGCCAAGCCCAAGAGCTGGATCTTTGCTGCACAAACATGAAATTCTTTTGGATAAACATTTTAAGGTTGTTATGATGGGACTGATCTACTTTCTAGTCACCCTTACTCATTTGTTGCACAGTTATCCTATGTGTTAGGGACACTTTCTTGGACACGGTTCATTGAACAGAAATCACTGAAGCTGCATAACACAATAAATTCACATATTTTAATAGACAAGTCAGGCAGATATAAATCATTAAACAATACCAGTCCCATGAAAGCCATAAATGAAAGTTTTCATATATTCAATAAAAATGAGAACATAATAGGGTAGCCCCCAAAAAGTTAAATATTATCATATCTGAGATTATTACAATACAGAAATAAATACCTAACCACTCCATGCAGTCCTCTCACACATTATTTCTTTAAACTTATTCATTAGCACTTTTCTGTGATATTCTGTCACTTAGCAGGCTAAAAAGAGAAAGTTAAATATTACCATGTGTGAGACTCACAATACTGACAGAGGTAAATGCTTAATCTGTAAATACACCAAAGAAATTTAATGAAACAACATGAATGCCATAGTCCCAGGACAGGGAGATCAGTACCAGTACTAGGAAGAACGAAACCATGATTTCTGGTACTTCTGGCAATGAAGAAGAATTTGATAAGGAGTGCACTGTTTCCATGGTTGATAAATCACGCCTTTAAATACTTGCTTCTACCTCATCTCATTTTCTGCAGCAATACTGACACTGAGATCACTAACCTTCATAAAGAACTTTTGTTTAAGATGAAGGCTATACTTATGCTATGTGTAGGAGAGCCTTTAGACAGACTATGTCAGAGGGAGAAGCAGACGGAGAGGGGGAGAGAGAGAGAGAGAGAGAGAGAGAGAGAGACAGAGGCAGGTCCACCTCTCACAGCAAGACTGCTACAGAGCTACCATACTGCACGTCATGCATGCATTTTATAAGGCTGCATTTAGTACTGCTCCAAATCTGTACTCCAGAAGGCTTATGTACAACCACCATTATATACTCTGCAAAATGAAAACAAACCAAATATAGGTTTTATGCCTGTCTGTAAACCGGAGGACCTTGTATTTGGCATGATTATTTACAAGAGGAGGATCTTGTATTTGGCATGATTATTTACAAACTCTGGCCCAGATCCTAACCCCTATTCCAAGCCCTTCTAGCTCTACTTAGTGAGGATGAATGATCTAGAGAGATGACTTCATGTTATATGTCAACTTTGCCCACTCTGTGGCAAAGAAATGGAGCCCTGACTGCAGCCCTGGTGGTTTAGCTTCGGACAGTAATCCCAGGTATGAGAACAGTCAGCCAGAGTAGAGAGAGAGGAAGGGGCCAAAACCTGTTAACCCACCCTATGTGGAGGGCTCCTGGGTCACAACACTGGGCACTGATTAAGTGGAAACCTGCCCCCATATGCCCTGGGCATAAGAGGCATCATCCTGTAAAGAAGCACATAGCTTTCAAATTAGGGAGGAGTACAAGTCTGGAAAATGCTTTCATGCACACCCACTATAGAAAGAGCTAGATGGTGTGTGTTGACGACTGACAGGGCAAATATGTAAGACATAAAAGAAGAAAGAAACCAAGCAACCATAGCTGGAGGCTCATCGGTGATCAGTTCTTGCCTCTGTTGATGACAAGTTATTCCTTTTCAGGGCAAGATTGCATAAAGATCAGATAGAACATTGGAGACCTTCTCCATTAAGTGATAAGGTTACTCAGCAAGCACTGAGTTGTTGTCCCAAGCAAGATGACATGTAGCTGATGTCATACTGGCTATGTGGCTCTGTGATAGGTAAGGTGGATATGTGTAAATTTAAAGTATAACTCTCCAAATTTATTTATTTATTTATTTTACATTTGTTAACCGGGTTAGTCTGGCTGAACTTTTGGCTCATTTTCAGCAGAGACCCGGGGAGAAAAGCTCCTCTGGAGTAGAAAACAATTTGTTAAATGTTAGTAACATAGTAGTAACAATTAGCTATAGGATCTTACAAGCAGAGACCTGGAGAGAAAAAAAGCTCCTCAGGAAATTCAATTATACAGAGTATTAACAATTGGCAGACAAGTATATGAGTTGTTACAAACAAGGTTTTAAACAATTAGCAGAAGAAAATGTGACTAGTTACAATATTATTTAAGCTGCTTAGAGCAAAATGAGTTAATAGTTAGGCAGATGTTTATTTAAAGTGTGTAGGATCTAGTTGTATAGGAGTTTGGAAACAAGAACTGTAGGAATGGCTAGTAGGAGATGTAGGGGAGGTAGAGTATAGGAGACAGACTAGACAGGTAGGTTGTTTTGAGACTAAGAATTAAGAGTGGTTGGAGATAGAGGAAGGGAAGAGGTAGAAGAGGCAGGGGAATAGTGTTAGAGATGCATTAAGAGTGAGGTGGTGAAGTAGGTGAAAGGATGGTGGTTTCAGGGTGGTTGGCTACAGTGGCAAGACCACTTTGTTTTTAGGTATTTCCTTGTGGCTAATTTGAAACTTTTGCTATGCTGGAGGGATTTTATTTCCAAGGGGAGTTGGTTCCAGGATATTGCTGGGTTATAGTTAAAGAGAAGGCAACCTATTTTGGTTTTGGGTTTGCAGATGTCTAATAATTCTTGATTTGAGCTGCATAGCATCCTAGCAGGGGAATATTTGGATATGATAGCGGAGAGGCTGGGGCAGAAAGAGGGTAGATAGAGGATAAAGTGGATGATTTGTAGTTGGTATAGTTAGAGCAGCTGAGGGAATTCTAGCCAGTCTAGATGCTGTAGTGCTAAGCAGTGGTGTGACTTGTAGGTTTGGTTAGCTGCAAATCTGGCAATCTTATTATAGGAAGTTTCAGGCTTGGAAATAAGTTTAGAATTTAGGTTTGTGAATATGTGGCAGATGTACAGGAGTGTTGGGAGTAATAAAGCCTGGGAGAGAGTTATTTGGGTAGTGTTAGTTAAGTATTTCTTGCTACGGAAAAGGTGTCCAGGTTTCTGATGATTTCTTTTTACCGAGTTAGTAATATGGAGATCAAACTTAAGCTGATCATCTATTATAACACGTAGCAATTTAATACTAGATTCAGCTGAGATGATAGTGTTGTTGCAGAATAAGATGGTAAATGTACTTTTGAGTGTGGTGATGTTTTTAGAGAGGAAGAGTAGGAGCTTAGTTTTTTTTTGGATTAAGTATTAGTTTATTATCACTAAGCCAAGTCTCAATGGTGTGGAAGGATGCCTGGGTAGTTGAGTGGAGGTCAGTTGGGTTGTCAGCAATGGTTATAATTGCATGGGGCATCCACGGCAACATGCTGTTGATGTTTGCTTGGCATTTCTTCACAGATGACTTGTGGTCTGTAGAGACCCTTAGTAGAAATTCTAGTAGTAGAAATCCATACTAATGTTATTGGGAGCACACTAAAGACTGGCCAACACCCAGGCATTAACAATAAATGTCTGTGCCAGAACACCAGTCCCTTGCACCACACATTAGGAATATCTGGGTTCACTCCTATCTATTATTCAATAAACATGGTGAACTGCAAGCTGATAAAGTACTAGGTTAACTAAAAGTATCACATTGCCTCCCAGTGGAGTCGAGTAGAGGATAAAGCCATAATTATGACCCAGATGACCTAGGTATGAGTAACAGTAAGGGTGACCGATGGGAAGTCAGGGGAGAATAAGCAGCATTTGTCCTGGGAATGAGCTTTGTGGTTTCTCGACTGACTGTTTCTGTCACTCTGGTGGTATACAGCAGAGGTCACATTTGGTACTAAAAACAGCAGACAGTTGTAAGGGACATACTCTTTTTCTGCCCAAGCTGGTGATGATATCTCCTGTTCTCACATGTGAAGTAGCACATATATGTATGTGTCTCTGGTGGGAGCACAGGCAGCCCTTGCAGTGATGCACATAGGTGTGTCATCACCGAGGGATGGGGTTAGGTTGCATAAGTAGAAAATAACTTACCTAGCCACCTCTGATACTTGTGTGGATAATGGCTGTTCCCCACACAAGATCCTCCTGAGTGGATCTGGAGGCTGAGTTGCCACCATCAGAAAACCAGGACTGGTCCTGAGATACCTTACTGAAAGGATACAAGGTCTAAACAACATGTTCTACATGGACCAACTCAAAGCCCTGTCGCTATACTCGGTATCCTACTGACTGGTAAGAGGTGACCTGTGTCTGTCATACAAGCCATCCTCCGACCCATTACTGATGGATTTACTGCACATCAGCAAATCAAATGGCATCCAAAATACTTGGTCTAGGGGTCTAAACCTCTTCTGCAACTTCAGCAGAATGGTTTGGAGGGACAGGCATATTTTGCAGAGGTTACAGCTACTATGGAACAGACAATTCAGTCACATAAAACAAAGTTTATCCCTGTCCATTTTCAAGTGCAATTGGGATCTATGGATAGGACACAGACAATTTACCCCAGGACTCTCTCCTGTACTACTAATGGATAGATACAGCTCCTAAATGATTTATCCCATGCATAGGACCCTCAAATTATATATGGCATGATTCCAGTCATTCTCATTAGGGTTAATATATCATTATTGAACATGGGATGGGTGACGCCAGTCTATAACAAAATGAGATAAGTCATTTTAAGCACAAAAACGGAAATTGGCTAGGCTTAAAATGTCTGACAAGGGCAGCTACCTAGTAATAATCTATGAACTTACGGTGTACTCTTGTGGAGGCCTGATTGTTACAGGCTAAGAAGAAAAAAGATACTTTCTGGTATCACATAAAACTTCCAACCTGCTAACCACTGAAACAGAACAATAAATAACCATAAAGGTTTTATTCTAAATCTAAGGACTCACCCTGCATATTATTATTTTGAATTCCGCACAAAAATTGTTCAGTGCTGAAAATAATTTACTTAGATTTATTCATTTAACTCAGAAAATAAAGCATCACTTTGAGACCACAGAAAGATCCAAACACTTACCTGTAGAGGCAAGAGCACTGTTTCATCTTAATACTCAAAGTTTCAAACTAAAAACAAACGTCATACTGATAATACCCCTTATGACTTCTGGAATCAGAAATAAATCCAACCACAGAGAGCTCCATCCATATACCTTAGCAAAAACTTAAAAAGGCTATAGAATTGCCCATGCCTTAAAAAGTACCTCAAAAAAGTCAGAGTTTAAATAATAAAAATTCCTTTACTACAGGGTTGCCAACTCTGGAATTTACCATTCCTGGATACTTGACATCCATCATTGTCAGTTCGTCACGATGGCCAGTTAGGTTGTTATACTGAAACCCACAGGTTGTTTATTCTCATTAAAATATATGGTATTGAAATACTGAATGAATAGAACATCAGACGATTTTGACAGTTTTGATGGTTTGACCTAGTGCTATTGATGCAAGAACAATCAAATATTATAACGCAAAATGGCAATCATGCACGACTATAACAAAAACATATTACTTAAATTTTACATTTTACAGGTTACAGGCTTACAGCAGTTTTTGACTAGTCAACACAAATAATTAACCCAAATTGTGTTGAGTAACATCAATCACCAGTAAATGATTCAAATTCAATGTCCAGTGTTAATGCAAATACATAATTATTAATCACCATTGTTTAAAATTGTACTTTTGCTAATTGCTGAGAAGAGGCAGTTTTCAGTAGCTGAGGATCATTGTGAACAAACTCACAGAAATAACTGCATGACATGCTGAAATTTATCTTTGCCATTAACTCTGCTTTCACCAAGTCTGTGTTTGGTCTGTTTCTGCAGCTAGATCAAAGTTCATTCATTATGCTGAAAACTTTCGCAGAAAGCATTTAAGACTGGGACTGACAGAATGTATGAAACAATATGAAGCAGTTGAATGTCATTTGGAGACAATACACTAAAAAACTTTAACCACCTATCACCAATCTGTGTCATTAACTGTACAATGTCAATTAAAACTTTTCGAAGAATGAAAAATTCTTCATACAACTTGTCAGTATCAACAGTTATGCCTTTAATATGTTCAAGTATTGTCAATATATCCTGCCACTGGATGTCATTGTCTAATATGAGAACAGTAAAATGCTTGAAAATGGATTTATCATAGTTATACTATTTCTAAAAATATGACAAACAGCGATCAGAAACTGAATTGCTTACTGTTCAAATTTTCATTTCATTTTTGCAGTTGCAGCATCAGGATGTAGTAGTCGATAGGCCAAAGAACCATAGAATTTGTCACTTTGATGTCGTTGCAGCTTGTACTTCATACTTTCCATAATGGCCTACAATTCAGCAGCTGTAGTTGCATTTGACTCCAAGTGTTGGATGGCATTATCAAAAACAGTCATAACACTGAATCTGATAGAGTCAACACTGAGGTAGGATATTATCACTGTCGCAAGAAAAGCCATCCTATAGCAATGCTGCATCTTCGTCTTGACCTTGAGATGTAAAGTAAGACTTTAGTGCTGGCCAGCATAACAACAATCTGTCAATGGCAGGCAGCAGACTTAACCAATGTGTGGGCACATGGAGTAGCAGTTCGCAGTATTCCATTTGTAAAAAAACAAAGAATTCCTTAAGTTCATCAGTTTTTTTGGCCAGCATTGAGAATAAATTGTAAGCATACCTGTCAACTTCCCAGCCCAAGAAATCTGGACAAAGGCAAAAATAATGGGGGAAAAGGCCCAAAACTAGGAACAATTTTTAAATATTGCTAATGTAAATTTAGAAAGTTGCTGCAATAAAAAGTATTGTGTTCGCATGAATTATCTGGAGGATAGGAAGTCTAAAACTCAAATGCCTGTCATTATTTAGTGACTTTAACTGTTACTGACTTACAAGAAGACCACAAATTTTATGAGGAACAGACTTAAGGCATGAGTCAAAAATGTGGACATTCTACGAAAATCTGTACAGTTGAGAGGTATGAAATTGTAAGTTTTGATAGCAAATGATTCAACATCAAAACTGAAAGCCTTTAATCTAAACTTCACATAGTTGTTGAGGATATGACATTTGCAGTTTGCTTGTATCAAATTTTTGTTCACAACATTCAACTTCTGAAATGCTGGCACATATTTTCCAAAGTTTGCAAATGCATTGTCAGCACTGTATGAGGTGACCAAATCTAAACACAGGCTATTAGCTGCAATGATATCTTTAATTCTGTCAGCAATTGCTGTGCTGGTTTCATCATTATCTTAATAAAAATCCATGAGTCTGTTCTTCACATCCTTAGTTCTTGAGAAGTAGTAGACAGTCAACGGAAGTAACTTCTTACTGCCTTTTTCGAAGCATTTGATCAAGTTCCAAAACAATGAGCAGATTTAACAGCATTGACACAAAATGTCTGCACTTTCGGACCTAGTATGTTTTCAACATAACTTGTTGCTTTTGTACAGCCACATGAAATTTTAGAAGCTATGGTTGAAACGGGGAATAGTTTTACCAGAAGCTTTTTGTCATAGTGCTGACTATTGTAGCTGTGGTGATGCATAACACCATGATACGTAGTGGTTAGTTTAGATGCAATAACACTGTCTTCTTCCGGTGTATTTTTTTGAACAAAAAATGCAGAAATTGCATGAGACTGCTTTCATGTCATTACTGCATTCTTGTGCTTGGATGGCTCAGCATGCATAGTAATGGCCTTCTTCCCCTGATATTTAACAGCAAAGGACTGTCGACAAAGTGTGCAGTTTGTTACGTGATCATCAGTTTTTGATAACCATAAAAATTCTTGATGACCCACTCTTGCTTGAAAACACACAGCCTTTTCTTCTTTCTCTTATGAGTGTCCATTTTTATGTGAATCAGAATTATGCAAATTAATGATTCAGATTTGTTGTTACTATTACTAAAGTACAAACTGTTGCTCGAACAAAAAACCAAGAAGAACAGACTGGAACAGAAATAGTTAGAAAGCCACTAGTCCACTCAGCGATTTGAATCTAAATGTACTTTTTATTATTCCAAAACAAGCAACGTTTTCGCTACAGCTCCTGCTATAGCTTCCTCAGAGTACTAAAACAAGTCTATGACAGTTTCTTTTTAAACAAAGAAAGCGCGCCAAATAAATTAGGCAATGCCCCATTGTTAAAGGTACAGTGAGTATAACTATGCAAGTTGGCAAGTAAACATTTTATCATATTAAAAACAAATCTATTAAAAGATGACACATTGCCGTCATAAAACATTTGGTACAGACTGTAACTTACAGCAAACGGTACCTGTCCGAGCTGTTGTTACCTAAAATTCTAAGTAAAAAACGGCATAAATTGCTGAGCCGATGTATAACCAAACAGTCAAGTAGAATGGCAACAGGACAAGAAAACTTGATATAACCGTGTCCTTATTACAGTTGCCTACATCAGATAATGCCCTGATCGGGTACAATACCTCACAAATATATCAGATGTAACTTGTTAACCTGCAAAGCATCATGTCCCGATGCAAGCACAATCGTGTTACAAAATGTTAAAAACCTTTTAGGTTTGTGCAAAAAAGGAAAAACATCCTGTCTCTAAGTGCATATTGTCCATTTTATCATGCGGTCCTACCTGGCAATTTCCAAACAAAGAATGTTGCCGTAGATATGTAAAGACGTGGGTTTTACAAAGGGACCAACTTCGGTCCAACCCACTCTAACAAAACGGCTAAGCTTCAAATGCTAACAAGAAAATCCCACCCCAAGAAACATGCACCTTTGATTGAACGGTGGAAAGAACAACTGCAAGGCACACGCGGCCGTCCTCCAAACAAAACGGCAGCCCATCAAATGTCCCAATATCAAACCAGGTATACTGGCTGTAATCCAAATGCACGACGTGTACTCATGTATTATCTACACTCTGCCATATTGTAGATAACTCCGAGTAAGGAAGTCTACAAGAATCACAAGCAGAGGAAACCAGGAAAACCCCTGATAATCAATAAACCAGATCCAGTCACTAAAAGTTACAAACGCCCCCTACGTGGGGAGCCAAGGCAAGACAGTGGGGGCGGAGCCACCAGTCCCAACAAATTCAGTGTAGAAAAATGAAATAAATGAAGTTAAGGATAAATAAATAAATAAATAAGAGACTACAAGCCAAACCCGTTACACCACCAAAACAGTGGGACCTCCCCTCATTGTAACAGCCAACAACAGGCACAAAAAATGTGCAAAGATGTAAGCAGGGTCGTACAAGAAATACCCTGTCAGGTCCCAGACATGGCAACAAGGCAGCTGTAAGCTGGCCATAACCATGAAGCAAGGGTAGTAGCCCATGGTTAAAAGTGTAAGTCGTGCCTATAAGAAATCCCATATTTGAAAAGTCAAAATTTCTCCTTTTTATTTATACAGGCCAGAAGTGATGATCTGGAAATGTGATATTATCTCAAGTAACTCCTTAATTTTAGTAAACAAGAAATATTACAATTGTCATTGAGACCTGGTGGTTGGAATGCATCGAGTTTTAGTTGCCACTCGAGCTCTTTTGTTTCCAAGATGATGGAGGAGGGGCCACCTCTAATATTATGAGGGACGTGGTCAATGGCAGAAAAAAGGAAGTTGTGGTCTTTATTTAAGATGATGTGTTTTGAGAGTGCATTGTCATCCTTGCTTTTTTTGATTGCATAGGTGTGTTGGTATATTCTCTCCTTGAATTTTTGCTCAGTTTTTCCAATATAGTATGCAGAACAGCAGACACATTGAGCTAAGTAAACAAGGGATTTAGTATTACAATTAACTTTATAATGGCAAGTGACTTTTTTGCCATTTACAATTTGTGTGCACCCTGTTTTAATATATTTGCAAAAATTGCAGTTGCCACATGGAAAACTTCCTTTCTGCCGTGAATGAAAATCAAGATGTGTTTTTATTTCTAAAAAGTTCTTTAAATTTTTGCCCCTCCTGTAAACAATCACTGGTTTTTCCCCCAGTTTTTCCCCTAGGCCACTGTGACTAGAAATGTAGTACCAATTTTTGAATAAGATGGAATTAATCATCCTGGAGTCCATGTTATACACTGTGATAAAACTGAGAGAGAAATTATTCTCATCATTACCAGAAGGTGACTCACAAGGAACTGGGGGACTTAATGTTAGCATTGAGTCATCAGCTATGGAGACATCCCCTGAGTGTCCAAAAATGTTGCTAAGTAGTGGTCTATAAAAGCCCTCCAGTCTTTTAGTCGTGACTTCTGTGATCAAGTCCTCCAATAAATCGACTGGGTAGTCGCGATTTGAGAACATGTCAAAAAGAAGTCTGCATTCCTTTTTAAAAAGGTCCAAGGTACTACACATTCTAGCTGCTCGAATTAATTGACCCTTGACTATAGATCTTTTTTGTCTGAAAGGATGTTGACTTGAAAAATGGAGAAGTGAATTACAGTAAGTAGGCTTCCTATGTATAGATGAAATTAATGTGTTATTCATGTCAGCTTTTTCAAGATAGACGTCCAAGTAGTCAATAGAATCAGTAGAAAAGTGAAAAGTGAACTTGAAAAAAGATGTAGTGCCATTCATAAATTCAATGATGGCAGTAGCATCCTGTTCAGAACCTTGGAAAAGGATGAAAATATCATCCAAATATCTTGTGTAGTAAGTGACATGTTTCATTACTTGGGGGTTTGAAAGGAGAAATTTTTTCTCCCAGTAGGCTACTACCATGTTTGCAACTGAAGTCCCACAGGGTGAGCCCATAGCTATACCCTGAGTCTGTAGGAAATATTTGTTTTCAAATATGAAGAAGTTAGATGTGAGAATGATGTCAATAAGTTCAGTAACTGTGTCTATTTCCGTTTGGGGGGCTCCCAGTTCGTGCAGCAGAAGACCCACCCACTCTGATGCTTCCTGGTGAGGAATAGAAGTATACAAGTCCACAATATCGACTGTCAGAAAGTTGAAATTGTGGTCTAGTTTTAGCTGGTTGATGTTGGCCAGAAAGGACCAGGAATCCTTACAGACACAAGGTATCATTTTAAGGTATTTACTGAGTATGTTGTCCACCAGTCGGGCACAAGGGTGGGTCATAGAAGACCTCCCATCAATTAGTGCCCGAATTGGTGGGTCATATAAGTTTTTATGAATTTTCGGAATACCGAAAATTACTGGTGTCTTAGGTAAAGTGATATCTATAAAGTGATAGGTCTCGTTGCTAACTTTTCCTGCAAGGAATAAGTCCCTGAAGTAACCTCTATTCCTAGAAAATGTGATGTTCATTTCATTGAGTGAAGAGGGACTATAAGCTGGACTGTTGAGAATTTTTCGCATACGTTCTGAGTAGTCATCTTTGTAAAAAATGACTAACCCCCCACCCTTATCAGGTTTAAGGACTCGAATGGGTATATTGCCAAGTTCCCTAAGTAAGTTGTGCTGCTCTTTAGTGATGTTGAAGTTATGTTTCCTAGCCAAGCATTTAGCTTGGGTGTCTAGGTGTCTGAGGTCAACCTCACAAGCTTTTTCAAATAAAGCTAACGTGGGGTGTAAAGGTGGATTGTACACACTTGATAGTCTCAAATTATTTAATTCACACTGCATAGGAGAGGAAAATAATAACCCTAAATTAAGTTTTCTTGTAAAATATTTAACATCAATTATAGTTTCTGTGAGGTTGAAGTGACAAGTAGGGACAAATGAATTACCTAAGGCAAGAAGATCTATCAATTCTTGCTCTATTTTAAATTCAGTAAAATTATAAATCTTAAAGTCTCCTTTACTATTTTTCAAAATGGAAGGTATAGTTGGGAGTGTATTGACACCCCTATTGTCCATTGAGGTGTGTCTCAGTTGTTCCAATTCCTTCTCTGTTGTTGATATCTGGTGTTGTATCTTCTCCCTAAAAAACCAGTGTTGTCTGGATTCTGGTTTTGGTTTTGAAAAGGGGAGTTTAACCCAGGTTGTGCCGGGTTGTTGTTCCTGGTATTATTTCCATTAAATTGGTTAGTCCGCATTCTATTGCTCCGTTTTGGAGCTGTATTGGAGCCTGAGAAGTTTTGTGATGTTGAAGGTAGATCATATGAATCAAAGTCTTCATCTAGCCTGCCTTGTTCAATACCTTGTGATTGTTCTTTCACAAGGTAGGGTCGAGGAGGAAAAAGTTTTTCGTATGCTTTATTTTGTTGGTATGCCAAGTTGTCCCGCTTTAATTTTTTTGTCTTGTTGGCCTTCAATTTCAAGAGAAGAGCATCTATGCTGTTGAAAATGCGTGTATAGTCATATTTGAAATTATTAAAGTCCAAGTCCTCCTTGATGGAGTTGTCAAGATCATTGAGTTCAGTGGTTAGAGTTGAAATGTGCCGTGAGTAGTGCTTAATAATTAACTCAAGGAGTTGGAATCCCTGCTGGTCAAAAAGTGTTTTAAGGTCATTAAGAAAGCAGTCATCATTAATTAGACCAGTTGGGGCGAAATTGCTACGTAGTCCCTTAGGTATAATTTTATCATTCAAACATTGTTTGAAGTATGAGACTTCAAGTTGCAATTTGCGAAGTTTAACCAGTTTATTATCAAAAGTATGGAGTTTGCTCACCATTGAGTCCGTGGAGTTGACTTCTGAGTGTGCCGGTAGTTCCTGTTCTCGCTGTTGTCCAAAAGAGACACAGTTAGCGTCAGAGATCCAGTCCTGTAGGGAAGGAACGCCAATAAGCACCTGGTGATGATTGTTGTCGGTAGGGCCAAGTCTGGTCCTATCTGATGTAGTAGACGAAGTAATGGGAGCACCTCCAGATTGTGTTTGAATGGGCCGTTGAGCCGCTGTAATAAAGTCAGAACTGTTCAGTGAAGAAACACTGTTACCTGGTGTGCTGTTGTTGGGTGGACCTTGCCCAATCCTAGAGTCCAGTTGGTCCATGCGCCCATAAAGCATGTCTAGTCTTTTAGTGATAGCTGCTAACAGGTTATTCATGTCCTTGTTGTTGTCCTGCTGATCATTGTGGGACCCAAAGATACTTGGGCTGCCAGGGCTTTCCAACATCCCCGTGGCCATGACAAAAAATTATTAAACACTAAAGTGTTTACTTAATTTTGAACATGATGCCATAATTAACAGCTACTAGCATCTAGCGTCGAGTAGACAAATAAGCATTTTTACCACCAAAGATTATAAATAGATGTTACTTACCAGCCATTGGCAGCTGCAGTGTCACAGTCCCAAAGAATGTAAAACAAATTTACTGTGGTTTCTACCTACCAATTTTGAAAACTGCTAAAACTATTGAACTGCATTTCATACCAAAATTTTTAAGTTGTTTAAATTTTGATTAGTAATATTTACTGCCGTCTGTGTCACCTGACTTGCATTAACTTGCATGACTGTACTGATCAGGAGTATAGGATTATGGAATATGATTCCATTGGCATGTTACAAATGTACGATAACATTAATTATGGCAATGTAGGACCAAATTCATGGACAAATCTCATCCTAACTTGGATGGCTGGAAACCCTACTTTACTAAGATGCAAAATATATATCAGCCACAATAAATTCAAGTACAACTTCTACAATAATTTTGTTTAAATACAATGGCAGATTCGATAAACCCTACATGGTCCACTAAGATTGTATGTGAGTTATGGCCAGTAGTGCACTGTTTTATATTCTGCAAGAGACTGTACATAATGTGTCGAGCTGTGCAACCATGGTAAACACTGTGGCATGCTCATTACAGCATAAGCAGTTGAATTGTGTGCTAATCAACCAGTCCAAGATGGAAGAGATATTCAACAAACTATAAAGCAACCATGGAGTCTATGTGCTGGTTTCCCTATGAATTCCAAAGCTTATTGGGATATAGCCATTGAAAGGAGTCTACACAGAAAGAATGTTAGTGGCAGCTGTTGCTTAATTCATGTGTATTTGCAACAGGCTGAAGTCTGTGCTGCTGCTGCTGCTGCTGCTAATAGACTACGGCCAAGAAGGAGAAGAGTTTATAGACCCTGTTAACTTATCACAATCTGCATGAGGTGGGAATTGTAGAGTGCTACAGGGTGGATACAGACACACTACAGGAACTCTGCAACCTCTGTTGTCCTCAACTCAGACTCAGGGCAATCCGAGGGGAAACAATACCAGTGAAGACAAAGATATGTATAGCACTTAGAATTTTAGCTACAGAAACCTTTCGGAGACCAACAGGGGACATGCTGGGGGTGATTGCAGGCATCAGCAGCCAGGATCCTCCATCAATTCCTGAATGCTATGCTGCAATATGCCAATGAGTTACATATATTTTTCCCAGTAGTCCTGAGGACAGGACCACAGATATGCAAGAGTTCTACCCTGTAGCACACTACCCTGAAGTACTGGGTGTCATACATTATACACCTATAGAAATCAAGGCACCACCCAGGAACAAGGAGGAGTCTACAGAAATAGAAAGGGCTTCTACTCTATTAACTGCCAAGTCATGTGTAATGCCAAGGGAATCATCTTGAATGTGTGTGCTGGCAACCAAGGTGGTTACCATGACTCACATATCTGGCCCACCTCTCCACTGTATCAGACGTTTACTAGGGGTGATATCCCACAGGGTCATTTACTCAGAGATGCAGGTTATGCACTGGGACCGTGACTGATGAAGCCCATCAGAAATCCACACACACACACCCACTGAAGAATGACATAATGAGGCATACTCTGAAACCAGAAATATCATAGACTGTGTATTTGGGCTGCTGAAATTGCGGTTCCACTGCCTAGATACATCTGGGGGACTCCTGCAGTACAAGACATGTACATGTAATAAAAACTTCACCATCTGTGCCATGCTTCACAACATCATACTGAGAAAACAGCTTCAGCAGGAACTGCAAGGGGAAGGGGCACACATCCCACTACCAGTGGCAAGGTCACCATGGACACATGCTGGTGAGGAGTCAGAGGGGGAACTAGTGGCTGCTGTGGATGTAGGCAGACATAGGCATGCTCAATATGCCCTCACGTTGGCTAAGAGGCAAAGCATAGCATATGCACTCACCACCTAAGAGGCTAAAACCTTCATCTTATGCACATATATATAGTAACACTGATGCCAGCCAAAGCTCATAACATTTACCTACCCATGTAATGGCCATGTATTCCTAGCATCAGACAGTCTCAGCCCTGAACTAAAATTGTAGCAACTGCTGGATTTACAAGGTAAGTGTTGAACTTGGAGTATTAAAACAGAATTGTGTAATAATACAAATGACTACCATATCCTTGTATGTTGTAATTTGGTAGTGTAAATAAGTAAAAGGTGGGCGATTTGTACAGCAATGACTTTAACATGTGACAGCACAGACATATGTGAATACATGTGTCCTCTATCAAGTAAAAGTCCTTAGGCATCAAAGATTCACACATTCATATTTCTCAAAAGTACTGATGGTCACAAAATGTCCTCAGTTTGGCCTTGTACTTTTGCAATGGAAAAATTTTAAAGAGAGAAGTTAGAAAGTAATGAGACACATTCCAGTTTTGGACTTCACAACACTCCAAAGATTCTTACAAATACTGATGCAAAAAAACTGTTTTGATTCTACCAATTGTCTAACTTTCTAAGAACAAAATATGTCAAAAGTACAATTAGTGAAACAACATCACAAACATCGATATGCTAAGCATTAAGTCAGCTATGCACCCTGAACATCAAAGACAAAGCTTATGTATCCCTGAATCCAAAAGATAGAAAACAAGGATATGGCACAACTGTCATCACTTATACAAGGTGTCGTGTGTGTGTGTGTGTGTGTGTGTGTGTGTGTGTGTGTGTGTGTGTGTGTGTGCGTGTGTGCGTGTGTGCGTGTGTGCGTGTGTGTGTGTGTGTGTGTGTGGTGGCAGGAAACCTAGCTGGGCAATAAAATTGCCATCAGAGATTTTGAATATAGTATATGTGGGAAATTTAATTGTGAGTCTAAGGGCATTGTTTATGACAGAATAAAAGTCTGGTGAGAAGGAGAATAGTGCCGTTTTTGCTGTTTTTCATGTTAATAGGCTGACACAAAAGGTAAGTGAGTGAAAGTGAGTAAGAAAGAGAAACAGGCAGACATTTGGATGAGGTAACAAATGGCCAGTGAGAGAGAATGAGCTTTAACCTTCATGGCTGAACCATGTTACAGTTGTGTGTGTGTATGGGTCCTCCAGGTGAAATTTGAGTATGAGTGTCTGCAAGAACACAGCCAAGCTTTATGCTAGCTCTACATCTTGGTATGTTGAACAGGTATGACCCATGCATGGTGATACTAATTCCACTGCTCTGTCAGTGATTGAGGTGTCCATACCCAGGCATGGCAGTTCATCATTGTCATACACAACCACAAGAAATGGCTCTACCAGGAGTTGCACTGGCATGTCCACACTGACTGCCAGATGCACTGCTGCTACATCAACATGACTGATGTCTGCTGGATGAGCTGCCCTCATGAGAATGCCCAGGACCATGACCCCATGGCTTGCCATGCCTGGGTATGGACACCTCAATCACTGACAGAGCAGTGGAATTAGTATCACTATGGGAGAGTCAGCTAACATCAGATGATGTGGCTGACCTATGCCCATGTGGATTATGTCCCCTTCCCAGCAGATGTTCCATCACAGACACCACCCAATTCAACATGTCACTCATCCAACCCAGTGGATCAGCAACATGATGGAGGCAGTCATGCATGTCAGACTGTGCCACATCTACAACCCTAAGCTTTTCTCTAGAGGACCTATTGGAATGTGCCTGTACCTTTATGATGGTCCTAAACATACACTGAATGGCACAGGATGATACACCTGGATCAGGTGGAGGATGGACAGCAGGCCTCCTCTGAGCACCCTTAACAACCCTCCTATGTGGCACCTCACCCATACTTTGGCTATAGCCAGAGTAATCAGGCACTGAAGCCACAAAAACACACTACCCTGATCAGGTGTCTCACCCTCCACCGGTCCAATATCTGAGGGCTCACTGAAATGGGGTTGACGTAGGCTTACTGGCTGTGTCTGATGGAATTACAGAGTATGACTAAATGTCAAAATCAGTGTCAGATCTAACCTCTGCACCTCCTGACTATGCCTATGTTTGGCCACCATCATTATCAGAGTCTGCTGATGGTCTGACAACAAGTGGTAGAAGTCCCACACTTCCATTGTCAGGATCACCTGTGATAATAAGCAACAAAGACAGGAAAAAATTAATTCCTATGTGATGAAGTGAGGTATTGCCAGCTCTGCCAGGAAAAGTAGGACAGTGGATGTGGAACATATGCCACATAGCTAGTTGGAGTTTTGTAAAGAATTTATGCCGTTTGTATATTAAACTGATTTGTACAACTGCTTGTGTCTAAAATGTATATGTAATGCTGCTCATGTTAAAATGTATGAACAGTAGGTCCTGCTGGACAGAAGAGGTATACACCTGTATGACAGACTGTATTGTAACTGCTGAAATGAATACATTGGAACATTGTGCTAGGTGGTGCAGTGGTGCAGCGGTTAACGTTGCCGCCTCACAGCAAGAGGCTCTCTGGTTCGATTCTCAGTTGGGGTGCCTTCTGTGTGGACATTGCATGTTCTCCCTATGTTCGATTGAGTTTCCTCCAGGTATTCCGGTTTCCTCCCACACTCTAAAGACATGTGTCTTGAGCGTTTCTCCCCGGGCCTCCATTGAAAATAGGTTCTGTGGAGCCTGGTCGGACTTTCCCAGTCAACAAATGTAAAATAAAAATAAAAGGATACTGGAAGAGAAGAGGTTAATCTCAATCCAGCTAACTTTAAAAAATAGTCTGAAATTAAATTACCTAGTTTTGGCCATAAAGAGTGTATCTTACAGTTCTGATTGCAGCCAGAAATGAAATGTCTGTGAAAACCAGGACTAGGAATCCTACTTAGGAGTGAACTAATTGCTACCCTGGAAGGGTAGAAGTGTTGAAATAGTTTTATAGCTTCCAGATGCTATAACACATCTCAGCAAAGCTCTATCTGTGTGTATGGTAGCAAATAATTGATAAATTCTGCTTCGGTTTCGAGTAAAGTGGGGTAGTGTGGAAACCAGAGTCAGAATCAGATGTATGTGATGTTTTGTAATCCAGCACTTAAATAATGTTTCAATACCAGATGAGACAGAAGTCTCAGGGTAGTCTGTGTTTTGAAACCTGACAAAAAAGGAAAACTGCTCAACCACTTCATCTTGCCTTAATTTAGTAAGTGACCGTAAAATAGTAATTCTTTAGATCAGTCAGGAAAATATAGTGAGATTAGTTAAGTACTGTTTTTCTGTATCTGTGTGAATTTATCCATCTGTGTTATTTTTAATATTTCCTGTGATTGAAACTCTGGCGTTTGTTGTAAATAGGTATTTTGTATTTTTATGTTCTTTTACTATTTATTATTAAATATATTTAACCCTTTCATTGTGGCTGGGTCGTTTAGAGAATATTTTAACCTTTTAGAGTACTTGCCCTTGCTGCATGGGTCAATTACTACCATTTGTATTAGTATTAATTTTGCTTAGCATAATTGGGTACCCCTGTAAGAGCCTTAGAGTACCTGAATTTGGAGTATTCTGGTGGCGGTACCTACCTTATAATCTGGACATAGGGGCATAGCTGATAAATCTGTGGCAGCCTTTTCTAGGTGTGAGTGTGTGTGTGTGTGTGTGTGTGTGTGTGTGTGTGTGTGTGTGTGTGTGTGTGTGTGTGTGTGTGTGTGTGTGCGCATGTGTGTATGTGAAAATAAAATCTCAAAGATTGTATATGTCAGCTACTTGGTGCAGGGACACAGAGCACTGCTTTCACAGAGAAGGTAGTGCAGGACTTTGCTTGGAATACTTGGCTTAGGACTCAACTCTACAGCTGTGTCACTGGCGAGTCTTCCTGGGGGCCTGGAGATAGAGAGAGAGAGAGAGAGAGAGAGGGAAGCTCAGCCCCTGCACTGAGTGTGTTCCCTGGGTGCTCTTAAGAGAAAATGTGCTTTGTGTGGTGATCTACATCTGGAAATACTGTGTGTATCTAATTTTTTTCCAAGTGAACGTCCCTCAATGGTGTCAGTGTGAGGATTGAGGCTCCTTGATTACTGGCCCAGAAGAAAGGTATCTCAACCTGCACTGCTATAGTCCAATATTTGCTAACAAACTAGCAGTGATGCTACTATTACAGACAGTACAGCAGTACACACAACAGTCCTAACACCCACATCACCAAGTAAATATTTCTTTAAACTGCCTTCCTATGTTTATAAAAAGAATAGTAACATTAAGTGCAATGGTTGTGCTGTGTGTAGGAATGAGTAATAGGACGCAAGAAGAAAGTGAAGGGGAAGTAAGATTAGAGGCAGACAAGCCACCAGGGTCAAATGACTCCATAAATATTAAATGTTTTCTGAAGGACCGTAGGTTGGCTAAAGGAGTTTAAAATGCTAAAGGGTTAAACAGAGTGGCAATTAACATTGGACATGCATTTTAATTGTACTTTTATTGTGATTGGTTAACATGATTTTATTTCTAGTATTTAAGCTCATGTATTGTTTGTGTAATTCATTTCTGAAGACGTCTTGTGATTTACGAAAGAATGAAATAGTTACATTAATGATAAAGAGCTGTTTTAAGGCTTGGCTTCTAGCTCAACAGTGGTTTTAAGTATTTCCTTGTTCTATACCATTGTTTGGAGACTGTTCCAGATTTTATTTTGTTTTTGAACTATTTTCATCTTCTTTAAACTGTATGTGATTTTTGACAGTGATAAAAAGGCACATATTTGTAATCTAGACTAATTTTTCATGATTCTGTGCTGCAACTGTTTCACGGCATGTTCTGCAGCTCTGTATCACTGTATTTATTATTTCAGATCTCTGTAAATTGTAAATTGTCTTTGCCTGTTTGGCCAGGGTTGCAGCTGAAAACATTCCATGGACCACTTCATCTACATAGTAAAAAAAGGAGAAATACATATATACATATGAGTTCCATTTCTTTGGTCAACAGTGTGCTTGGTCGACATCTTTTTAGTTGAATGCATTTGCACCACTATATGGATGGTTACCTGGTGTGTGAGACTGTACAATTCTCAGGGTTGGGAAATATTCCCTTTCCCTGATTTTATGTGAACTTGGAGTTAATATAAATAATTGTTACAGGATGTGGGTGTAGGGGGTGCTTGCCCTTTGCAAAAAATGATTTTTTTTTATCTTTTTTTATTTAATGTTTGCATACACTCTGGACACTTTTCAGCACAGGCTTAGTAAGACATTGACATTTTCATTTTTGCGGTAATATGGTTTACCTTTCAGATGTCAACATTTGTTTTTGTCAACCAAATGAAGATAAACCATACATACAAGTATGCAATCTTGAATTGCAGAGTTGCCCTCTCTGGGTCTCAGCATTGTAGGTTACATTTCTGCATTGCACACCCTTCTGGATGGCTCACTGAATCTTGAGCTGTTTACCTGCAGTGACCTCAGATTGTAAGTGATGAGTTACCATTTTTGGAATTGTTTAGCTGCACCTACCCTTTATGGCTAAATGGACCTCTTTCTGAATTGGGCCCTATGTCTTATATCTTTCATTATGTAACTGAAGTAATTGATGATATCTGCCCACTACTTACTTCTACCAGGGAATAAACATGGAATTATGAGATAAACCTGACAATTAAGCTGTCAAATATCCTTCTGCATGGATAGCATGGATCTGTAAATACAGATTCCCTCAAAACAAGCTTTTATAACTTTTGTCTACTAAGGTTTCCTGGGGCGTCTCTCTACAAACTGTTTTCCTGCTAAGATGGCACTGCTTCCATTGCAGACTTTAAAAGGCTTTTCTTTCATTTTCCTACACATCTGTACCTAACATGGCATAAACTTTGTGAAAATATAGCATTATTAATTCTCCTATTACCCATTAATATTCTCCTACTTCCTAAGTCCATTTCAAAATCATGGGGAGGTTTTTATTCAGTTAATTATGCATGTTTGGAATCTGCATGTCTTCCCTGTGTTCATGTGGGTTCCCTGTGGGTGATCCAGTTTCCTCCCACATTCCAAAGACATGCAGTAGGTGGGCAGGACTCTCTGAATTGGCCAGAGGTGTGTGTGTGTGTGTGTGTGTGTGTGTGTGTGTGTGTGTGTGTGTGTGTGTGTGTGTGTGCACATCTTTGTGGTATGGAAAAATTGCAGAAGGGATAGCCACCCAGCAGTGTGAACACTGTCTTTAGATGATTGTTACTGTTAAGTGACAAGCACACCCCATATGCAAATTTGGGTAAAAGGGGTTACTGATAGATGGATGGATGGATGGATGGATACATAGTGCTTGTTTTGAAGTTGCCCAATTAGTCATATATTTCCTTAAGGAGGTCACTTTTTTCCAGATGACCTGAGTGGAACATTTCTTTATAAAATATGATATTGTTGTATGCTAGTACTCATACTCAACAAATTCAAATTACATTTCGCTCTTATTTATTGACATTAAGACTTTGTTACAGAATTTGAGTTCTCATCATTGTTTCATGTCATATTAAGTTGTCTGAAATAGTTATTTTTTTCAAGCAATTTGTCAGTTTTGAAGTTTTTTCAGAGGATACAACTTCTCCATATCAAGACTGTGTTATGAATGGAGGTTAGGACATAACCCCAACTTTTTAGACATGTGCAATGTTAGTTATCTCTTTATTTAACTTAAACTGTGTAATATTATTTTGTGGACATTTCTTCACTTAATTTGTTCTAAAAATAGTCACCTGAAATTGTGTATGCATTCTAATGTCAAAGCTTTTTCTTAAGAACACAGAAACAAATCTAGATGTCTAATTATATATACCATTAAGCAGACTCACTTAAAAGTTCTCGCTTCCCTTTTCAAGTGGTTAATAGTGCTCACCTCCCAAATTCAGAAGGATTATCCATAACAATTCAGACAGAAATTTGTGTCTACCAGTCCAGTCACCAAGAATGGCCTTAAAGGTAGTCAAAGTAAAACTTTGTTTGAACTGCAGTGGTAACTTATTCCACAGGCTGAGGATACACTGGGTTGGGAACGTGTCTGCCCAGTGAGTTTTGTTTATTTGCTGGTGTACATTTAGGTCCTTAGTGCGGGTATTTGTAGAGCCACTGGCTTTACAAAGAAACAGAAAGTCAAATAGCAGTGGGTCTTTCATGGCTCAAAAATGAGACGCATTCCTTTCCACCAAGGATAAGGAGAGTTGTGCTACTCTATCAGTGATTTAAGGCCTTTTCTTGGTAAGGTATGTTTGGAGATTTTTTTAGTTGAATTGTATCCTTCAACTTAAACATATTGAAGGGGGCATTGTATTCAGCTGATGGGTCTGATAATGAAAGAGTATAGTGGTGGGATGACTTCTGTGGATCCTGCAGATATTAATTCCCTTGGAAATTAATTGCACTAGTCAGAATTATTTTCTGACTATGGGGGAAAATGACTGAATAAGAAATAATTGTCCACATAACCACCCAGGTATCTTATGACTGTGTCTTTCTGAGGAGTAGAGACATTTATAACATATAAGGTTGAAACAGATGTTTTTGATGAATGCTAATGTGACTTCCACACTCTGGGACAGTAATCAAGGAGCCTGAATCCTCACAGCTGACACTGGACTACAAATGGATACACTCAGTATTTCCAGAGGCAGACCTCTCTTCATCAAACACAATGTCTCTTAAGAGCACACAGGAAGCACACTCAGCCTGGGGTCTGGGTTTCTTTCTCTGTCTCTCACCAGGTCCCCAGTATGGCTCCCCACTGGCACAGCTGTTGAGTTCAATCCTCAGCAGAGTGTCCAAGTCAAGTTCTCCAGCACCCTCTCTGCCCCAAGCAGCTGACACACACACTCTTTGAGATTTCATTTGCCACACACACACACACACACGCACACACGCACACACGCACACACGCACACACACACACACACACACACACACACACACACACACACACACACACACACACACACACACACACACACACAAGACTGACACAGATTACCCACTCTAACAACTAAAGTAGATTCACTGCCACCATTCAGTTACTATAGGGTGGCTCTTAAAGGGTATCCAGTTATACTGAGTGAAATTAATATTAATACAAATGGTAATGTTGATCAAACAGGAAGGGTTTCAGGAGTGGCCAGAGTTATCACCAAATAAATATATGCAAATAATCTCAAAACTTAAAAATATTTTCTAAAAGGGACCAGCAATACACATCAATAATGAGAAGTTTAAATATATTTAATAATAAATAATAAAATAGCAAGAAAATACTAAATATCTATTTACAGTAAACACCAGAGTTTCAACCATGGGAAATATTAAAAGTAACACAGCTGAAAAGATTCACACAGTTACAGAAAAACAGTGACTAACTATTCTCACTACATTTTTCTACCTGATTTAGAGAATTACTATCCCTGGTCACTTACTAGATCAAGACAAGATGAGGTGGGTGAGTGGTCTTTCTCTTTTATCATGTTCTAAGAACAGACTGCCAAGTCTGACTGAGAGACTTCTCAATATAATATCTAAATATTTTTCAGAGTTGATTACACAATGACATTACATCTGGTTATCTGACTTTGTTTCCCACACTCACTGACCCTAGAATCTGCCAGGATTCTAGCACTTACATGTCAATAATACACACACAAGAACATCTTTTGAAGCTTCCAGAAGTCATAAAAGTATTTTAGCACTTCTACTCCTCCTACAGAGCTATTAAACCATACTTCTTACAGACTTTGTACCTCTGGCTTCATTCAAAACTGTGAGATAACATCTCTATGGCCTAGGCCCAGTATTTAATTTCTTTACTGTTTTAACTTTGAGATTAACCTCTTCTCTTCCAGTTTCCTGAATTACAATACATGCATTTAAACAATTTCAATAATGCATGTACATCTCTTTTCTCTCCAGCAGGGCACACTGTTGATGCATTTTAATACAAGCAGCTTTACAAATACATTTTTCAACATAAGCATCTGTACCATTCAATTTGACATACAAATGACATATAATTCTTTACAAAATTCCAGATAGCTGTGCTGACATATATTACATATCTACTGCCCTACTTCTCCTGGCATGGCTGGCAGTATCTGCTATTATCACATCTTTGATGCCCACCACTGCTACCAATATGCGATGGCCACCAATATGTGTCATTCCCATGCTGGTCCAGCAATCAAGGAGGCTGAATCCTCAACATTGACACTGGAGAGGGATGTGCACTTGGAATACAAATGGATGCACTCAGTATTTTCAGATGCATACTTCTCTGCATCAAGTACAATTTCTCTTAAGAACACACAGGGAACACACTCAGTCTGGGGTCTGGATGTCTCTACATCTCTCTCTCTCCAGAGCCCTAATAAGACTCTCCACTGGTACAGCTGTAGGGTTAGGTCCTCAGTCAAGTGTCCAAGTCATGTCCTCCAGTACCCTCTTTGCAAACCCAGTGCTTCGTGACACACACACACTCCTTAAGATTTAATTTTTGCATGCACACATCTGGGAAAGGCTGACAGATTACCTGCTCTACCCAACTTTACCCAGACTATAAGGTAGTTATCACTGCCACCAGTCCGTACTATAAGGCTCTTACAAAGGGTGCCTAGTTATACTGTGTAATATTAATACTAATGTGAATGTTAGTAGTTCACCAAGATGGCTAGGCCTTCTAGAATGGCCCACACAGTGTCACCAAATAAATATAAGCACTCTCAAAGGTTAAGTACTTTCTACAAGGATCAGCCACAATAAAAGTTTTAAATATATTTAATAACAAATAATAAAAGTACATGAAAATGCTGAATGTATATTCACAGTAAAATACAGAGTTCAGATCACAGGAAATATTGAAAAGAATATTGATGGACAGACTCAAATAAAGAAAAAAAATATCTAAACTAAGCTTCGCTATATTCCTTACTCTTCTAAAAGAATCACAGTTCCCTATTTGTTCCCGAGTTACATTACTTACTACCACAAGGCAAAATGCTGTGGGTGAGGGTCTTTCTAGTCAGGCTTCCCAAGAAGAATACTCAATACTTTTCTTTGTAATATCTAAAATATAATTTCCAAGTGGGCAGGCAGAATGACCTCATCTGGTCACCTCACTCTAGGTTCACAGTATTCTTTTTAGTAGCTGAGACAGAAATTTGCACAGGCAGTCACAATCTGGAACAGGAATTTGCACAGCCAGCCACAATACACATCCAAATGTTTATGGCAGTGCCTGGAGCCTCCCCTCTTTTCACTGAGTTAATGGACAAAGGGTCTTCCCCCAGACCCAGAGACTCCAGTCCTTTTCAGCAATGCGGGGTAATTTTTAATGATTTAACAACTCATTTACATTTCCCTTATTTTTTTTTTAAAGTTAATCTCTACTGTGCAAGTAACCTCTATTAAATCATATGCATTTAATTCACCTGCAATAATACATGTACATTTCTCTTCATTTCAGCAGGGTGCACTGTTGATAACTTCAACGCAAGCAAAGCTCACAAATACATTTTCAGCACAAGCATCTGTACAAAATTAGTTTGATATACAAATGGCATACGGTTCTAAAACATTTATAACACAAGCATCTTGTATAAATCATTTTGATATTCAAAGGACATATCATCCTTTACAAAACTCCAGTTGGCTATGCTGGCAGTTACCCACATCATTACATTTCTCCCTCTTTCAAGGACTTAAGCTAGTTTTTCAAGTGACCCTTGAGAAACATGGCTTGAGAGAAATAAGCCTAGCTGGGAATATGTTACCCTATTTCCTGTCTTGAGGGCACCATCTGTGCTGGCATTGCTGAACCCACTGCAGTGTTGTACTGTCATGTCACATGCCTGCAGTCCTAAGCTCTACCTTAAAAAATTGGCATTTAGCTGGTTGGCTCTATGTAGCCATATTAAGGGAATGAGGTCTGTAACTACAGTGAATTTCCTTCCATACAGGTAAGGCTGAAGTGTCTGCAGTGCCCATTATATAGCTAGACATTCCTTTTCTACAGCTGCGTAACATTCGTCCCTGGGTTAGTGTCTATGGTTGAGATATACCACTGGGTGACTTCTCCCTCTGAGGAAACCTAGCTAAGAACAGCCCCCACCCCATGGTTTGAAGCACACATAAGGATGACACAATGGTGCAGCAGTAGCATTGTCGCCTCACAGCAAAAGGTTCTCTGGTTCAATTCTCGGCTGGGGTGCCTTCTGTACGGAGTTTGTATGTCCTCCCTGCATTCAAGTGGGTTTTCTCCAGGTTCTCTGGTTTCCTCCCACATTACAAAGACATGGATCTAGAGCATTTCTCCCCGGGTCTCCTCTAAAAATTTACTTTGTTCCAAGTCGGACTTTCCTGGTTAACAAATGTTAAACTGAAATAAAAAATAAAACACACCTGCACAACAAATTCTTTGCTGTAATCTGGACTGGCTAACGCATGGTGTCCTCCCAAAGCTCCTTTAAGCTTTTGAAATGCCTGCTCACATATTGTGGTCCACACTACCTTATCTGGCCTGTTTTTCCTTGTCGAGTCTGTGAGGAGAGCAGCTATTGTAGTATAATTGGGGACAAACTTTCTATAGTATCCTGCTGTCCCTAAGAGTGCCCTCACCTGCTTTTTGGTAACAGGGGCAGGTCATGCCTGAATGGCTACCACTTTGGTAGGTTCTGGCCTGATCTTACTACTCTCCATTCTATGTCCCAGGTAGGAGACCTCTGCCATAACCTGCCCTTTGCAGTCTGCCCAGCATCTCCCTGACATGCTGAAGGTGCTGTTGCCAGGAATGGCTGTAGATGGCAATATCATCCAGGTAAGCAAGGGCATAATCTTCTGCTCCTGCTAGGATATGATCTACCAGCCTCTTGAAAGTTGCTGGGGCATTTTTCATCCCAAAGGGCATCTTTGTGAACTCATACAAGCTGAAAGCAGTCACAAAGGCTGATGTCTCTCTAGCGTTGGGAGTCAAGGTCACCTGCCTGTAGGCCTTGGTAAGATCAATAGTAGTCATATATTTAGCCCCACCCAGCTATTCTTGGGCTTCATCTATCCTAGGAATGGGGTAAGCATCTGACTCTGTGTGACTATTTAGTTTCCTGTAGTCCACACAGAACTTGGTGCTGTCATCCTTCTTTGGTACCAGCACAATTGGAGAGACCCAGGAACTGCTGGACTCCTGGATTACTCCCAGTTCCAATGTCTCCTGTATCTCCTACCTCAGAGAATATATGAGTCACCCAGGCACCCTGTAAGGGGCCTGCTTTATAGGTCTTTGGGTCCCTGTATCCACATGGTGCTGTACCAAGTGGGTGCACCCTGGTTTCCCAGTGAACATGTACCCAAACTCCTGTAACACTGCTTGGATTTCTCAAACTGGGTAGGGGATACCCACTGGGACAGTGCTATCCCTTCCACTGAGGTGTCAGTCCAAGCCTCACTGAGGAGATCAGTCACCAGAACCCCCTCAGACTCCTCCTGCCATCCACTGCAAATACTCAGCACAAGGGCCTGTCTATCATGATAAGGCTTCATCATGTTAACATAGTACAATTTGTGCTCCTGCCTACCAGTTATACCATGTAGTTAACATCCCTGACCTTGCTTACCATCTTAAAGGGTTCCTCCAAGCTGTCTGCAGTTTATTGTGTCTGACAGGAATGAGAACCATCAACTGCTGCCCACACAGCATACTCTCTGGCTTGAGAATTCCCGTCTTACTAGACCTTTTTCTGCAGTTAGGTTCCTGTCAGGTTCTCCTAGGCCAAGCCAATGAACTCCCTAAGCCTTGTTCCCAGGTTTAGGACATATACCACAATAGACTCCTTGTGGGATTCACACTCACCCTCCCACTCATTATGAATCAAATCTAAAGGTGCCCTCACCCTATGCCCATACAACAACTTAAAGGATGAAAACCTTGTGGATTCCTGAAATACCTCTCTGTAAACCAACAGCTGATGGGGCAAATATTTGTCCCACTCTCTCTTAAACTGGTCTGCAAATGCCCATAGCATGGTCTTTAGTGCAGAGTTTAACCTCTCCACAAGGCAATTAGTCTAGGGATGGTAGGGCTGAATTTTGGGTGCTTCACCACACAGCACTTCCACAGACAAGCCAGCAGGTCTGACATGAAATTGGCACCACTGTCAGTCAGTATTTCTCTTGGGAAACCTACCCTGCTGAAATTCTCTAGCAAAGTAATTGCCACCTTCTATGTGTCAATGGAGGACAGACCACCGCCTCAGGGTATCTGGTAGCGTAATCAACTACTACTAGAATAAACTTTTTCCCTGGACCTGGGGTACACAGAGGTCCCACAATATCCATAGCTACCTCTGAAATGGCTCATCAGCCACAGACAAAGGCATCAATGGAGTTTTGACCTTGTTTCCTGGCTTGCCTACTTTTTGGCACTGCTCACAGTCCTGCAGTACCCTCTTACATCCCTTGCAATTCCAGACCAATAAACATTCTGAATAATATGCCTCTTGGTATGCTTTATGCACCTATAACCTGCAAAAGCACATCATGGCCTATGGCTAGAAGTGCCAGATGGTAGGCTCTAGGCACTACCAACTTCTGGATTACCTCACCCTCTAGCCCTCCCTCAGGTGTCCACTCTCTATACAGTAAGCCTTTGTTCCAGTATACAGACTCCTCTTTTCTTTGAGAATCAGATACCTCCCTAGCTACCTCCCTCAAGCCTATTAGTGTAGGGTCAGAGAACTGAGCCTGTCTTAGCTCTACTTTTGTGACTCTTCCCAGCTCCCCTTCCACAGGAAGTCTGGTATCCTTTGACAGTGGTGCATCACTGTCAGCCTGGGTACTGCCACTCACCTCTGCCCTTGCAATGACTCTGTCCAAGGAAACATCAGTACCTACCAGCAGTTGTGGCTCACTTTCAGGGTCACTGCTACAGGGTAGCTCCCACTCTGAAATAGCCACCTCACTAGTCCTGGATTCAGAAGTGGTGTCTGTCTGGGTCTCCCACAGGCTACCAGACCCACTTGTCCACATCCAAGCCTGACTGCATGTAACTGCATGCACACAAGATCTTGCATTATCAACGTCATTCCCTATCAGGACATCTGCAGGGATATCTTCAAACACACCTACTTGCTTGCTTCCTTTTCCACCTTCCCAGTCAAGGTGAACCCTGGCCAAAGCCATTTGAAATGGGGTCCGTCCTAAATCTCTGACTGGAGTGGACTGCCCAAGCAAGTACTACTCCTGTTAAACCACTGCAGGCTTCACAATGGCTGTGTCAGAGGTTGTGTCACTCTCAGCAGTGGCCTGTTTTCCATCCACTAAGGAAGGATATAACTTCTTGTTATACTTTAGTATCCCTGTTGTCTCCAGACAAGTTACCACTGGCATACTGTTATTACCACTTGCTGGCTCCCCCATTTTTTGTTCCCTACATATGATGTTACATTTAAAACATTTAACCCTTGATCCTGGTCCTGTAACTGAACTAGTGGCTACCCTATTACTGGTGGACTGCATTGTGGTGGTTTAGGCTGCCCACCATGGGTTCCCTTATATCCATGTGCTTCCTGTGCAGTGATGCCCTGCTTGCTAAGTACAGATCCCCTTTCTTAGCCAGCTCATCTGCAGAGTTACATTCTTGGTCTGCCAGCCAGATTATCATGTCCTCAGGGAAAGTGCTAAGGGTTTGTTTCCTCACCAAAAGGTCTGCCAGCCCTTTAAAAGTGGTGACCTGTCACCCACTCTCCCACCAATGAAAATAAATGCTTAACTCAGCAATATAATCGCACACACTTTTTATCTGCATTGCATCTATCTCTTGAAACTTTTTTCTGCAAGCTTCAGGTGTTAACGTAAAGCATTCAAGTAAACATTTCTTAAAATTTTCATAGTTTAAACAATCAATATCAGACAATTTAGAAACAGCAGTTACAGCTTTACCATGCAGTAAGGGGTCAGGAACCATACTCAGAGCCCTTAGTCAATATTTTACTGTTTACATACTCTTTCAAATATATGAATAAAACTATCTATATTATCACCCTGTGTAAATTTTGGAACACATTTACTAACATTTGTTGCTTCTGGGGTTCAGTTATTCCCTTCTCCATTACCTCCATGATCCTGGCAAAGAGTCAGTATCTCCCTCTCATGTTGAGCCTGCTTCGGCTTTTCTTCAGCCTCCTAACACAGTAGTCTCTTTTATTCTTCAGCCTCCAAATATTGCAGTCTCTCATTTTCTTCAGCCTCCGAATGCTGCAGTCTCTCTGCTGATTCTAATTTCAAATGTTTGGCCTCTACTTCAGGTATATTTAACTCCAAACAGATTTTTAAGTCCTCTGAGGAAAAGTTAAACTGTCCTGTTTCTGATGGCTGCAAATTCCCACCACCTGACTGGTTATCCTTCTGGAAGCTGGCCTGAGTTGTGACTAAGGCTGAAATGTTTTCCTGTTTAGCCAGGTTGGCATGAACCAGTCCTTTCCCTTCACACACCTTGGCCAACTGGTTCTTTGTCAGCTTGCCATAATCCTCAGCTGACATATTTGCCTGCTTTCCCTGACTAAACTAAACTAAAAAATAAATAAATAAATAAAACTGTTGTGACATAAAACTCTGAATGTTTGCTGTGTGGCCACTGAGAGAATGCACACCTTTAGTGACAACTGCTTACAGGCTACAGATGTTAAATATCCACGTCACTGCTCACCAGTATGTGACATCCCCACTCTGGGCCAGTAATCAAGAAGCCTGAATCCTCACCACTGACACTGGAGAGGGATCTTCATTTGGAATACCAACAGATGCACTCAGCATTTCCAGATGCAGACCTCTCTGCATCAAGCACAATTTTTCTTAAGAGCACACAGGGAACACACTCAGCCTGGAGTCAGAGTTTCTCTCTGTGTCTCTCACCAGGTCTCCAATAAGGCTCCCCACTGGCACAGCTGTTGAGTTAAATCCTCAGCAGCATGTCCAAGCCAAGTCCTCCAACACCCTCTGCTCCAAGCAGCTGACACACGCACTCTTTGAGATTTCATTTGACACACATACACACACACACACACACACACACACACACACACACACACACACACACACACACACACACACACACACACACACACACACACACACACACACACACACACACACACACACACACACACCTGAGTGCAAAGTCAAAGTCACACACACACACACACACACACACACACACACACACACACACACACACACACACACCTGAGTGCAAAGTCAAAGTCAAACATACCAGAGTGCAAAGTCACACACACCAGAGTGCAGTCATACATACACCTGAGTGCAAAGTCACACACGCACCTAAGTGCAAAGCCAAAGTCACACACATCTGAGTGCAAAGTCACACACACCTGAGTGCAAAGTCACACACACACACACACACATACACACACACACACACACACACACACACACACCTGAGTGCAAAGTCACACACAGAAAAATACCTGAGTGCAAAGTCACACACACATTCAAAATCTGAGTGCAAAGTCACATACACACATTCGATACCTGAGTGCAAATTCACACACACACATTCAACACCTGAGTGCAAAGTCACACACACACATTCAATAACTGAGTGCAAAGTCACACATTCAATACCTGAGTGCAAAGTCACACACACACATTCAATACCTGAGTGCAAAGTCACACACACACACATTCAATACCTGAGTGCAAAGTCCCGTCCCGGCAAAGAAAGCAGCAGCTCGTCCAAAATTCAAAGCAGCTTTCCCAGGGAATGAGCACTCTGCATCTTGTTCTGTTTGAGCATGTACAGACTGCAGACCTTGCAGTCTGATCACCTTCCAGTCTATGCAGTTGTAACCTGCATAGACCTCTGATGCCTTCTTTCTGAATCCGGACTGGTTAAACAGCATTTCGGATTTGAGAGTTCCGAGCACACATGCGCGAGTTCCGGGACTCGTTAAAAGTTTGTTTATTTTGGGGGTTTTTTTGTTTTTTGTACAGCTGGGGGGCTGCAGTCCAATAGCAGGAGCTGCCACTGGTGGTCAGCAAACTTGATCAACCACTCTTCAGCGATATTGCACTGGATGCCTGCAAAATGAATGCCAAACAGGAGAAGGCTCATCACTGATCCCAATGGTACCCCACTAGTTACAATTTTACATTCAGAGAGGGTACCAGTAACTTCCAGAATTTGGAATCTGCTAGTTAGCCAATTTGCAATTTGGCAAATAGCATGGAGGTTATATTAAATTTGTCTAATTTTTTTAACAATATCAGCATGGGCCAGATCAAGATAAGCAGTGTATACTGAGTGACCTCTGTCCGCAGCCTATGCAGCCCTTTTGAAGAAGCTCACTAGGTTGAGGAGACAGGAGCTGTTGTTAGTAAGCTGGGACTTTTTAAGGCCTTGTCTAGCCTTTGCACTTAGTCTGAAGTATACTGCCACATGTGCTGTAGGCTGCTTTCTTGAACCATAATTTCAGTTGCTGTCTGCTTCCAGGTATTCTTGTAGTGGAACTGTTATCAAACTGAGCTACCATGAAATACATAACAGCAAGAGTGGGCTTGCATCAGATGATTTACTGTCATTGTATCATATAACACTGCTTTTAATTTGTGATGGACACAGTACTGCATTTTTCAACTGAAATACTTTAGTACAAGCTCAGAACATGAACGCTAGTGAGCACAGACTAGCTGTAATGCAGAGTAAATCACCTTCTATTAATGTGTTACTGGTGAGTGTTTTCAAACCTTTATTAAATTCTTCTTTTGCAGACAATGACATAAGTATGCATACAATAACAGAAAGGGCAATAAACCACAGCAAAAAGATTTTGTTTTCATGCATTATACATGTTTTCTTTTTAACAATTATCATTCACTCCATTACATAAACTGTTGAATTCCTGCCTTCCCTTAAACCTTGCTCCTCCTCCTGAACATTATCATGTATGTATTGTTATCACAAATTTCATTTATGCCCATGTAGTCTCTTCCTTCCCTTTTGTAAAGACCCCATCTCCAGTTCTTTTATCTTCTTTACAGTATTCAGCACTTCATTACACTTCATTTCTATTTTCTATTACTTGCTTTTTTTCAGCCAATAGCTTTAAACTTAGTAAGGCCTTAATCTTGATTCTGTTTGTTAAAGATATGTATTTTTAATCTGATACAGTATGTTACAAAAATCTTTAAATAAAGTTAAGCAAAAACAGTTCTTACCATATCTGGGCAATTTAGATCCTACACCCCAGGTTGAAAGAATAATTTCTTTAATTACAACCATTTGTTCCCCCAGCATTTGTAACAAAGTACTCTTGTAGGGAATTTTTAAAATCTGCCAACTCATTACACCCCACAAAATAAAAAAAACATGTTTGTAATTATATATGTCTGTCCCATCACACTCCCCACGATTTGATAACTACCTGAGGATAACATTTCTGAGATCTGCTTGGAGTATAAAAAATACCTATGCAGACACTTCCAAGCACGATTGCTAAATCTTCTAGACATTGAGAGCCATGCAGACACCCTCCCATTGTTCTTTCATATATTGCCTTTCCATTCTTTCCTACCAGTCTTTTTTAACTTTCTTTAGTTGATTTAATAGCTATTTTACAATATTTTATATGCTGTACAATGTAGCCCTCTTTTACAGCAACTTTTGTTCTAGACTCAGTTAGAAACTCTTCCAGAGGTGGTCTGTCACTTAATATCCCCTTTCCATTTCTATCAGTCCCTGGAAGGGAAGGCAGTGTCTAACCTGCAGTCCAGTCTTCTGTTTGGCCCAACCATTCTCTATTACCTTTCTCTCTTTAGTTCCTTGCTCCTGTTACCATGGTTCCTTTGTTAATTTTCTTCAGCCCACTCTTGCCTATTTTCTATAACCCTACTTATACTCATTCCTGTTGGTAAAATTTGCTTTCTTCATTCATTAATTTGTTGGTTTAGTTCATAGAATACTTCCTGCTACTATATGAATATAATATTCTGTATGGTTGCTGTTATTCTTCTTAAGGTCATCTATCCAAAGTCCAACTCTTTCATTACTAGTCAGATTCCACCCCCATTCGTCATCATCACTGTCCACTTTCATTGATGACCTTCTGCTAGTATTATGTATAGCAACCTTAACTACATACCTCTAAGGTATCCCTTCAAATCAGGTAATCCTAAACCACTTTGTTCTATGGGAATAATCAGCTTATCCTATTTTGCTCTTGCCCTCTCCCCCTCTCAAATAAATTCTTTCACCTCTTTATTATTTATGGGTTTTATCCTTTATATAAGACATTAAAGCCTGGTAAGTTTTCTGGCAGAAGTCATAGAATAACATTGCTTCTCATACAAAAACAGTTTGTGGCTGCTTGTATTATATGTGTATAATTAGCATGAAATATATGTTTATCTTCCTTACATAAGGTTGAATGAAAAAAGTGACATATAACACAGAAACATTCTACTTATGCATGCTTTCAACCCGATGTCTAACAACAGTTTCTATAATGGGATAGTCATTGTGGTGTTCAGCTCATATTTATGTTGAAGGTTATAATAAGATCATTAATGTTTTTTCAGGTATCACTACTCATTCCTCAGGCTTTTCTAGGTCATTTTATATTAGCCATTTCGGGGGGGTGTTCCTGTGTATATTCCCCTCCCCATTCCCCTCCCCCAGCCTCTTGGTAATGACTGAGTAATGAGCTATGATATACTTGGTTAACATCCCTTACTGCTGTTGGCCAGATCTGAACACCTGCATACACTGATTGATTTCAGGCTTCTTTATTTCATATTTTCAGAAGAACTTGCATATACTGGTTGAAAACCTGAAGCTAGTGCCCCAATGTCTGTAAATATTTTTTCCAAAATGTCCATTCTTAGGTTGGATGTTATTCAAAGGCAGTTTTAAGTTGCATCTGTTGAGTGACGTCATGATAATACATCATGCCTTAGTTATTTGTGAGGCTTTGGCTGGATTATCTGTCTGGATCTCATGTTCATGTGCTCAGGAGCTCTACAGAAAGGTTTATAAGCAGACAAATGGGCATGGCTTGTATTTCTAATAAGCACACGTAATTTTAGGACTCAGCACTTATTTTTTCATTTTCTAACTCTTAAAGTTTATAGTTGCAAAAACTGATATATCATGCTAGACTTTGGTCCAGAGATGTTAAGGATTCTAAATATTGTTAATGGGCTTTGAATCAGCTCTGATTTTTTAGGGGAATCTTTTGTTGTAAGATTGAAAAGCCTTTATGGAGTTAGTATACAAAAGCTATTCTTCAGTTGAAATTTTGTACAAAGAGCTTGCCTCTAGGGTTAACTTAGGATAACCCACTGAAAATTCTAAGAATTTCTGAATTTCTTGTTGTACTGCACGGTGTAGACATTTATCTACTTGTTTAATCAAAAGTAATGATGGCTATATAATACAAAGAACTGATATATATTAACAAGCTAACTAGTACTACCGAGAACCAACAAATCTGCTAGAATGACAGTATAGTTCAATCATTCCAATGGAATTATATTTGAGGGGGAAAGAACAACTTTCTAATTTATGGATTTTTGTTTTCATTAAACACTTTGCCTTTTTATGAGTGATGAATAATCTGCTTTTTCAAGCAGAAACAATGTTAATCCTGTGTGCTGGCCAGAATTCTAGAAGGTTATTAGGGCATGTGTACTATGGTATCAATGGCAGGGAGACAGAGAATGTCCTGCAAGGCCTGTATCTCGTAAAGATTTATTCAATAATAAAATAGTTTTCATTCAAGCAGAACACTAATTTGATTAAGTTGACTGTTCATGTTGTCAGCAGATCTTTGCTTTCCCTGAAAAAGTAACTGAAAATATGAATAAAAACTATTGCTAATTTTCTTTTTCCTTTTTTTTTTTTATTTATGGCAGTCACACAGGATTGTGTGCAAGCAATCTGTCAGCACAGTGTTGTGGTCTTAGTTTGCAAGAAACCTTGTTGGTTTTGAAACAATCACATATATCAACTATACTACACTACATTAATGCCAGAAAAGGACTGAAAACTAGCATTATTTTATTTAATTTTTATTTTATTTGCTAAGTGGGGTAGAACGTTGACCCATATGGACCTTTATAAACTCAGTCAATAAGCACTGTCTGGTTAAGTGACTTGTTCAGGGTCACCAAGTATGCAAATGGACTGGTTTGGTCAATGATGCCTTGGAGCCATTATACAACTCTCTCTCTTTTTTTAATTTCCATAGTGCAGATCTGTCTTATTAATGTTGTAAACATATTGGCAATTATTATTCATATCAGGCAATCATAACTTGTCTATGTACATTCCATTTAAGAATACAAGGATGACTTACAGCCCCCCCTCCAATTTAGGTAAGAATTGCTTCACTGTCATGCTTAAAGTATCGCTAGCAATATATGTGGACAGCTGTATAGATTAACAGCAAATTAGACACGTTGTTTCAAGAAGCTTCCATACAGATACCACTGGAATCTCTTCTCAATACCATGGAAGCAAATTTTCAAAGGCTGAAAAGGGGAAATAATAACATACCTTGAAATGGATGAATTCTGTGGAGTCTAATTGTCCTTTCCTCTCCATTTATGCAAGAAAAACAGCAGGATGTGGTTCAGTTTGATAACTGCTCATTATGTACTCTCTCCTTTTCATTATCTCATTTTATTATATACTGCTGTCCTCAAGTCTCGTAACTATGTGGACGTCACATCATCTCCTTTGCATCTGAACAGATTTTTCAATACTCCAGTCTTTTTCCCACCTTCTAAATATATGCTTTTTGAGTGGACAGATTCCCTGTCTCTCTCCCTATAATATGTATTTATTTATATATATATATTACCCTATTGGTGGAAGAAGATTAAACTCTTTAGCTTTAGTTACCCAAGATTTAACCTGCTAATGATCGGACTTCTCTTATAAGAAATCAGTGTCAGCAAGTTGTGTCTGCAGTGATGCCCTTTTTGGTGGGATTTTCCATTTCTTTGAGTTGGCATGACCATAGAGTAGGTACATATAAGTTTGAGGGGTATGGGGGGGCTTGCCCCCACTGCAAAAAAACAATTTTTTTCAGCATATTTTTTTTTGTTCAGGGATTCCAATCCTCTATACATTCACTTTTGTCTACTCATTGTAGATGCAACACGTGTGTGCGTGTGTGCATGTGTGTGCACGTGTGTGTGTGTGTGTGTGTGTGTGTGTGTGTGTGTGTGTGTGTGTGTGTAATTGGCCAGACAACACATCCACACTGACAAACACACTCCCTCCCTTCCTCCCTCTCTCTGTACACATCAAGCATACACACACACATATGCACACGCACACACACACACACACACACACACACACACACACACACACACACACACACACACACACACACACACACATATATACACACACACACACACACATATACATATAAACATATGGTTTACCGGCATAATGTTGAATTTCATAATGTCTAGTCATTTGGTTGAAAAATAACATCTCAACCCAAAACATTGAATTAGCAAAATATCTACAATCATTTAATTGAAAAAGCAATGAGATCAACCCTACTATTTTGCAGGGGGGCTATGCCCCCTGCACCCCCCCATGTGGGGGACTGTGTCCCCCACACACCCCTACTTAAATATATCAACTCCAAGACTGCACTACAGTGCAGAAATGGGCAAATTTGATAATTTCAACATTGTGTGTTTAGACTAATTTTATTTTAACATTTTGATCATTCAATATAGTGTGTTCAACCAATTCAGTTTCAACCATTTAGCATTCAACATTATGTCGGTAAACCATAAACATATATATATATATATATATATATATATATATATATATACACACACACACTCATACACACGCACACACACATGCTCATACACATGAGTATATGAAGCTTAGTTATATTCTCATATAAGCAAACTGCACAAGATCAACAAAACATGATCGACCCCCCCCCCAAAAAAAAAAAATAGTATTTATGTTGAGGAGGTCCCATGTGGGGGCTGCATCCCCATAAACCCAATGTTAATTATATATACCAACTCTGAGATTGCTACTAAGGGGAAAGGGCAAGCTCCCCTTTGACCACGTTTTGTGATCTTGCACAGAAAACAAGCTGGCGTTCAATTAGCTGATATTTGTTCCGCTGTGTCAGCATTTTTTCTGTGTGAAGATAATACAATGTAATCAGTTCAATAACATATCTATATACGTTATCAAAAAATAATTTATATCACATATATTTCCTTTGCTACTATCATCAGTCCAACATTACGAAACAATTCTGAATACCTGTCTCCTTTAAACCTCACTCCTCCTTCTGAACATTATTAAGCATGCATCATTCCCACAGATTCAGTTTACTTCTATGTAATTTGCTCCTTCCCTTTTCTAAAGATCCCTCTTCCTGTTCTTTTATCTCTTTTATAACATTAAATACCTCAAATACAGTTGGTGTAGACTTTGATTTCCATTTCTAGTAATTGCTTTTTTAGCAGCCAACATAATTAAACTTAATAAGGCCTTACTATGTCAGGGCAATTCTGATCCTATACCCCAGCTGAAAAGAATCATTTCTTTACAAAGTATAGAAAATACTCAAAACATAATCAAAGCTCTAAAAGCTAAAGAAAAAATGTTATCAGATTCATATAAATTAATAAATGAGTTAAAACACCAATCTGCGCTACTATACTCAAAATATTGGGAAAATGTAAATAATAATATCTCTATAATACAAAAACAAGAAGCCATTAATAATACCTTAAAACTTACACCTTTCAAAAACCTCATATACACACAACTGATGATTAACAATAATGCATACTATACCCCAGCTGTTCTCAAAAAAATTGGTTCCAAAAAAAGCTCACTGTGCCCCTTCTGCTCTAGGGAAGATGTGGATATTCTCCACATCTTCTGGAGCTGTGAAAAAATCTCTAAGCTCTGGTGTTCTCTACGAATGCAACTAGAGAAAGTTGGATACGCAAAAACCACTCTCTCTTGGGAAACAATGGTCTTGCATCTTATTCCTAGTTCAGTCATCGGAATGCACAAACATATTTTAGTTACAGTATGCGCACTACTTAAATTCTACATATCTAAGAATTGGGTCTATAGCAAAAACATCTGATGGAATAACTTTAAAGAAATAGCAGTTAAATATATCACCTCTCACAAACTAGCTACTAAAAGTATTAAAACAAGATTATACTTCCAAACATACTGGAATTCTCTCCTAGAGACAATTTTGATTAACATACAGACTACTTAAAATTAAATGTCAGGTAGGTGGCTGATTTAAAATAAAACCTCTATGTTATTGAACATAAATAGTTGTATCACTGATATATAAAACACACTTCTGTGATTCAACAAAAGGATGGCTTCCAGCATTGTATATATTGTATATAATGTAAATATGTTTTTTTTTTCTAGGTTTTTGAAAATTTTAAAGTTTTTTTTCTTTTCTTTTCTCTTTCTTCTTGTTTTTCTGTTCTCTTTTTTCTTTTTTTTTCTTCCAGCCTAGACAATTAAAAGTTTCCTGCATATACAATCCTAATTCTCAATGTCCTCAACATACCTCTGCACTAAGTAACCCCTAGATATGTTGTAACCATCTCAATTGTTAATCACAAAGTTTCTTGCAAATGTTTAAATATTTTCTTTGGAAAGTTTGGATACCTTTACTCATTTATGTATTATATGCTGTATTGTCTGCAATCATTGTGTACTTTCACTTTTATTATGTATTTGTGGAAAAATACAATAAAAAGGATTTTTTCAAAAAAAAAAGAATCATTTTCTTACAGCCATTTGCTCACACAATATTTCTGACAGATTATCTTTAGGGAATTTTTAGTATCTGCCAGCTCATTATACTTCCAAAACAAATGTTCCCAGTTATCTCTTACTTCTCCATTACAACTCCAGCATTTTCTGTCTACCTGAGGAAATTCTTTTTAAGTCTGCTTGAGGTATAAAAATAGTTATGCAAACATTTCCAAGCAAAGATCCTAAATCTTTCTGGACTTGGTTGCATACTTGGCAGCCGTACATATGTCCTCTCATTGTTCTCTTGTGAATTGCTTTTCCAGGTGGCCAAGGATGAACACAGGATAGCAGCAGATTTCTGTAGCTCCACCAAGACAACATCATAAACAGGGAGATTTACCATCAAAACTTGCCTAATGGAATTTATTTTTTCATAAAATCATTTGGAATATTATTTTCTACAATAATATCCAAAAAAGAAATAAAATGTGACTGATTTTCCTGTCAGAAATCTTCTTGGAAATTTCTCACTCATCTCAACTCCTCAGAATGAGCTACAGTAAAGCTAACAACCAGAATTCTTCCCTTAAGAAAGAACTTCAGGCATTACTACTAAACATGCAGGAACTAACAACTAAAATAGATAGAACTGATTCTAAAATAGACAACTTCAAAGAAAAAAATGCCAAACAAATGTATATATTACATGAAGACTTACAATAGCAAGAACACAGATTTCAGGTATAGAGAATGCTCTCAATGACATGAACAGTAGAATTAAAGAAGGAGAAATGAACATTGAAATTCTACTCAAATAAAACACTCATATCCAGTCTAAATTGGATGATTTGGAAAACAGATCTTGATGTAATAACATAAGGATCTTTGGACTACCAGAAGGCATAGAAGGTAATAACATTATAACTTTTTTAAACACTTGGCTACCAAAAACTCTAGATCTGTCTGAGGCATTTTCTTTCAGTATAGAGAGAGCCCATAGATCTCTATCTTCCTCTGCCACTAACAAGAACATTTCTAGATCAGTTATAGTAAAAGTTTTATCTTCATTTGATAAAGAGATGGTGTTAAAATCAGCATGGGCAAAAGCACCTTTAAAAGTTAATGATGCAGTAGTGCACTTTGATAATGATCATTCCACTCTGGTGATATCTAAAAGGAAAACCTTCTTACTACTGTTAAGAGAACTAAAAAAGGCACAACTGAAAACACATCTTTTGTTCCCTGCCAGACTAAAAATCTTCTTACCTGATGGTCCTAAAATGTTTGAGGATTTAGACACTGCCTTGGCTTATATTAAAAAACAAAATATTGGACAAGATAGAAGAAATGGAATGGACAAGCCCTTCGTTGAAAAGACTGGCATCAGGTAAATTGCTTTTCCAGTCTTTTCTAACATCATCTGATTTATTCGTATAGATATCATATAATATTGTATAAGCCTTACTAATTATCTCTTTTTTAACAACTGTTTCTGTTCTAGATTCAACTGAAAACTCTACCAGAGCAGGTTTTTCACTTAAAATTTCCCTGTCCCTTTCTCTTTGCCTGTACTCTGAGATCAAGCCCTGATAGGAAAGGCAACCTCTAGCCTGCAGTCCAAATGTCTTCTTGGCCTCATCCCACTCTATTACTTTTCCTGTTTGAGTTACTTTCTCCTAATACCTTGGTTCCTTTGCCAGGTTTCGACAGTAAATTTCAGCCCCCTCTTGTCTTTTTTTCTGTACCCCTACTTGCAGTCATCCCTTCTGGCAAAATCTCCTTTCTCCATTCTTGTATTGCTTAGTTTTTAGAATACTTCCTGCTACTTTACGAATATAATATTCTGTATGGTTGTTATTATTATTGTCCTTAAGGATTTGTATCCAAAATCCTACTCGCTCTCTATTCCTTGAACTTTCCCCTTGTTTCATCATCATACCTTTCCACTTCAAATTCTAACATTCTGCTTCTGTTATGTATATGAGCTTTATCTGTGCATCTCTAAAATCCCTACAAATCAGGTAAACCTAAACTGCATTGTATATAACTTTATATGTGATTGTAGGGTAATGGCACAACAGCCTAGACAATAATACCCAGGATATCACAAGATTATATCTTAGTTCCCCAGATATGGGATGGGGTAGTAGCAGGGAGGTGGGTCTTTGGGTGGTGGAGCCCTGAGTAATTTTACAGACTGCCCCTATCCATAAGGGACATAGGCAGTACCCCATGAGTGAATTGATGGTTCCCCATCCATTTATCCATATTCTTTTTAAGATAGTAAGGGATGGGCTTTGTTTTAAAAAGATGGGAAGTTAATTCCATAGATGCGGTAGCCTTTGGTATATAAATCTGCCTCTCCAGCAAGTTCTGTTAAAGTCAGAAATAAGGTTCAGGCCCATGGAGTGTGCAACACTCGTATAAATTTTCTTTTGAATATTTAAAATGTTCATCAGGGCTAGATCAGAGAATGCCTTGTAGGTTAGGCATAAGTCACTTCTCAATAAAAGATATGAGCTGGAGTAAAGGGATTGGGTCTTTTGTTGGTCTGCATAAGACATGTCTTACACTTTGTATTTTTTGGTGAAAAACCTCTGGGGCACCTTCAACTGGTGTAAGTGTCTGGTTAGGTACATGCCAAAGGGAGCACTGTATTCGATTATTGGCCTGATGAGGGCAGAGTACAATGTCACTATGACTTCCTTTGATCTTGATGACATGACTTTTCTTATAAGTTGAGCCAAACAGAAGGATTTCCTTACTACCATAGCTACTTGATGGTCAAAGTTAAGGTTATTATCTATCGTGTTCCTAGGTCCCTCACCACTGGGTCTACATTTAGGGGTGTTCTATCAATATTATAATTTTCAGGGATATCTGATTTACTCAAGGATATGATTATGCATTTTTAGCAATTATTCTCAGACCATGGTTTTGGAACCAGTCATTTGCCATTTTAAGCCTGTTTGTGGGATGTCAGCATTACTTGGGGATTCAATGGCTGCTCCCAGCTCCCAGGTGAACTTGGTGAACCAGAGGCCCTCAACATTAGCTTTCACTTCAGAGAAGTATACGCCAAATAGAAGGGTCCCATCACTGAGCCCTGTGGGACACCACTAGTTACATGTTTCTTATCAGAAATGGATTCACCTATCTGGACAACATGTGTCCTATCAGTTAGCCAGTTTGCTATCCATCTGACGATGTAGAGGTTTATGCATAACTCAGTGAGTTTATCCATGATTTCTGAGTGGGGAATTGTGTCAAAGGCTTTGGCCATGTCTAGATAAATGGTGTGTACTGTTTTACCATCATCCATGGCCCTAGTGACTTTCTCAAAGAAGTCCACCAAACTGAGCATGGAAGAGTTCCCTTTGACAAAGCCATATTGGGCCTGGTCTAGCATTTGGGGAGTTCCTATGTTATTATTGATCAAGTCCAGGATAATTCTCTTCATGGCTTTGCAGATAAGACTGGTCAAGCTTATAGGTTTGTAGTTCCCTGGGTCAGTTGATGGGCCCCCTTGTGCAGAGAGGTGATGGTTGCAGTCCTGCATTCCTCTGGGACAAACCCCATGCAGAGGCATGGTTAAAGAGAGTTTCTAGTTGCCCTTATAGATTCTGTTTTAAGCTATTTACGAAGCATCCTGAATTGCTGCTGGGACCTATGGAGGCTGTGTTTTTGGATTTAGTGATTGCAGTCAGGACCTGTTCCCTTGTAATGACTGGTATAGGTATGGATTCGGGTATTTCTTTGGGTGTGGCAGGAGGTGATGGGGGAGAAGTTTGAACTAAACTTGTTGGTCAGCAGGTTTGCTATAGTTTCAACTTGGGTGTAATGATTAACTGGGCATATTGCTGATTGTTCCCTGGAGGTAACAAACATAATTAAAAAACGCCTTATGATTATCTTTTACCTGGGAGGCTATCATTGCCTCATAGTTTGCTCTGGCAGATTAAACCAGCTTTCTAATTTGTTTGTTTAGACTGGTGAGTGTCTTTTTGCACTGTTTTATCTGTTCCTTCTTGGCTTTGGAGATTTTTTTTTATCTTTGTTGAAAAGCATATATATGCTAAGGGTCCACCAGAATGGTTTGTTTTTGCCAGTAATCATAGGTTTGACTCAGACAGGTATTGTTTTCCTTTATGCAGCTATGAATGTGATTGTAAAGTGCTTTTGTATGCAGTTAAGAGTAGGCCTCAGTGTCATCTGTGTTTGGTGGGTCTTGGAAGTTTAATAAGTTTAATAAGCTGTCACTTAGTTTAAGGCAATTGCCCTCTGCAAAGTTCTTAAAGGTTTGTTGTTTGCTGGGGGTTCTAGGGTAGTTTTAATACTAAAGGAGATCATTTTTGTTCAGATCTTACCTGGGAAAAGTTATTGCACAGAAAGGAGCACAGTCCCTCCCTATGTTCTTGAGTACTAAGTCTAAGATATTTCTACCTCATGTTGGGGAGCTAATTAACTGCTCCAGGGTATTTGCATTGATGAAGTCCAAAAACCTCTGAGCAAGTGAATTACGGGTTGTATAAGTCTCCCAGTTTATGGAGGGGTAGTTGAAGTCACCCATAAGTAAGGTGTTAGGCTGAATGTTAAGAGTTTCCAGAAGGGTTAGGTAAGAGGTGTGGTTTTCCAGACTCATGTTAGTGGATCTGTAGCTAGCGAGGATATGATAGGGGTCACCCCTATGGTTAGTTGGGCAAGGAACAGCTCATGCGAGTCATGTTGTTGGACCAGTCTAGCAGTGTACTTGTCCTTTATGAACAGTGAGACACCTCTTCCCTTTGTTTCATCCTGAGCTGAGGGGGATAACAATGTATGAAAGACATTGTAGCCTTTGATAGCTGTAGTGCTTTCCATGGTTCTAAATCATGTTTCTGTGACTGCACATATGCCTACATTCTCCAGAGTGAGGAGTGCTTCCAGGGAGTACAGTTTTTTATTTAAACTCCTAGTGCTGAGCAGCAATACCTTTGGTAGCCATGACTGATTTTTGTTATGTTGGAGAGTTTTACAACTTGGCATGGCTTAAGAAGGGCACTATGGGGATAGATAAAGTTTATGCCAGTATCCAGAAGCCAAGTGGTGACAAGTGCAAATAATTTCTGGTAAAGCATCATGGTGTGTTGATCATGTCTCCCCAGGCTGACAGATATTGAATCTCCTTGTTGTGATATCAGAAACTAAGCCAATTGTTGAAGTTAATATTTTTTTGCTGACATCATCATTGGTTAAGGTAGGATGCTTCTCAAGGCTAGATTTATACCCCCAGGAGATATACTCAGAGTACTCCATTATGTCTCTCCTCATATAGTCCAGTGAGGTATGTCTTAGGTCATTTATGCCCTCATGGACTATGAGCATGTCATACAGGTACTTGTTTTTTAAAGACCTAAGTGCATGAGTGATCTGGTAGATCCTGGCTTCAGACAGACAGCTCAAGTTCACTGTGATCTTCTCCTTGTTTAGCTGGTAATGGGGACATCAGTACATCTTATAATGGTATCTCCAATAACTCTAATGTTTGGTACAGTGGTGTGTTGCCTTATGGGCTTGGAAGTGGGGCTACTATGATTTTCAGAATTATGAGTTGTGCGAGGTTCTGTCTTTTTTTGAGTGTGTGCAGGGTCACTGAGAGATATTTTAGGAGGTCTTGGATGTTTGGGGAGCTTACAAATGAGTGCCTCCACATATGTGGGTCTACGTGTTTGTTCCTTAGCGATGATCGTGAGAGTTATGGGTATAACTCTGACAACTTGGTTTGCATTTTTCGTGTGGGTATGTGTTTGTCTGTTTTAAAACTAAATAGTTGTTAGTGAACATGAGGCAGTTACTACACTGTCTCAGGATGCCCATATCCACCAGGCCAGAAACACAGATGACAGGGAAGTATCCATCCGTTATATACCCTTAGTAGATGGGGAGGAGAAGGGGAGAGTCACTTAAAGGTGTAAGTGAGAGTGTCCAGTAGTATACTACTAGATGACCTGCAGTGCTACTGCCCTCTGCACAAACTGGCAGCTCTGAGCAGCTATGAAAAGAGAGACTATGGAGAGCATTTCCTATAGAGGATTTGAAACTGGACATGTTTGCTTATATACAAGGTATGTGTAACCATGTTTGTGTAATGCTTTTATACCAGCATGATGAAAGATCTCTACACAGTTAAGCCCTCAGGCCAATCAGATAAACATAAAATAAGCCTTCCATCAGCAGTTTTCAACTTGGATTGGTTGAATCAGTCCTCTGCTCCCACCAGAGTGCAGAAAACCCTTTTAATGTAAAATGAAGTGGTTTTGAGCTCAAGCACTGCAATAAATAGTTTACAACAAAAGGCAGACCTCCTGCAGTATTAGGAATTCTTGGAAATAAGTTCATAAACCCTGAGAAATGTTCCCAAATACAGAAATACGAGCAGGGTGAATGACCTTTACACAGTTAAGCCCTCAGGCCAATCAGATAAACACACAATAAACCTTCCATCAGTAGCTCCCAACTCAGATGGGATGAATCATCCCTCTGCTCCCACCAAAGTGCAGAAAAAACCCTCTTAATGTAAAACAAACTGAATTTGAACTCAACTGCAGTAACAGATGCTTTACAACAAAAGGCAGAATTCATGGAGTATCAGTTCACAAACCCTGAGAAATATTCACAAATACAGAAAAAAGTACACAAACGTAGAACTTCTAAAAACACAAAAAAACGTTACAAAACATAGAAATATTTTGCCAAACTCCAAACTATGGCAAACTCAGAAAAGCTTTTGCAGTATTACAGAAGGTTAAGAAATATCAGAATACTATTAAAACATCCTAACAGCAGTACATTAACAAACAGAAGGTGTTTCTTTAACAGGTATGGGCTCTCTTAATGTAAAACAAACTGGTTTTGAGCTCAAGTGCAGTAACAAATGCTTTACAACAAAAGGCAAAACTCCTGCAGTAACAGGAATCCTTGGTAATAAGTTCACAAATCCTGAGAAATGTTGTCAAATAAAGAAATATCAATACTATGAAAGACTTTTACATAGTTAAGCCCTCAGGCCAAACAGATTAATATACAATAAGCCTTCCACCAGCAGTTCTCAACTTAGATAGGCTGAATCAGCCCTCTGCTCCCACAAGTGTGCAGAAAAAATTCTTTACTTAACTCTTGCCCTCTTTCCCTCCCAGATAAATTCCTTCAAAATTTGTAATTAATTATTGTCCATAATTTTTCCTCAGGTTGATAACAGTATGCCTGACCCATATACATGAATAAATGGACTAAACATTTCCATTACTTGTATCTTATTATCCATATCCATAAATAAGTTTTCAGGTTTTCATTTTTTGTATTATCTTTTTAGTCTCATCCCACATATTCTTAGCTGCCATAACAGAAGCGTTTTTAATCCATACTCCGAAATACTTCATTTTATCATGTTCCCATAAATATGGATATTGCTGAACCAACTGTTGTTGTGTGTGGGTACATAATTTATGGCTACAGCCTTTGTTTTATCTTAATTTATTTTATATCCTGAAAAGACTTGAAACTGTCTCAAAATGTTCCACAACCCTGAGATGTTCTTTTCTGGATTTATCAGGTACAAAATAATATCATCTGTAAATAAAGCCAAGTTTTTTTGATTACCATACCAATTAAATCCTTATATTTCTAAGTTTCTTATTTTCTTTGCCAATGGCTCTAAATGTAAAGCAAATAAAGGGGATATAAGACACCCCTGCCTGGTTCCTCTGCTCAAACACAGCTTGTCTGAGAGGAACCCTCGCACTTTAATTCTTGCCTTTGATCCTTCATATAACCTTCTAATTAACCTTATTATTGTACCAGAAAATACAAAAATCTGTACTTTTACTTGGGAAGGCTGATAGGGATCATCAATGTATGTGGTATGGCATCTGACTTTTAATTAGAGCATGTCTAATTTCTGTGGTATTAGCACCAGTTTCTTGGCATTGCCAGTGAGTCCGGTCAAAGGTTGAAGAATCCTGTGTAGTGAAGGAAGGTTAACCTAAAAACAGATGTCATAAAACATTTTTGAACCAAATGAGTTCTTTCAAGTATTTTATTGAAAGGCAGATGAGTGCAGTTTAAAATAACAGTGTGCTGGTGGTGGTTTATATCACAGACTGGAGGGGCATGTATAGGAGAGATCTACATCCTGTAGGCATGCCCTTGGAGTAGGAGGGCCCAGGAGGGTTGGCCTTTGCAATTTCCCACCTTTGAATTTATATCTTAGTTTCAATTTATAGCTATATAAACAGATTAATTTAATTTGGCACCAAATGAATAGAATGAATAAAAAAATGTAAAGAAATTAATGAATTTAATAAATTCAAAGATATGTCGTTTTATTAAATAATACATTTGACATTATTAAAGAACCACTTTAGGCTGGACAAAGTTAGATGTTAGTATCATGTCATTTATTATGGGAAAAAAATTAGCCACGTAAGAAATTAGGACTAGAGAAAGAAAACATATGCTTTCGCCTTAAAGCTTTATCAGATCTGCCATGTCAATGAGCTTGCGAATGCATCGGTAAAATGTACAGGGTGGGATTTCTTGCTAAAAGCCTTATTTGTGAAGCAACCTATTAATGATAGCTAGAAGTGCCAGAAAAATGGGTAAGGCACCCATTGCAGTGGTATGGAATGGTGGTTAAGATTTATGGCTAGGGTTGGGAGGGTACCAAACTCCAACTGGTGTTGGGCTCTATGGGGACCAAGTAGTAAACATGCTCATAAAATGGCTCATTGCTGCTGTCCAAATTAGTTTTGAAAATGGAGGGTAATTTTCTGCTTGAGTGTCCCAATCCATAATTAATTAACCTGAAGCAGGATGCCTTATTCATTTGTTTTGTCTAAAGTATAGCTAAACAATCCATTACTACATGAAAAGAGACATGGAAGAGATCTCAGATTATGTAGCCCAGGCAGGTATGACCCTAGCCCTGAGCAGCATCCTACCATCACCTAAAATGATACCACAGTGCAAACAGAAATTAATTGATTTCAACAATTGTCTAAGTTTCTGGTGTCATTCTAAGGGGATCCAGTATCTGTCTGCCTGGGATGACATGATTGACAGACCTCGATGCTTTGCCAGAGATGGCCTGCATCTGCCACCCCTGGGCTTCTGGATACTGGCCAAGCCTCTTGCCACCCCTTTAGTGCATTTTTAGGTGATGTTCCAAAGACCAAATTACAACTGTAACAGCTACAAACAAATGCAATCTGAGGGTCATGCTGCTCAACACTAGAATCCTAAATCTCAAAATGCACTTGCTTGAAGCACTCCTTAAAATGGAGAACATTGACATTTGTGCAGAGACCTGATTCAAAGCAGCAGAAAGCACCCCTGCACTACCAGGCTATAGCTCATTCCACACCTTTCGGCCCCAGAAATTGGACCAAGCTCCAAAGGCAATGGTGTTTCCATATTCATAAAGGATGCACACAGGTCCAGATTGGTAGCCCAACATAACGCATCAGAGATACTTCAGGTGGAGCTAACATTGGGTAAGACAGCAATTCAAGTCTTAACTTGCTATAGGTCCCCAACCATGTCCCAAGACTCACACTCCATGTTCCTAAGCACCCTGGAGAATATTATGGCCCATGCTAACACTCTCATACTGGGCGGCTTCAACTACCCCTCCATTAACTGGAAAAACTACACATGTACCAATACACTTACCCAACGTTTCCTGGAATTCATTAATTCCAATGTCCTGGACCAGCTCGTTCTTACCCCCACTAGAGGTAGCAACATCCTTGACCTGGTCATTACTAACATGAGCAACCATTGCTCTACACCAATAGTTAACTCCTCCCTGGTTAGATCTGACCACAAACTAATCACCTTGGAAATCCACATCCACCCCCCGCAAAGGTAACCACCATGAAAAACTTCTCCAAAGCTGACTTTGGGCTCCTAAAAACAGAGGTGGCTAACTTCACAGCACCCATGCAAATGGAGAATAGTTGCATGACTGATGAATCATACACCAGTGCACTGTACAAACACGTACACAAATGCATGGAGCTTGCCATACCCAATAGAACCAAGACACTCTCCTCCAGAAAAAGGAAGCCAATCTGGTGGTCCCATGCCATAAACAAACTCTACAACAGAAGGCGGAAACTGATGCAGAATAAAGTGAAGTCCCAAGACTGGAAAAACTCTTTTATCAGCCTCAACAAAAACAACAAAAAGTTGAGTTCCCTCATCAAATCCTCTACAGCTAGGTATGAAAACAGAATTGCAGCAGATAGTAAAGACAACCACAAGGCCTTCGATAGTTATGTAAAGAATCTCCACAGCAATACCCAGATTTGCTCTGAGCTACAGCACAATGGTACCTCCTATAGCGAACCAACAGATATTGCCAATATACTGGCCAACAGATTCTGTGCCAACTTTACCCCTCTCCCTCCCCCCAGGACCAATCACAAAACCAGTAGAGTGCCAGGCATCCAGTATTACTGCTGCAAAGGTTAAAACAGCACTGTCCAAGGCCAAGAATACCTGACAATATCCCTGGCTGTGTTCTACATGAACTGCAGGGTGAACTGGCACCTCACCTGTGTGCTCTGTTCAATCACAGCCTCACCTCAGGCTTTGTCCCTACTGAATGGCACACTGCTACAGTCATCCCTCTCCCCAAAGGAGGAGCGATTACAAACCCTGGGAACTACTGCCCCTTTAGCCTGACGAGTCTGATACGCAGAGCTATGGAACACATCATCATGGACCTAATAAACAAGGATATATGGAATCTCCAAACTCTGGATCCCACACAGTTTGGTTTTGTGAAGGGTAGATCATGCCTGCTCAACCTGGTCAACTTCTTTGAGTCAGTCACCAGAACTGTGGATGAAGGCAAGGTGGTTCATACAGCCTACCTTGATCTGGACAAGGCTTTTGATACTATTCCCCACTCAGGAATCATAGAAAAACTCACTAAGCTAGGCATCAACCCCTATGTTATTAGGTGGGTTGCAAACTAGCTCACAGATAGAACCCATAGTGTGAAAGTAGCTGACTCCAAGTCAGACTGCCTACCAGTCATGAGTGGAGTCCCACAGGGTTCGGTCCTGGGTCCTCTCCTGTTTGGTATCTACTTCTCTGAAGTCCAGGCCAACACAAAGGGACTCTGGCTGACAAAGTTCACAGACAATTGCAATTTGGGAGCTATTATTAACTCCCCAAGTGATGCTGACATCCTACAGAAAGGCCTCACTGAGACCAACGACTGGTGTCAGAACCATGGCTTTCAGCTCAATGCCAAAAAATGTGTCGTCATCCCCTTTGGGAAAAACCCAGTTCCCATGAATTACCACATTGATGGTAGTCCACTGAGCATTGAAGGTGTTATAAGAGATCTGGGAACACAGGTTGACAGCAACCTCTCTTTTGACCACCCCATTGCCACTGTGGGTCAGAAAGTCCTTCTATGTGGCACATCTCATTACTAAGGGTTTTGCATCCAAAAAGAAAAAGGTCATTGACTCCCTCTACTCTTCCCTCATTAGGCCAGTCATCGAGTACAATGCTCCATTTGGCATGTACCTCACTAAACACCTGCAACAACTGGAGAGCCAGCAAAAGTACCTCACAATGAGGATCCTAGGCCTTAAACACTTGTCCTATATGGACAGACTCAAAAAACTCCAACTATTCTCTGTCTCATATCACCTACTTAGAGGTGATCTCTGCTTGATTTACAAAGCCATGTCTGACCCACTTCTGTTAGAAATGCTACATTTAAAGAAATCCCAATCCCTCCGCATCACAAACTCCAGAGACCTCAACCTCATTACCACAATCAACAGAACATGTTAGAGGGACAAGTTCATAACCCAGAGACTACCCATGCTATGGAATAGACTTCCCATACATGTCAAACAGAGCACCTCAATGGCCCTCTTCAAGAGAAATCTTGATGAGTGGATGGGAAATAGAAAATTCACACCACAGATCACTCCAGTGGATTTACTCGACAGAGGTACTGGGAACTAAGGTCGTGTGGTGCGATACCAGGGTAATCCTATGGGCTAGGCTTGTAAACGCTCCAGGACCATTAGCCTAGTACACATCTATGAATCTATTTATACTGTACTAATGAGATCATAAAAAAAGGCTGAAACATGAATGTCTACAGCTGGTGGGTTTAGTTTTATTGGCATGAATGTACCAATAATGACTTAAAAAGTAAGAGGTTAAATGTCATGGCCATTCAGAAGCCATGTAACTGAAACACTGGTATGTCTTCAAGGGGCCATTTACATATATTCCATGGGCTTCTACTAAATGAGGTAAGAAAGTTTTCAGGTGGAGCTTGGGAGGAGGGTTTAGGTTTAGGAAGCAGAAAGGAAGGGAGATTTAGGCCTAGGGAGCAATCAGGGAGTTTTGGTTTAGGAAGTAATCTGGAATTTAAGGGTTCTGGTGGTGTTTTAGGTTTAAAGAGATAGAGTGGAGTTTTAGTAATAGAAAGTGAGTGTGGATTTTAGGTTTAGGGAACAAGAGGGAGCTTTAGGGTTTGAGATCTTGTACGGCTATGCAATTTACTTGGGTGGGGATGGGGGGTGGGAAGTTTTGGCAATTAAGTAGGATCCGGCTAGTGGGAGTTAGGGTGCTTGCTGTTTAGATTAAGTGCCACCAAGCAAATATGTTTCAAGTTACTAGCATGTGAGCACTTGCAGTCAATCCAATGTACACATAATGTGATGGACAATTAGGAAAGTGAAAAGCACTTTACCAAGAAAAAGTCCCAAAGAGCATAATGCTGAATGCACAAAATCCAGTTAAATAAATATCAAAACTATCATAAAGTACTTAACACCTTACTAAGGTGACCTCCCTGCACTGTCTCATGTGGGAGGAGTCCCTCCATATTTTAACATACCAATTCAGCCATCATACCAACTTGAAGGTGGGAGATACTTACCTACAGATTGGAATTAGCACACTGGCAATAATTTCCAACAGTAAATCTACTCTACCCACACCAAAATGTACTCTGACACACAGTCATTTACCTAAAGTCAGCTGATCCCAATATTCCAGACACAAAAATATTTGAGTTTTGCAAAGGCTCAAGTGTGCAATAGAATAATGTGCATTCAGTGAAAAACAGACAAGGCGAACACATTGATCATTTCAATGTCTAACATTTTGCACTGCATATATATATATATATATATATATATATATATATATATATATATATATATATATATAAACACACACACACCCACAATATAAGATATATATCTATATCTATAAGTAATACACACACACACACACACACACATATATATATATATATATATATATATATATATATATATATATATATATATATATATATATATAAATGCAATAAAAGAGAAAAAAAGTCAACATCATTGTGTATATTCCATGACATGCCTTTGTTGCATGAAGAAATAAATTTACATTTTTCCAGGGGTCTGCCAATTATATATTCTAAATCTAAGATATATAATATTGGAGAAACAGCACATTTCTCAGCCATCTGTTTTGCTGACTGAAATGAATCAACAGAACAGACACTGACTTTAAAGAAAGTTGAGTATATTAATAGGTCCCTTGTACATATATATAGATATATATATATATATATATATATATATATATATATATATATATATATATATGTATGTATAGACACAGGTGCATGCATGCATGTGTGTATGTGTGTATGTATGGGAATTTGTTTATTTATTTATTTTACATTTGTTGACCGGGCTTGTCTAGCCGGATATATGTCCATTTTCAGTAGAAGCATGGGGAGAAAAGCTCCACAAAACACAGTATTATTTATAATTATGTGACATTTTACAGATGCAGGTACATTACATATTTTTGCAATTCTTTACATTTCCTTACATTTCTGCTTACAGAATCATAGTACATATCATATATGGATAGTCATGCAAAGATATCTCTAATAACATTAGATTAATATATAAAAGCACACTATAGTTAACAGAAAAGTAACTAGCTTATACAGGTATAGTGATTAGTACCCAGAGATAAGTGAGGTAGTTAGTCAGGGTTAGCACAAGGGCATAAACAATGTGATTTAAGGTATGGTTTCAGTTTGCTTTTAAATAGTGTTATTGAGGAAAGGGAGGTCAGGTCACTGGGGAGTGTGTTCCAGGTTTTGCCCACGGTATTAGAGAACAAAAGAGTCACCAGCCATATTGTTGGTTTTACCTATTTGTACGAGTAGTTTATTTCACGAGCGTAGGGTCTAAAGGTTATTGTAGGGGGTGATAAGGTTGGTAAGTATTGGTGTATTAGTAGGTTGATACAGGATCTTGTGGCAACTGTTAATTAGTTAAATAGTAGTAGATTTGGCAACTCTAGCCATCCTAGTTGTTCAAGATTGTAACAATGATGGGTTCAGAAAGCAGACCTGGTTGCAAATCTGACAATATTATTGTAGGTGATAACCAGCTTGTTCAGGTTGTTTTTACACAGTTTAGTATATATAGGAGAGGCATAGAGAAGGGTAGAAATTAAATGGGTATGGGCAATAGTAGCCCTGGCTAGTGGAGTCAGAAAGGGTTTGATCCTATAGAGGGATCCTATTTTTTGTTGACTGTTTTTATAGTACTGTTAATATGGGAATCAAAGTTAAGGTTGTTATCAATTAGTACTCCAAGACGTTTTGTAGTAGGATCAGGAGATATGATAGTACCATTGCTTGATATAACAGTAAAGTTTAGTGGGGTGGCCCTACGGGTAGGAGTGAATAGTAACAGTTTTGTTTTTTTGAGGTTTAAGATGAGGCATCGGTGTAGAAGCCATTTCTCAACTGTATTAAACACATTTTGGGTTAGGGTCTGTAGGTCTGATTGAGAAGTGGCTGAGCATATTAACGTGGAATAATCTGCGTATTGGATACAGGTAGCTTGAGGTATTACAGAATGTAGGTAATTTATAAAAAATAGAAAACAGGAGAAGGCCTAATATGGAGCCTTGAGGGACGCCAAGGGCAATTGGGAGGTGGGTAGATAAGTTGTTCTCCCATAGTACAGCCTGCTGTCTATTGTTAATTAGGATTGGAACTATTGTATAGCCAGTGCATCTAGTGGCATGTTTTTGAGTATGTTTATCCATAACTGGTGGTTAACCATATTAAAGGCTTTTGAGAGATTAATAAAGAGGGCTGAGGGTGGAGTGTCATTATTGCGAATTTTGTTAATACAGTCAGAGAAGGATAAGAGGGCAGAGGTGGTGCTATGAAATGGCCTAAAACCATGTTGGCAGTTAGCTAGTAAGTTGGTTTCTAATAGGTAGTTTAACAGTTATTTATGAATGCATTTCTCCATGATTTATGCCAGTGGAGATAATATGGCTATAGGTCTATAGTTTGATAATTGGTTGGCGTTACCACCTTTATGCAGGGGGATAATATGTGAAATTTTCTAGATTGATGGGATAGTTCCTTCAGTAATAGTTCTATTAATCAGGATGGAAATGGGGTAGGCTATGGCTTTTGCAGCTTTTTGCAGGTATTCTGCAGGTAGTAGATTGGCAGAGAGGGTGGTTGGTTTATGTTTTTGAATAAGCGTGCAGACAAGGGATGTAGGAACAGGTTGAAAGTGAAATGATGGGGGTGAGTTAGAGATAGAGGTAGTCAAAGATGAGGTGTCAGGGGATAGTTGATTGGCAAGAAATTGAATGGTCTATGTGAAGAAAGTGTTAAAGGTATTAGCTATTTGCTTGGGACTATCGTAATCAGAGCCTAATGGGGTAGGTGTGATGGAACGACCTGGGTGTAAGAGTTTATTAATGCCTGACCAGAACTTTTGTGGTTTGTTTTGGTGAGTTTGTTGGAGTTGAAAGTAAAAGTTTCTTTTATCCAACAGTATGGCTTTTTTGTATAATTTCTTAGCTGTCTAAACTTTAATTGATCTGCAGGGCTTTTAGTAGTACACCAATTGGCTCAGACTTTATTTCTAAGGAGGATTTTTTGCTTGGTTGCATTTGAGAGCCATGGAGCAGGTTTATTCCTAGTTCTAATTGTACATATTGGTGCATGGAAGTCTAAAATGGCTAAGAATTTAGTATTAAAGTATTTTATTGCTTTCTATAGAGGTAGGTGTTTCAGGGGTGACCAATCACATGCCTTAAGTTCAATTTGAAAGATGTCAGGGTTAACATTTTTATTGGCCCTTATTGTCCTAAAGATGGTTGGGCTTGGAATGTCACTCTTATATCTGATTATGAAGGTGAGTGAATGGTCACTTATATCTTCGGGGTGGGTCCCTACTTTGTAAGTTTGGTGGTGACTATTTATGAAAATCCAGTCTAAGGTGCTTTCCTTGTTATTAAGTTTATTGGTCCTTGTGGAGGATGTAATGGTTTGAGTAAAACCATATAGGTTAATATGAGTGGTAGGTTGTTCAGAGGTACAGCTCCTCCAGCTGATATTAAAGTCACCGAGTACTATGGTTTCTTGGGGATAGTTAGTGGAAAGCCAGCACAGGATATCCTCTAGGGTGTTAGAGTTATTGCCTGGGGGAAGATAAACACAGATGATATAGATGGATTTACATTTATTAAGCTGAATCTTGGAAATAAGGATTTCAGCATTACTAGTTAGAGGTGGTTTAGAGTCTATAGAGATCACCTGTAATCCAGATTTATATAGAATAGCTACTCCCCCACCCTTCTTAGCTTTACGGTCTAGTCTCAAGATATTTTATCCGGGCGGAATAACCTCATTGTCTTGTGTTGCTGGCTTGAGCCATGTTTCAGTGAGACATAGGATGTCAAATGAATGTACATTCATGAGAGCATGTAGGTGGGCAACTTTATTATTCATGCTCCGAATATTGAGATGGGCTACCAGTAGTGAGTTAGGGTCTGATGAGCAATTGTGTGTTAGCAGGAGTTGGGGTGTGGGGCTCTGTGATTGTGGTAGAATTTGGGCTGGGATATGGATGTATATCGCCATTTATTAAGGAGTAGTCTTGTATTCTCAGTGTAAGTTTTAGAAGTTTACATATTAGGTTCTGGAATTTCCTACCTCTTTGGCTATAATATCTGATGTGAGTCAATCTATGATATTGGAATGGATATAATAATCAAATCTCCTTAATATTGATGTTTGTTTTGTCAAAACACTTTGGTCAAAAGAACAGATGGTTGGCAGGTGTGCAAGTTTGACAATTCCCAGGGATGGGGAATATGTTCCTTACCTGTGGATTGTGCGATGTCGGAGTTTGTATATATACAAAGCAGGGGTGTGGGGGGTGCAGGGGGTCTTGCCTCTGTAAAACATATTTTACTATTTTTGTTCAGTTTGCATACTGAGGGTATTTGCATGAATAGTGATATGTTGATGTTTCCATTGTCGACCTTCTGACATTGAAATTATTGATTTTAACATTTGTGCAGTTTTATTAAGTTAAGTAGTTCTATGTGTGTCTGTGTAGATAACACTTGCTACTCTTTCTTGTGACACAGGGCATGGTTGAAAAGGGTCATTTTCTGAGGAATATGTTATTTGCGTTGAGCAGGCATAACAGAGCTGTATATAATATATTTAAAAATAATGAGATGAGTTATGCCCGTCTACCAAATATACTAAGCATGCACTTTCTCTTTCCAAATTACAGCTTGAATGGGCAATACTTGTTTTATGAGTTTCTGTCAAAAACTCTAACCACTCCCACCACACACAAAAATGGGGACAAACATGCCTTTCCTTCCATTAAATCATCCATCATATCACCCTAATTTGTTGCAAACAACTCATATCTGTGTAAAAATGTGGTGGGCAAGACAAGGAAACTTTTATGACCATTAACAAGGACTACAACTTTTAACTACAATCAGATCCATCCATCCTCAATCCCTTTTTTTCCCATTTTACACATGGGGTCAGAGTGTCAAATGACCCACTCTTTTCTTAAGGTTTAAGGTTATGATCCACAAAAATAAACAAACATATTCAAATGGATATTGAATGAATAAAATGTACATTCTGTTAATTTCATTACTCATTTAAGGGGATGATGCCCCCTTAATCATCTTCCCACCCTTACAATAAGACATGAGGAATGGTTACGAGGCACCAGCCCCCTTATTTACCACTGTAATTAAAGATAACTACTACCTAATGACTGAGATGTATGTGCTTGCTACCTGAGCATGTACAGTTTAAAACTTTGCATAATGCTTGGTTACACAAGTCTCTTAAGTGATTTAGCACTCAGTGTAAGTTACCTTTGCTGCCATTTACTTGGCTAGCAAACAATCAATAAAATAAGTAAATGAGTTATCAAAAGGATGACTTTTTTCTTTTTTTTTGAAACACCTTTATGAATTATCAATTCTGACATAGGCAAATTTACATTCATATAAAAGTAATTAAACTATTTTAACATAACAAACATTATACTTCACATATATTGCTATATATCATACAACCTAAGTAATATAACATAAATTATTCAATTCCTGATTTTTTTAAACAAGAAAACATCTTCAATAAACCATCACTTACCACACATACAATGTTGTGTCTTTCGGCTTTTTCCCGGTTAGGGGTCGCCACAGCGGAACTCCAGTCCGCTAATGATTGGCAGTAGATTTTTATGTGCAGAGTTGCCGGCCCTGATGCACAACTTTCAACGAAGGTATGCCCATTCATGCATATCTCCACACAGAAGACGCTCTAGCTGAGAATCGAACAGGACAACGTCTTACTGTGAGGCAACAATGCTACCGCAGCACCACCACTGCAGTACTTACCACACATACAATCATATATTTATATGGATGGAAACAAACCACACCAACACAATCCTAGTCACAAGCAGATTTAGCAGCTGATTCAGCTGAACTTCTTTCTGCTGTTCTCAGTTACATAAACACATCTTGAAGGTGTTATATTCATTTTCTGTTTGCTTTTCGTATGATAAGTTTCAGCTTTATTATTCTACATTATAACAGGTTCCTGGTGTAAAGTACACTCTACTGAAAAATATAGAAAGTCCCACAATCAGGTATATAGTTAAGGCACACACACCTTTAGTCAGTGCATATTTCTGAATGGCATACCTTTTTGTTACTGGAAAAAAACTCCAAAAGTAAAGAGGAAAAAAAAGTAACCTGGCATCATGGGAAAAAGACAAGAATACATGAGATATGCCTGGTTATGCCCTTGCCCATGATGAGCAGTAGAAAAGTTAAAAGAGGGCAACTGGCCCTGATGAGAGTGGGGATGAAGGGACATTTGGTGACAGGAGATATAAGAGGTGAATGTTGTATTTTTATGAAATAATATAAGGAAGCAGTGATGGACCATATCAGTGTGTGTGTGTGTGTGTGTGTGTGTGTGTGTGTGTGTGTGTGTGTGTGTGTGTGTGTGTGTGTGTGTGTGTGTGATTTCTCCATTTACTGTTTTCAGTGGCTTTCACTTCAAATCCTGATGAGATCTGTGTTACCAAGACACTTAAAGCATGAAAAACTATATGCTAGTTTGAAAGAAGCGGGTTGAGGTAATCCATCCTTCATAGGATAATAGGATCATAGGAAGTTACTAGGGTATTGGCCCTGAGGCCCTTATAAGCCTAGTCAAAGTTTAGTCCATGCATAGACAAATCAGCACCCAATGCCCCTGTCCAGCAGGGACATGGGTGGAATCCCAGGGATGTATTTTCTATTTCCCATCCAGTTATCCAGATTGTGCTTAAAAAGGGGTAAAGAGGTACTCTGTTTGACATGGAGAGTGAATCTATTCCATAGATAGGGAAGTCTCTGGGACACAAATCTGTCCCGTCAGCAAGTACTATTAATGTCACAGACCAGGTTGAGGCTGCATGTGCGGGTTACTGGAGTAGAGCTTGACTTGCAGATATGCAGCAGTCCCATCAAAGCGGGGTCTAAAATTGCCTTGTATGCCAGACAGAGGTCACGTCTGTATGAAACAGAGTACAGGGATAGGGCTTTTAGCCTATCTGTGTATGGTAGACCTTTGAGGCCCTGGATTTTTCTGGTGAGGAAACCCATGTGCTTTGTGAGGTACATGCTGAATTGTGCATTGTACTCAATAATGGGCCTTATAAGGGAAGAATGTAGGGATGTTATGACCTCCTTGTCCCTGGATGAGATACTCTTACTTATGAGGTGGCTCATGTAGAAAGCTTTCTGTACAATGGAAGCAACATAGTGATCAAAAGTTAGGCTGCTATCAATCTGGGTGCCCAAATCCCTCACGACTGACTGCATGCTTAGAACATTGTTATTAATGTGATAATTTGTGGGGGCATCTCTCTCCCCAAAGGGGATGATGGTGCATTTTTTCATATTCAGCTTGAAGCCATGTTTCTGGCACCAGTCATTTGTTTGGGTGAGACCCTCTTGGAGGATGTCCATGTTACTAGGGGAATTGATGACAGCTCCCAACTTGCAATCATCTGCAAACCTGGTCAGCCATAGCCCACTGGTTTTGGCCTGTACCTCAGAAAAGTATATCCCAAGCAGCAGAGGCCTCAAGACCAAACCCTGGGGTATGCCACTCAATATGGGTTTACTGCTTGACGTGGCTTCCCCTAATATGACTAGGTGGGTTCTGTCAGTGAGCCAGTTGGCTACCTATCTGGTAACATATGGATTGATGCCTAGTTGAGCGAATTTATCTATTATGCCCAAGTGGGAAATAGTGTTGAAGGCTTTGGCCAGATCAAGGTAGGTGGTGTGCACTGTCTTCCCCTCATCCGTGGCTTTGGTGACTGTCTCAAAAAAGTTGGTCAAATTTAACAGACATGACCTCCCCTTGACAAAGCCAAACTGTGTGGGATTGAGTGTTTGGAGGCTGCCAATGTTCTTGTTAATAAGGTCCATGATAATCCGTTCCATGGCCTTGCAGATCAGGCTAGTTAGGTTGATGGGGCTATAATTTCCTGGATCAGTGGATGCTCCACCTTTGTGTAAAGGGATGACAGTGGCTGTCCTTCACTTAGTTGGGACAAAACCAGTACTCAGGCTTTGGTTGAATAGGGCGCCTAATGGTGCTGCAATTTCCAGCCTAGGTTCATGTAGGATGCAGCCTGGGATGTTATCAGGTCCCATGGAGGCTTTTTTTTTTTGCCTTTGAGAGAGCAGCGATGGTTCCTCCCTGTGGAATGTATTGGAGTGAGTACCCTGGTTTGATGGTGTTGTACGAAATATATGCCATATGTCTGTGAGTCACAAAGAGATAACAAGTCAGGATGCCAATATGCAGAGATGAAATACACCAAGTGCTACAAGTATAATAGACAGCCGGATGGGCTGCAGCTTCTACTGCTATTGCTACTGGGGCTGATATCACAAAAGCTAATAAAATCTCTGCCCTATTGAACTTTAGAAAACATTTTAGATACTGTAGTGGCAGGATATAAGGATTGGTTTTAAAGTTTTGATGGGGGGGTGCTCAACAAAATTAGTGGAGTCAGGGAGTCTGTAACATGACAGAGTCCACAGCAATCTAGCTTGATTACGAAACGTGTCCCCTGAAAGGATTGTAGCCCACTTCTGGAATATTGGACTAAGGGGACTAAAACAGGAATCATAAAGTTGAGGAGCCCAATTTCTTCAATGGTCATCAACTTTAATAACTGCAATAACTGCAATAACTACATTTGTGTGTGGGGGGTGAGTATTGTACACAAGTATATTTCACTGCAGCCATTCCAACATTTAAATATTTTTGATGCGATAGCAATAAAAATCCTTGACATCCTTTGTCTTATTCCTGATTTTCAGACTTCCTACAGACACATGAAACTATCTCTTCCATAATCTCATTCAAACTCCCATTGGAAAATTTGCCATTCCTCTTATCACTCTTCAGATAGGTTTATAGGTTCATAGGAGGTTACTAGGCTAATGGCCCTAGGGCCTTTACAAGCCTAGCCATGTAATAACCCAAGTACTCTTATTAACCATAGTTAGATGATCATTGTTAGTAGAGCAATTCCCTGATCAGCAATGACTACCCCTGTCCATGACGGACATGGGTGCCACTCCGGGGTGAATTTATGGTCATCCATCCAGTTTTCAGGGTTGCACTAGAATAGGGTCATTGAGGAGCTCTGCTTCATGTGAAGTGGGAGCTTATTCCAGAGTAGTGCCAGTCACTGGGAGATATGTCTCTCCAGCACATTCTGTTAATGTCAGAGGTTAATTGGTGATCCCATCTGATTTGTGGATGTGCAGCATTTCCATTATGGCAGGGTCTGAGACTGCTCTGTATGCCAGTCAATTCATCAGTGTTTCAAATGTTCAGATGGAAGTTTTTTGCAAAGTTAAACTACTTTATCTAAATGCCTAGTTAACTTCATAAATAAATATATTATTACATTCTTACTGGCTTGTAACCAGTACAATGCCTGCATTGCATTAGTGACACCCTATTCAAAGATGGTTTAGTAGCCGCTCATCTATTACTAGCTGCTGATGAGGTTGCATTGACATTTGCTATTAGAAAAAAAAATTAACTCATGGAAACAGGAAAGGTAACTGAACCATAAATTAATGGGGGTGGGGTGGTCATTGACAACTGCAGTGCTCAACCTTACAGAAGTCATCCACCCCTTGTAACTATCATATTGGCAATGCACCCCTACAAATCAACTCAGTAGTTAGGGTCACACAAAGCCAGTAATCTAGCATTTGATCACCACATGTCTACAGTAGTGACAAAATCATTCATTATATATTGTCTAACTTACAAACAAAGGTATGACATCTAGGCTGTGGAAGGGTTAGCCACCCTGTGGTATAAACCATGGTTCTAGATGATTGTCACTGTTGAAGTGACACCCTGACCCATGTACAGAAATGGTAAAAGGGGTTGTGGATGGATGGATGGATGGATGGATGGATGGATGGATGGATGGATGGATGGATGGACGGATGGCCAAAGGAGGTCATTGTTTCACTGTATTTACCATTCATCAGACCTATCATTGCATACAACACCCCCTTTAGTATGTACCTAACCAGACACATCCAACAATTGGAACATCCACAGAGGTTCCTCACTAAAGGAAAACAGGACATAAGTAACATGTCCTATGCAGACTGCCTCAAAGCTCTATCCTTGTATTCTGTCTCCTAGAGGCTATTGATAGGAGATCTATGCCTGGCATACATGGCATTGCTAGACCCCACCCTGATGGACCTCTTGCATATTTGCAAAACAAGCAGCACCAGAATTACCCATTCTAAATACTTAAATCTTGCCTGTGATATAAACAGGACCTGCTGGTGAGACAGGTATGTATCCCAGAGACTACCCCTTCTTTGGAACAGGCTCATTATCTCATGTGAAGCAGAGTTCCTCCCTAGCTCAATTCAAGTGTAACTTGGACAATTGGATGGGGGAACTGAAAATTCATTCCTAGTTTAGCATCTATTTCTCAAATGGACATAGGCAGCCCATAAATGGTTCATCTCCCAGACCCCTGCTTACACATATCAAGGATAGCAGAACTTGTCAGAGATTTAGGATGCATGGCTAGGCTTGAAATGGAACTTATGAACCTATGGAACTTATAAACCTATGTCTTATAGTTGCCGTGGGACTAGATAGCAAACTTTGTCAGCAGACTGACTGCCAAGAAAAGCTTAAACTTTAAAGATAGTCAAAATAATATGAGGGTACTCATAAGGGAAAATATGCATTTTTTATTTATTTTTGTGCATTTAAGGAACTGAAATGTAATTTGCCGATTGGCTTTTTTATGAAACATCTTTAGCCAAGGCTTCCATTTCAGTGTATCAGTTGGGCTTCAGTAGTTGCCTGCTATAGACAGGGATCTACTCAACACCAATACCATCAGTGTGTAAAGACTAGTTTCTAAACACTTAATTTTAGCCAAAAGGGCAAGCAGACCTATTAAAACATTAAATGAAACTGTATAGAAATTGACATCCAGAACAAAATGCAGTACCACTTTTTCTTTAAAATGACCCAGTTTATATGTTGCATAAAATGCATCTTCTTTAAATGAGAGATTCAAGACCATTTGAAAATGTTGCCAAGTCACAAAAAATTGAAAATGTATTTCCCTTATACCTCACCCATAAATAACATCAGAATATTTTTGCAGAGCAGAAAGATGCACTACACTTTCCATGTGAGCATCACACCCCCCACACTCCACCAGAGTTAGGGATTGTCCCTTCTTATGAATGACAAATACTGTGTTTTTTGGAGTTTGGAAAAGTTTGTCATGCTTTCAATTAGTATAACACATTTAAGGGGTTGGTTTAATTGTGCAGAGTGTTTGTAATTCCTTTGTAATGTTCCAGATATCCTGTGGAGCTGTATTTTATGACATATGTTTATGAAACAGGGCATGATCTGTATGATGAAAGTGTTTGCCCTTTTTTGTGAGACCATGGAGTTAGTATATTTAAGGAAAGGGCTGTGACAGGGCAAAACACCCTACGCTGGCCCTACAGAGGTGCTTACTTCAAAAAAATACTCATAATGATTTCAGTGCAGGTTTGACATAACCTCAGTTTACATTTTAAAATACAGTCTAGAGTTTTGTAAACTGATTGCCATTGTAAAATACAATGATTTATCAGCATTTAACATAAATTAAAGAATATAGCACTGTACCTAAAAATCTGACCTTCAGTATAAAATAAAAGGTTATTTTAAATATTTTTGTTTTGAGTATTTAGAACCTGGCCAACTTGTCCTCAATCACCTCTAGGGGAATTGAATAAAATAGCCATTTATTGCATTGTCTTAAGACCCAAGGAAGTATGATCCTGATAATAATGTCTTTGCAGTACTAAGAAACTGGATAACATCTATTTTGGCTGTTGAATATTTCATAGTACCTGAAGCTGTAGCTGTTATTACAGGCTACTGATGACCATGGAGATCATTGAAGGCAGCTGAAGGCGCTAATTGCTGTTAATTGACAACCATGACATTTGCTGGTGAAGGTTGATAGCTGTGGCTGTTGTGAACAGATTTGAAGTTTACAAGTCTCTTTCAGACCTGCACAGTAACTGTCTCATGGTGAGCAATGCTTGTTTATACTTAAAAATGCTTCAGTTTGCTTTTCCTGCAACACACAGCAGACTAATAAAGAATGCATTTGGCTGCTATCACAGAGCAATCAGTAAGCCTGAGTTGTGTTCCAGATAGGAGGTTCAGGTTAAGTATATTTCTTTTGCATAAGATGTACTGCAGTTATTGATGACTTTTCAATGAAGTCCTTTTAAAAGCAATAAATCACTCCTGCACACAGTGCTGCCTGAATGTATTCATGCTTCATCCTAACACTGTGACCTTTAAGCAACCACAAGCAACAGGATTCACTACAAAGAGGTCAAAGCCAGCTATATCTCACTTTATTTTCCTAATGTTTGTGTATTAAACAAAGGGTACAGTTCACAAGAACAATGGCAATCAGTTTACAATTTTAGAGAGAATATTAAAATGCCAGTGGACTCTTTTCTTTTTTATTTATTTATTTTTTAGAAAGAGGAACTTTGGTTGTTTTATGCAGTTGCCTGCTATGGAAATACCCTTTTTAATTTTAAACAGCAGCAGCTGTACATATTAATATTTCCTATTACAGTTCTCAAACCAGTTAAGATCTAAAAAGAGTACAAAATATATGTACCAAAGTGATTGTGTCATATAGTAACTACTATAATGGATGTAAACACCCCAATTTATTTGCATTCCATTACTGTTGCATTTGTAGTAAATTAATATTTGCTTATAAAGTTTTTTATGATTCTTATTTACAAGCAATTTTGGACATAAAAGTTTATAACTGCAGTTTAACACAAACACAAAATGACATGAAATTTGACCTAAGTGATATCAGAACCAAGTTACTTCATTTTTATTTAAACCAAAGATTGGTGATATTAGGGAATAAGCATCCAGCTAAAATTAGAGATAGTGAAAATATGGAATCTTTCTAGAGGCAATTAGATTCTTGGCCTGGGAAAAAGTGTTTGAACCATAGATCTTGGAGTCCGTGTTCCTTGAAGGCAATATGGCCTGAACATGTCTATGTCATGTATGCCCTTTCTTGTGAGACCAAGGAGTTAGTATATTTAAGAAAAGGGCTGTGACATAGCAAAGCACCCTACATTGGCACTTTAGAGGTGCTTACTTCAAAAAAAAATACTCAGAGTGACTTCAGTGCAGGTTTGACAGAATGCCACTTTACCTCAGCTTCTGTTGAAGTTACACAGAGCGTTTCTAACATTTTACTGTGTTCCCATTCTTTATTCAAATATATTATAGTTCAGCACCATTTTATAATGTTTTCCTTTACTCTTGTGAAATTCCAGCCCAACATAGTTACTATATGAGACCAAGTCACAATGCCCCTTCCACACTGTTGAATATGAGAGTGAATTAGGACTGTTACTTAGTTTGCTTACTTTGTATAAGCCGTGTTTAGAGGGAACTTATTAACCATCTGATGTTTCTAACTATATTGCAGGAAATGCTTTCCTCCCTTTGAAGTCCATTATATTCTAAGCAAGAGGTAGAAAACGTGCATTTCATCTCAATGAGTTCAGTAACTTCACTGAGAAAAGATTAGTGCATTTGTTGAACACTTGAAAAATTGTCTGCTGTGTTTTCTGATTTGCAAGTGATGAAACTTTTTCATATTTTTGCTAGTGAAGCCACATGAAACTACAAATAAGCTTAATTTTAATTTCACACAACTTCCCTCTTTTTACTCACAAGTACCTCTGTTTTATGCATTATAAAAAATAACCATACTTTCCTTTCAGCTGTAATGATGCACCCTTAAAATATACTGCTTACACATCACCACATGATTACTCTTAATACTTCACTTTAAAATGTATTACATATGATCAAAATATACAAAGGTATAATTACTCTTTAATACTTCACTTGAAAATGTGTTACACACAGATCACCACATAAAAAGGCATACTTACTCTTAATACCACACTTTAAAATGTGCTACATACAGATCGTAATATACAAAGGTGTAGTTACTCTTAATACCGCACTTTAAAATGCGCTACACAGATCACTATATACAAAGGTGTACTTACTCTTAATACCGCACTTTAAAATGCGCTACACAGATCACTATATACAAAGGTGTACTTACTCTTAATACCGCACTTTAAAATGTGCTACATACAGATTGCAATATAGAGAGGCGTACTTACTCTTAATACTTCACTTTAAAATGTACTACAAATGATCATCATATACAAAGGTGTAATTACTCTTTAATACTTTACTTGAAAATGTGCTACACACAGATCACCACATACAAAGGCATATTTACTCTTAATACTTCACTTGAAAATGTGCCGCACACAGATCACCACATACAAAGGCATCCTTACTCTTAATACCACACTTTAAAATGTGCTACATACAGATTACAATATGCAGAGCCACACTTACTCTTAATACTTCAGTTTAAAATGTACTACAAATGATCACCATATACAAAGGTGTAATTACTCTTTAATACTTCACTTGAAAATTGTGCTACACACAGATCACCACATACAAAGGCATACTTACTCTTAATACGTCACTTTAAAATGTACTACATATGATCACCATATACAAAGGTGTAATTACTCTTTAATACTTTACTTGAAAATGTGATACACACAGATCACATACAAAGGCACACTTATTCTTAATAATGCAGTTTAAAATGTGCTGCATACAGATCGCAGTTTACAAAGGCATACTTATTCCTAATACCGCACTTTGAAATGTTGTTGTTTGTCTTTCAGCTTTTCCCGGTTAGGGGTTGCCATAGCAGAACTCCGGTCCACTAATGATTGGCAGTTAGTTTTTATGGTGTCAAGTTGCCAGCCCAATGCCCAACCTTCAACAAAGGCACGCCAATTCAACGCATGTCTTTCGAACGCCCACTCGACCACGGGGAGGACATGCAGACTCCACACAGAAGGCACTCCCAACCCAAGCCGAGAATCGAACGGGAGAACCTCTTGCTGTGAGGCAACAACACTACCGCTGCACCAACGGGACATAATACAGCACTTTGAAATGTGCTACACAAATCACAATATACAAAGGTGTACTTACTCCTAATATTTCTCTTTAAAATGTACTACACTGATTACTATATACAAAGGCATATTGCTCTTAATACTGCACTTTAAATGTGCTACTTGCAGATTAGAATATACAGAGGCTTACTTACTCTTAATACTTCACTTTAAAATGTACTGCAAATGATCACCATATACAAAGGTTTAATTACTCTTTAATGCTTCACTTGAAAATGTGCTACACACAGATCACCACATACAAAGGCGTATTTACTCTTAATACTTCACTTAAAATATGCTATACACAGATCATCACCTACAAAGGCATACTTACTCTTAATACCGCACTTTAAAATGTGCTACATACAGATGGCAGTATACAAAGGTGTACTTACTCTTAATACTGCACTTTAAAATGTGGTACACAGATCACAATATACAAAGGCATACTTACTCCTAATACTTCACTTTAAAATGTGCTACACAGATCACCCTATAGAAAGGTGCACTTATTCTTAATACCGCACTTTAAAATGTATTACATACAGATTACAACATATAGAGGCATACTTACTCTTAAAATGTACTACATACAAATTACAATATACAGAGACATACTTACTGTTAATACTTCAGTTTAAAATGCGCAACACAGATTACCATATGTACAAAGGTGTACTTACTCTTAATACTTCTATTTAAAATGCACAACACAGATCACCATATACAAAGGCATACTTACTCCTAATACTTCACTTTAAAATGTGCTACACAGATTACCATATACAAAGGCGTGCTTACTCTTAATACTGCACTTTAAAATGTGCTACATACAGATTACAATATACAGAGGCATACTTACTCTTAATACTTCACTTTAAAATGCTTTACACACAGATCACCATATAAAAAGATGTACTTACTGTTACTACTTTGCTAAGCTGTCATGCTGGTTTGCATGAGCACAAAACAATGAAACAGAGATGACGTTTCCATTATACAAGGGTCTTATTTAAAAACACAGTAATATGTTTCTTTTTTTTTAATAATGTCATGCCCTAATGCCAGTACACTGTGCTAAGGTTGTGACTTATTCATATGTTTATGTAAGGAGAGGGTTATAGCTTGGTAAATCATGTAGTGTCTTCATAACCAAAAACCACCACCCATTATGGGTAAAATATAAACCACCCACTATGTGCCATGGTATATTGCTTAAACAGCTCATTTCACCATCTATTCAGATATAGTGAAATTCAGAGCTGACCTACATAAGTAATACTGTCTGTTCCTTGAACTGGCACAACTAATGTTTATGAGGAAAGTCATCAAGGAAGTTTCTGTCTATCTGTAAACATCTCTTCATGGTCTCTGTAGTAGATGTCACTAGTAGTGGTTACCTAAATATGATATGTTTAACAGATTTAAGTTTTCAGACCTAATGGTATGTTATCCAAAGTGATGGGTGCATATTTTGCACTCAGCTACAGTGGTTCATTATTTACTTTTGTCTAGTGCCTATTTTGACATTTTTTCCTTGTTGGTCTATTGATTTGTTTTTTTGATTGATGACTAGTTCAATGGATATGACCTCTATCTTTTTTTTTTTTTTTTTTGGTGCCCTCAGACTTCATTTTTACAGACTTGGACCCCAGTGTCCAGACCCAGAAAGGTCCAGCTACTCTCCAACTCCCTGGAATTACTTCATTTTTTTTCTAGGGCTGGTCATGGATCCTGAGGGTGTCCTGAAGGCTCAGCCAGTCTCTGCTTCTGTCCAGGGGGGTATTTTTATGACCTACCTACTCCCTTTCCCTGCTCCCAATGCTCTTTTATTATGTCCGAGGGCAGCTCCCCTCTTTGGAGCATGCTTTCCCTTAGGGAGTGTATCAACAAGCACCTTCCAACCTTGGATGGGCACAGCCATCCCTTCCCTGTTACTCCTTCAGTCAGATACCACCCCTATCTTATGTTAAATGCAGTTATAGTTTTCTGGGCTATCATCTTAATTTGCCCCAAAACTAGTCCGTGAACAGTTTTGCTACATTCGCAATATGGTCTGTGCTACTACCACTCAGTGTACTGTCCAAAATAAATATAAATATGTAAAACAATATTTTGATGCTTTCATTTCAGTATGTATTATAAAATAGTGTTCGATTTTTATATCACAACTTATAATGTCTTAAGTCTAGTAGCTATAACTTTCATTACTTAAATTATATAAATTCTTCATATTATCGTCATGTACCAAGCCAAATATTTAAAACAAATGGAAATATATGGACAGTATGTGTTTATTATTTGTTGGATTGTAATAGGCACATTAATATTCTTTAGAAAATAAATATTACAAATAAATGCAGAACTCTTTTAGCACATACATTCAGAAATGCAGTAAAAACGTAGTAGGCAACAAAAACTCTAAATGACAAAAAAAAACAGCAGCAGTGGGTTCAGGTACAAAAGCCGACACAGTTCATCCAGGAATTTATTCAATAAAACACACAAAAGGTGAAGTCACATAAAAATCGAAAAGGTATAAACAGAATTCCAAGCGCTTTCGTCTCTGGTGAATGTGCAGGTGATTGCAGCAGTCCCTATACCTGTGGGTGAGTACAACAGTGCCTCTACCTGTGGGTGAGTACAGCAGTACCTCTACCTGTGGGTGAGTACAGCAGTACCTCTACCTGTGGGTCAGTACAGCAGTGCCTCAATCTGTGGGTGAGTACAGCAGTACCTCTACCTGTGGGTGAATATAGCAGTGCCTCTACTTGTGGGTGACTGCAACAGTACCTCTACCTGTGAATGAGTACAGCAGTACTTCTACCTGTGGGTGAGTACAGCAGTTCCTCTACCTGTGGGTCAGTACAGCAGTGCCTCAATCTGTGGGTGAGTACAGCAGTACCTCTACCTGTGGGTGAGTATAGCAGTGCCTCTACCTGTGGGTGACTGCAACAGTACCTCTACCTGTGAATGAGTACAGCAGTACTTCTACCTGTGGGTGAGTACAGCAGTGCCTCTACCTGTGGGTGAGTATAGCAGTGCCTCTACCTGTGGGTGACTGCAACAGTATCTCTACCTGTGAATGAGTACAGCAGTACTTCTACCTGTGGGTGAGTACAGCAGTGCCTCTACCTGTGGGTGAGTACAACAGTACCTCTACCTGTGGGTGACTGCAACAGTATCTCTACCTGTGAATGAGTACAGCAGTACTTCTACCTCTGGGTGAGTACAGCAGTATCTTTGCCTGTGGGTGACTGCAACAGTATCTCTACTTGTGAATGAGTACAGCAGTACTTCTACCTGTGGGTGAGTACAGCAGTGCCTCTACCTGTGGGTGACTCCAACAGTATCTCTACCTGTAAATGAGTACAGCAGTACTTCTACCTGTGGGTGAGTGTAGCAGTACAGCTACCTATGGGTGAGTGCAGGAATACCTCTACCTGTGGATGAGTGCAACTGTACCTCTACCTGTGGGTGAGTACAGCAGTAACTCTTCCTGTGGGTGAGTGCAGCAGTACCTCTACCTGTGGGTGAGTGCAATGCTACCTCTACTTGTGGGTGAGTGCAGCAGTACCTCTACAAGTGGATGAGTACAACAGTACCTTTTCCTGTATGTGAATGCAGCAGTACCTCTTCCTGTGGGTGAGTGCAGCAGTACCTCTATCTGTGGATGAGTACAACGCTACCTCTACTTGTGGGTTAGTGTAGCAGTACCTTTACTTGTGGGCGAGAGCAGCAGTACCTCTACAAGTGGATGAGAACCGCAGTACCTCTTCCTGTATGTGAGTGCAGCAGTACCTCTTCCTGTGGGTGAGTACAGCAGTGTCTCTACCTGTGGCTGAGTGCAATGGTACATCTACCTGGAGGTGAGTACAGTGCTACCTCTAATTGTGGGTGAGTGCAATGATACCTCTACCTGTGGGTGAGAGCAATGGTATGTCTACCTGTGGGTGAGTGCAGCAGTACCTCTACTTGTGGGTGAGTGCAGCAGTACCTTTACCTGTGGGTGAGTGCAATGGTACCTCTACCTGTAGGTGCGTGCAATGCTACTTCTAGTTGTGGGTGAGTGCAATGGTACCTCTACCTGTGGGTGAGTGCAATGGCACCTCTACCTGTGGGTGAGTACAGCAGTGCCTCTACCTGTGGCTGAGTGCAATGGTACCTCTACCTGTAGGTGAATACAGTGCTACCTCTAATTGTGGGTGAGTGCAATGATACATTTACCTGTGGGTGAGTGCAATGGTACATCTACCTGTGGGTGAGTGCAGCAGTACCTCTACTTGTGGGTGAGTGCAGCAGTACCTTTAGCTGTGGGTAAGTGCAATGGTACCTCTACCTCTAGGTGAGTACAATGCTACTTCTACTTGTGGGTGAGTGCAATGGTACCTCTACCTGTGGGTGAGTGCAATGGTACCTCTACCTGTGGGTGAGTGCAGCAGTACCTCTACCTGTGGATGAGTGCAGCAGTGCCTTTACCTGTAGGTGACTGCAATGGTACCTCTACCTGTGAGTGAGAGCAGCAGTACCTCTACCTGTGGGTGAGTACAGCAGTGCCTCTATCTGTGAGTGAGTGCAACACTACCTCTACTTGTGGGTGAGTGCAACAATACCTTTACCTGTGGGTAAGTGCAATGGTACTGCTACCTGTGGGTGAGTGCTGCAGTACTTCTGCCAGTGGATGAGTACAGAAGTACCTGTACCTGTGACTGAGAGCAGCAATACCTCTACCTGTTGGTGAGTACAGTAGTACCTCTACCTGTGGGTGATTGCAGCAGTCCCTATACCTGTGGGTGAGTAGAGTAGTACCTCTACCTGTGGGTGAGTACAGTAGTACCTCTACATGTGGGTGAATGCAATAGTACCTCTACCTGTGGGTGAGTGCGGGAGTACCTCTACCTGTGGGTGAGTGCAGTAGTACCTTTGCCTGTGGGTGAGTGCCTTTGAATAGTCCCCCTGTCTAATAGTACTTCACAAGTACATCTCTTGAAGACATACAGTTACTGCTTATTATCAAAGGGTACTGCTAACTTTAAAAAGGATATTCTCATTAATAGTTCTACTGGTTGACTTTATTATATACCGAAGAATTATGTCCACAGAGATACCTGATTTTTCATCTATGTTAAACATATATCTGAAACAATTCCATTTGTACACCCCTAAATGTTCCTTATCATGGTTCCATTTATGGGATCATGCCTGCACAGGACTTTTATCCGGTGAAAAAGTGTCTTTTTTCAATCTGTTTTAATGGGTCTTAGATGCTGTACTGTTGTTGAATATGTACACTTCTTTGGGTTGTGGTTAAAAGGGTCCATTTTGGATTGGCCCTGTCACCTGGTAAACTAATAAATAAACAAGATACTCTGGCCATTCCCAGCAATTCCTTTGCAGGACGCAGTATTCCCACATTCTTAACTTGAAATATCTCAAACATTTCTGGGCTTTGGTTACTGTCATCTTATTGTAGGACAATGTCATAGTATATGTAGTTCGGAGAAGCATTTTCCCTTTAGAGTATATCCACATGTATACCTCTCCATGTGTGACACACTTGGTGGGCATTCCATGGAAAAACAGAATAGTATACAAACAAGGAAGTCCAACAAGCCATTAACAGTTCTTTTCAGTGGTGCACTGAGCATCACTGGTAACACTAATGGTGAATTGTAGCTGGTTCAGGTCAAGTAATTGTGTCACATAAGAGCCATAACAGGGAAGCACTGGGTGATTTACAAATAAAGAAGACAAGGCATTCTGGGAAGTGGGATAGAAATGATGCAGCAGACTGCTCACTCTGCCTACTTTGCTGAAATTGCACACGGGAGGAACAAGGCATAGGATATGAAGCATAGCAGTCTGTATGTTGCTGCAAATACTTGGTGGGGGGTGGGAAAGTTCATTCTAAGTAGGAACAGTGGTACAAGTGTTCAGGGGTTGGGAGGAGTAGGCTATGAAGATTACTAGAGTATTTAGCCTGTGTGTGTCCTGTGGGGAGTAGGACTGTAGGGTATGAAACACAGCAGACTCTTCACCATAAGTATGTACAGTGCTACAAGTGTTTGAGGTGGACTGGGAGATGAGAAAGTGAGACAGTATGATATGAAGCAAAATAGACTTCTCACCTTAAATGTGTACAGTGTTACAAATGTTCAGGTGTGGGGTGGTACTGTTAAGTCTAAGGTCACAAATTAGCTCTCAATCTCTTAGCACAAAAACTCTAGACAAAGCCAAATATAATGGGGGGGACAAAGACTCAAAAATAGGAACACATTTTAAATATTGCTCTTACAAATTTAGAAAGTTGGTAGAATAAAATGTCTTGCTTTATCAAGTATTTTCTGAAAGATATGAAGTTTGAAAGTCAAATGACTATGGTTATTTAGTGAATTTATTCCTCACTGACTTACCACAAAAATCCAGAAAATTACAAATTTTAAGAGGAACAGACCAAAAATACGAGGCAAAAATCTGGACATTCTGTGAAAATCTGTACAGTTGAGAGGTATGCTCTGTTTCACCTTCCCATCTGCTTTTCTTGCTATTTTCTCCTATTGTTTTCTTACTTCTATGTTACTTGCTGTATTCTCCAATTTGTGGCTTGTACTACTCTGACACTGCTTGTGATCACAGGGTCTGTATAGTTTTCGAATCTGCATTATTTTCAGTGACTTTAGGTGTCACATTGCTAACAAGCTGCTTTTCATCCTTTCTGTTTTTTTTTTTTTTTTTTTTTTTAAGTGGCCTAATTGTTAAGGCGTTTGCCTTATAAACACAAGGTGCAGGGTTCGAGTCTCACAAGGGATAATTGGCTAGGCTTAAAATGGCTCGCAAGGGCAGTTAGCCTAGTACTAATCTATGAACATCTATAACTATATGTTGATGTCTTTTGCCTTCTCCCCAGACCTGCTTCTGAGTTCCCTGTTTAGAAGTATACATGGCCCATAATACTTCTACATCTCTTTTCATTATCCAGATATGGATTTAAAGGTCACTGCTAACTATTATTTTAGCCAAACCCAATCAAATTTGAAAACATTTTTGCTTCTTTTTTTCAGTGGTCAAGACTGATGTCAGGGAATTCTGCCTAACAAAATTTGCAAATGATTATAGCTGGAGGAATCATACAAGCCCCCCGAGATACTAACATCTCACAGGAAGTTATAACACAGACAAAAACCTGATAACAATGCCATGGATTACAACTCAATGCCAAGAAATGCATAATAGTACCATTTGGGAAGTCAGCCACCCAGGCAAACTATCTCATTGACAAAATAACCCTAAGACTGAACACAGCAGACAAGGATTTGTAGATTCATCCACTCTACAGTCCATTGAAAACAAAATCTGTCAATTAATTTCCAATTTCTCCCCTCAGAAACACCGCTGCATCACCCACTCCAACGTCAAAAGGCTACAAGTCTCCTACAGAGTTGAGTTATTGATAGGTTCTCATTTTTTCAAACTACGTAAACCAGGTGCCTTTCCACCTCTTGCAGCCAAACTCCATAATAAGACCACCCCCTACAACCTCTGAAACCTCTCTCAATTAACGCTCTCACTCAAGACACCCCAAACCAAACTGCAGTGTGTTGACTATTCCTTCTCCATTTCTTGCATCCAAATTCTGGCAGTCCCTCCCCTTCACCTTAAAGAAGTCTCCACTTTCCCCCATCTTCAGAGCTCAACTCAGAAGACACTGTCATCAAAAGTCTGAACTGCAAGTGCTTTTCTGCTAGACACAACCTAACTCCCTCCTCAACTGCATCAGTTCTCTTTTGACCCTCTGTTCTCCACTGCTGCTTTCCTCTCATATTTACTACTAAAATTAATTCGCATTTTATTTTCTACTCTGCTAATATTATTTACACATTGTATCAATTGTTTATGGGTTTATCTACATTGTGTGATTAATCTGTGTTTGTGAATTTGTTCTCTTTTTTTAATCTCTTCACCCGGGCTGTGCCTGCAAATGGTCTACAGTGATCAGTGTACTACCCCAGTAAACAAACTAAAATAAATAAATAAAAATATACATTTGGGGACTCATGTAGATAGTAACTTGGCTTTCAACCAATATAATGTCTAAGGTAGAAGGAAAATCATTCTATGTCACTCAACTTATAAGTAAGGATATGGCATCAAGGTCCAAGGGAAGTCATCATACCGGTGTGCTTCCTTCATCAGACCCATCATTGAGTATAACACTTCTTTTGGTTTGTAACTGACCAGGCACATCCAACAGCTGGAACATCCAAAGAGGCTCCTCACAAAAAGAATACAGGGTGTAAACGCAATGTCCTATGCAGATCTCCTCAAAGCTCTGTTTCTATATTGTTTCCAACAGGCTACTGAGAGGTGATTTATGACTGGCATACAGGGTTTCCTTGAATCTTGCTCTGATGGACCTTTTGAATATCCTCTAAGCAAACAACATCAGAACTACTAGATCTAAGGATTTTAACTTTGCCTGTGACTTACACAGAACATGTTGGCGGGACAGGTATGTATTTTAGAGAATCCTCATTCTGTGGAATGGGCTTTACATCCATGTGAAACAGAGTGCTCTTCTAACCCTATTAAAGTGCAATGTGGACTAGTGGATGGAAAATCAGAAATTCACCCCTTCACACCTGGTCTGACACCCATGTCTCTGATGGATTGAGCCAGCAAATTAAATTCTGCAGTAACTAACACACTCCTTAAAGTAATTTCTAAGGCTCAGTAACTTGTGTGATACATTTGGGTTGCATGGCTAGGCTTAAGAAGGCCCCCAGTGGTTGTTAATCTAGTATATACCTATGAACCTATGAATGTCTGTTTTTTCTAATTATAGCAAAAGATCTTTTGTTAAGAAATTCATTATTTTATTTGGAAATCAGTGGGTTAGAAGGATGCGTTACTGTTTAGTACTGTTGTATGCAGTTAAGCTATTGCATTCATAAATAAAAAAAAATAATTTGTACTGAGCACTGCATAACCAAAATCACTAACTAATTGTTAGCATTTAATGATGTGTTTTCTTTATAATTTATTTATGGGTTGACTTCTAAATTTTGAAGTTTCAAAACTTCAAATTTTTTATGGTCGAGACCATAATATTGAAGTTTTAAAACTTTGAAATGTAAATAAAAAAAAATAAAAACAATAAATTATGTTTTTGTAGGGAGACAAGCCCCCCCATGCACCCCCACACCCTCTGCTAATTAAATATACCAACTCTGAGATCACACTACAGTGAGCAAAATGGCAAATATACTGTTCCACACTCTACAGCGATCTTCATTTAAACAGGTTGAAGTTTCAAGACTTTGATCTTATAGTCTTGACCATAAGAAATTCAAAGTTTTGAAACTTTGAAAGTTAGAGGTAGACCCACATATATACATACATATATACTGGTGGCAAAAACCAATGTTTCAAAACTGAACCTTTATATTTCGTACTGATCCATGCATGCAAGTCTAGGTTGTAGGTAGTTGGACATTATGGGAAGAAAGCTATGGCCAGGGACCTAACTTGTTTTTGCAATGATATTACAGCCAAATAAGGTTCTCCTTCATAACAACAAACTGATGTGGGCTTCCTCATCATTTGTAGTTCTGGTTCTCATACAGTCTGAGCTGCATTATGGGCACCCTTCACAGTTTACCAGATCATCACTGCAATGTTTTTTTTTTTTGCTGCAGTATGTTTTTGATGTATGTTCTGCTTTGGTTTCTTTTCTGCCTAATTAAAAAAAAAGTCTTAGGGACCACATGGGAAAAAGAAGGTGGTTTGACATCTTATCTTATGGTGTCTGTGCATGTTGATAGAAAGAATTTCTTGTCTAATTTGCAACAAGACTTTTTCTGACAGTTTGATACCATATGGGACCTTGCCTTTGGGATAGGTTCATCTTGTCTTGAATTTAGAAGATAGCAGAAAAAATGAATTATTATTCAGGAGTGGTTATTTAACTTTTGCTAGGGTATCTTTGGGGAATGTTTCTAGAATATCTTGATTTGTACAAGGTCTCCTTCAATAAATTCTGATGTGATGTATCACAGGTAGCTATGAGGCCATTTTTGTTTGGTACCTGGCTAGCTTTACATGGCTAGATAAAAGTTATATACATTGTTCCTGTCAAAAGTAATAAACATTTTGACAGTAGTGAGGAAGTTGTGCACTTAATAAACTCTGATGCTGTTTCTTTACGAGTTTCAGTGGCTGATCTGCCTTATTTGCTGATATTAATGCAGTTGCTGATGCTGAGGGCTGCTAGCTGTGTCAGGACAGGACCCTGCAGTCATCTCACTGCCTGCTTAATGATAGCTCTGATGTTGCTTATTACTTGCCTCCACTGTGCTATTAGCAATAATAATATTATAGATGGCTCCAGATAAAATGTACACCTGCCCAGCAGTGGTTCTATTAGTGAACATACCCACAGATGCTTAGTACCGTATTCTTGTACCTGCTCCTTATTATAAATTGTACATTCCCATTAGTACTTTCATATTTGCATTGAAATTACTTCTTGTATAATATAGTTGATATTGGGATGGCTTGTGTATATTGTAATTTTACTTTTTATGAATATTTTGTATTTTACGTTTAACTGCTATATATCTGTGCATCGTTAAGCATATGTCTACCCAATGATGAAACAATGTCTTATAAACAGTAAATCTTTCAGTACTATAATTTTATTGCATATATTGTGATAGCCTACTTTTTCCAGTAATTCACTTTATGATTTCTGTCTGTATACACTGTATTTTGTCATGTAAATTGTTGCATTCTGATTACATATCACATTTTATACTTTTAGTCAGAGTCTAATTGAAGGAGTCAGATACGGTTCAACTAACTTACCTGGTTATAAAACTTAAAAAAATCCTTGGAGTTCGGCCAGGATTGCTTTGGCAACTGCAGCTGACAGAAGAATTTAGTCAGCATGGTGTTATTTACTGTACTGCATGCAGTTTAAGCTCTTCTAATTATAAGAATGAGAACAGCGCTGTTTGGCAACAGCTGTGGAATGGAGTGTATGAATGACTCATTGAGGCCTGCATGTGAATATGAGTGCAGTGGTACCTCTAATTGTGGAGTCAGGGGATTGTTCAAAGTGAGAAACTTCTAGGACCTGATGCAAGATTTGTACCAGGGAGCTGAGACTGTACCGTAGGAATTATGCAGTCTTACCTTTACCACCCTCACATATCTCTCCTTGTTTCACTCTGTTTTGTGGTTATTTATGATGTTGTACTGTTGTACAATTGTACTTCATTGGGATGGAGCTATAAGGGGGTCCATTTTAGTTTAGTCCAGTTATTTGGTCAACTAATACATAAATAAGAAACTCTGGTAATTCTCACCACTTCTTTTTGCAGTATTTAGCATTCCCAAGTTCTTCAAGTGAAACATCTCATACCATTTCTGGGCATTGTGCACTGCTAGCTTACTGCATGGCCATGTGATAGGATCTGTAGTTAGAAGAAGGGTTTCCCTTTAGAGCTTGCACACATGTATATTAAAATAGAAAGACAAACTCGATGGGAATTCATTGGAAATATTTAATAGTATATAAACAAAGAAGTCCAGCATTGCTGCAAGTGCTTGGGGTGGGGTGAGACAGTAGGACATGAAGCAAAGCAGACTATCACTCTCAGTATGTACATTACTGCAAGTGCTTGAGTGGATGAGACAGTAGGATATGTAGGCACAGTGGTACAAGTGTTGGGGGATAAGACAGTAGGACATGTAGGCAAAGTGATACAAGTGCCTGGAGGGATGAAATAGTAGGATAGGTTAGCACAGTAGTACAAGTGTTTGGGGATGAGAAAGTAGGATATGTTGACAAAGTGGTACAAGTGTTTGGGGAATGAGACAGTAGGATATGTAGGCACAGTGGTACAAATGCTTGGGGGGATGAGACAGTAGGATATGCAGGCACGGTGGTACAAGTGATTGGGGGTGAAACAGTAGGATATGTAGGCATAGTGGAAAAGTGCTTGGGGGATGAGACAGTAGGATATTTTGACACAGTAGTACAAGTGTTTGGGGGAATGAGACAGTAGGATATGTAGGGACAGTGGTACAAGCGCGTGGGAGGATGAGACAGTAGGATATGTAGGCACAGTGGTACACGCCTTTGGGGGGGGGTTGAGAGAGTAGGATATATTGGCACAGTGGTACAAGTAATTGGGGGGGTGAGACAGTAGGATATGTAGGCACACTGGTACAAGTGCTTGAGGGTGAGACAGTAGGGTATTTAGGCACAGTGGTACAAGTGCTTGGGGGGGTGAGACAGTCAGATATGTGGGCTCAGTGGTATAAGTGTTTGGGGGATGAGACAGTAGGATATGTAGGCTAAGTGGTACATGTGTTTGGGGGATGAGACAGTAGGATATTTAGGCACAGTGGTACAAGTGCTTGGGGGGGTGACACAGTCAGATATGTAGGCTCAGTGGTACAAGTGTTTGGGAGATGAGACAGTAAGATATGTAGGCTAAGTGGTACAAGTGTTTGGGGGATGAGACAGTAGGATATTTAGGCACAGTGGTACAAGTGCTTGGGGGGTGAGACAGTGAGATATGTAGGCTCAGTGGTACAAGTGTTTGGGGGATGAGACAGTAGGATATGTAGGCACAGTGGTACAAGTGTCTGGGGGATGAGACAGTAGGATATGTAGGCACAGTGGTACAAGTATCTGGGGGATGAGACAGTAGGATATGTAGGCACAGTGGCACAAGTGTCTGGAGAGATGAGACAGTAGGATATGTAGGCACAGTGGTTGCTTGGGAGATGAGACTGTAGGATATGTAGGCACAGTGGTACAAGTGCTTGGGCGGTTAGAGAGAGTAGGATATGAAGCAGAGGAGACTCATCACCATAAGGTTGCACAGTGTTACAAGGGTTTGGGTAGGTGGAGGTTGAGGCTGTAGTGTTTGGGTGTGAGGCAGAAGGATATAAAGCAGAACACACTGTGCATGCTATGTGTGGACAGTGTTACAAATGTTTTGGGTGAGGTGGGAGATGAGGTAGTAGTGCTTGGAGGTTGAGGCAGTAGAAAATGATGCAAAGCAGACTGTTCACCTTAAGTGTGTTGAAAGTTACAAGTGTTTGTGGTGAGGGTGGGGTTTACATTTTAATCTAAGGCTGCACAACATAACATATTGTACACCCTTAGAGTACATAGCATGTTAGGTGCTTAGTGGTGGAATTATGCCTATGATTATGGCACAGGTGCCTCAGAGTGTGTGTGTGTATTTGCTATGTATAACTAGTAACTGATTGTTTGTAATACATATGAATAGTCTAGCAGACTAGCTTAAATTTCCTAAAGCTTCAACTAGATGAAATACACTTGTTAAAGCTTCAGGTTAATGAAACCCACAAAGAAGGCATTTCCTGCACCACCTCACCTCTGACTTTTATATACATACTGTAAAATCACATGACCATGGAGAAAAAAACTGCACAAGCTGCAAGCTGAATCACTGTTGACACTAAACTGGGAATGACAGCAGCAGTGATTTCTGATATGGAACACTGATCAAGAAGTTCAATGTCCAGGCAATACACTGGATGAGTTGAAGCATCACCTGCTTTACACTTCATCAAGCATGGGGGTGTCACTGGCTGAATGTGTGCCACACTAGGTGGGGTGGGGAGGGGTGATACATATTAGACTTAAGACACATATTGCTGTACCACTTAGTGCTCTACATCTGAATAATGCACATGGTGATCACGCATGGTTACTCAACAGGCACCCTGTTATACCTGTATAGCTGAACAACTATTCCATACAGTTACACAAATAGAGCAATACATTCCATAGACCATTTTGGCATACTAGTTTGCAGTGGCAGCACAGATCAAAACTTTTCTGAACTTCATTCCACACATTAGTCATTGCAGCATACAACTGCTCATATGAAGCTCACTTTGGGTTTCATACTGTAGAAGTAAAGAGTCCTGCCATGTTAAATGTTTGTTTTGGACTGTATTAATAGCAGTCAATGAATACATCAGCTTGCATGCTTTATGGCAAAGAAGGATGAAGCTCTGCATTCAGCCTGGCTAACTTGGGTTTGATTATTGATTTGGGGTGCCTAGCTTTGGCGGGGTGGGGGGTAGGAGTGAGCAACCCTAAGTTGCGGCATCAGTCCTGGGAAGAGGTAGGAGGTGTGGCTCACCCTGTCATTGTCATCTGTCACTGGTGACGGAGAAGGGGTTAGGTCTTATAATGCCCTAACCCATAAATGGTGATCCTCCTTCAGCTGGCTGTCACTTTCTCTGTGGCACATTCGCAGGCAGGGTAGTGGACTGAAAAAAAAGCTGATCAGCTCGGTGGGGTAATGATCAGCAGAGGAAAATAAACAATATAATTAAAATATATTAAAAATAAACATATATATATATATATATATATATATATATATATATATATATATATATAAACTCAGCATTTGCAAAGACAAAACTGGAGAGTTATCAAACTGTGGGTGAGATTCAGTCCATTGATCCAGACTGAGAAAAGCTGTGAATAGTGAAATACAAGGTATGGCCAGCTCCTGATTCACAAGGCTCCACAGACTATCTGCAGCAGTGAGATGTTACTGCATTTCAAGCTGACACCATGTGTGCATTAAATATGCAGATGAGATGCACAATATGAAGGACAATGCTCATGCAGGTCAAAGGTAGATGTATTGTGTACTAAAATAGTTAATGTTGGGGACTATATTTTCTTGTGTGCATTTGAGGATAATAAGCATTGGTTTGTAGGTTAATTTGGTTTAGCTGTCATAACTAAAATCTAATGTCCTACAAGAAACATAATTTCCCAAACACTTTGTTGATGTTTTTACTTCCAATATATATTTTGAAAGGAAGGTAATGAATAGCTTTATATAATTAAAAAAAATGTATTCCATAATCATAGAAGCTGTATAATACATAGTTTTTTTTTTCTATTACTGATAGTTTTCCTGTTAGGCTTCTTAGCTTGGTGCTAACTCCCAAGTGCTGTTTTCCAGGCATAGACTTTCAAACATAACTTGATTGTACATTGCCTTATAAATTTGATAAACAGAATATAATGATAATTCCTGAAAATATTCTGAACATTTCAAATTGTTCAATCCTATTATTTTCCTGTGAAGGAATTCTTGCACCTTCACATTAATTCAGATAGCTTGTTCAAAGGTTATAAAATGCAGCATTGTATACAATACTAATCATATCAGAGAGGTTTAAAGTGGTACAGTGATCTGCATGAATTGATTATATGTGTCCTTTAGAATTAAATGAGCTACAGAATAGACTTTTCTAACTTTGGTAGATATACACACTAGCCAAAGTTTAGAGCACTTCCCATTGCCTCTATATGTTTAGGTGGTGATAGTATAACTTTTTAAGATTTGACCATATAGTCTACAATGATAATACATATCCTTTTGGCCAAATTTATTAACATTAAAGATGAGTTAAATTATTATCATTAGAGATGTTAACTACTACTGCACCAGTTGTGCATTTCATGCAGATCATCTTGGCAAACATCACCTTATTTTGCAATCCTCAGTTTATTCAGTTATCCGGGGCCTACTTCTCAAGCTTATGTCTGAAAAGAGCAGTCCAAAATTAAGTGGCCCCAGCATAGAGCCTTGTGAGGGTCGACTGCTAACCCCTGACCTACTGTGTCTCATTGTTCAACTATCATTTCATTCACTGAATTATGTATGAATTGCACATTTAATATTTAACTTGGGGACTATTTTTTTTATCTAGGTAATACTGAAGACTTAGCAAAGTAGGAATAAGTAGCCTGCACTGTATGTCTTACAGCAAGAGTTACTATTATCTCTTCAATGAATGATGTTAACACCCACAAACTGCATAGTGAGAATAAAATCTCCAGTTTTATTCTTCTTGCTGGAAATGTTACAATCATTGTGACCATAAAAATACATTAAATGGCTGCCAATATTAGCCAGTCAACATACATATTAGCCACTATGATTTATAAAAAGATCCACCTTGGACTTTGTCTTCCACTTAGATTTAAATTACCCATAAAAGGCCCAGCATACTCCCTCAAGGAGTCCACTGATGATGATAATACCATTCTCGACCCTGCTATAAAACAGCTGTAGGTGAAAGATCATTTTCTAAACTGGCTCCTGCCACATGGAATCACATCCCAAATTAGATACAATCCCATAAGACACTAGAAACATTCAAATCCACCCTTAAAGAACACCTTCAGAAAGTGACCAACTGCACTTGCTTTTGAGTTATTGGATAAATCTTCCTAATTTACTATTTAGCAATCAGGAATACTGCTTCACATTTAAACCTTACTGAAAGAGTTTTATCATTTATATATATTGCAAATTAAACCAGTATGTATGAAATTGTTAGCAGTGTACATAATCAGTAAATAAACTCCATGCCACTGCTAATCTTGTCACTTTTGCACAATATATCAGCTCTGCCCCATCCGTACCAAAATTACAGAAGATCCCCCAACGCTGCTTCTCTGGCACTGAATCCTGCCTTAAACACTCTTAACTTACTTCTCAGTCCCCCCAAAAAACAAACACGCATTTTTCACCACTAAACAATACCTTAACTAGAAACACACAATTCATATTACCTCAAATAATAAAACTGAAATGGAAACTGTTAGTGAAAGTAAATTACATGGAATCAAAATTGATGACAACCTCAAGTTTGATCATCACAAACTTTATTCCATCAAAAAACCTTACCAAAAACTTGGTTCCCTCTATAATTCAAGCAACATCTGACAGTTACTCCTAGGATTACTTTAGCATCAACTTACCTCCTTCCTTCACTATGACATACTTCCTTCATCCTTACAAACATCAACATTACCTATAAAACTAATCTGGTCTTTTGTTTCTACAAAGTAGCTGCATTTGCATCCAATCTCTCCCGAAAAACACAACACTGCATTATACTAAAAAAAATAAACTGTCTCAAACTGCCACACCAGCTTGTCAACACATAGCCAATCATGGCACACAACTTCCTATATTCTACTGATAAATGCATTACAGAACACACAACTAATGACCTACTAGAAAGCTTCTCTATTGAAACAAACTTCTCCTATGTATCAGTAAATCATTCAGCTCTGCTGGAGGCTGTCTCTGTTCCCACTATGTGTTGAAACTCTGGAACAAAATCCCTACATACTCAAAACAGACACAGTTAACGGATTCAAAACCTTTCTTAAACAGCATTTGAACCAAAGCTGGCTTTGCTCTTACTGTTTACCTGTCTGGTCTTCTCCCCAGATCTCTCTTAATCAACAAGCTTAGCATCTCTCTATCTTCTAACTCATCTAGTAAATCTTACCTCATAAAAGCTTGCTAACTCAAACTATCACCATCTCACTTATTCTCCCTTCTCCAATGACTAACCTTCCACTGTTGTTAACTGTCTTTCCTATTGTTTCATCAATCTACTTTTTATTTCATTCTTAAAGTTAAACAGAATTATTACTATCATTATCCACATTTACTACCATCCAAGAAAACCCTCTCATAATGTTTTTTTATTTACATGTATTAAACAATTGTATACATGGTTTCTATTTGTACTTCATTCTCTAATGATGGGTATCCAGTGCATATAGTTTTTTACTGTTTTCATTACATGTAATCCCTTAATTTTCATGTAAAAATGTATAATGTTCATGTAAAATGCACTAAATGTGTAAAATAGTTTTTATTTTTATATAATATATCTGAAAATTTAGCTTTTCCAAGTCAAACATTCTGAGTTAACAAGAACAAATAAAGAAATAAATAACTTATGTGCATTGTAAGACACACACACGTCTATCTATCACTCTCTTTCTCTCCCTCTCTCTGTGCTTAAAAACCTCAGCTTTGGCTGGCTAAGATCTAGCTGTATTCAACTGGACATATAAGAGAATTTAAGTACCTTTATCTGCACTTTTTTTCAAAGAATACAGTATTTAAATTGATTTGACTGTGTTGCAGGAATATTAACTGAACTGGAAGTTTTGACTCTATTTAGTCAGTGCTTGCTGAATTTTATTATCTGTTAATAATTGCAAGTGTGGGGGTAGCCACATTCTTTGATTTCCTGTCCTTGCCTATTTAAGTGGTAGAGTTTGAAATATTTTCTGCTTAAAAACCTCAGCTTTGGCCGGCTAAGATCTAGCTGTATTCAACTGGACGTATAAGAGAATTTAAGTACCTTTATCTGCAGTTTTTTTCAAAGAATACAGTATTTAAATTGATTTAACTGTGTTGCAGGAATATTAACTGAACTGGAAGTTTGACTCTATTTAGTCAGTCCTTGCTGAATTTTATTATCTGTTAATAATTGCAAGTGTGGGGGTAGCCACATTCTTTCATTTTCTGTCTTGCTATTTAAGTGCTACAGTTTGAAATATTTTCTGCTTAAAAACCACAGCTTTGGCCGGCTAAGATCTAGCTGTATTATACTGGACGTATAAGAGAATTAGAAGTACCTTTATCTGCACTTTTTTTCAAAGAATACAGTATTTACATTGATTTAACTGTGTTGCAGGAATATTACCTGAACTGGAAGTTTTGACACTATTTAGTCAGTGCTTGCTGAATTTTATTATCTGTTAATAATTGCAAGTGTGGGGGTAGCCACATTCTTTGATTTCCTGTCCTTGCCTTTTTAAGTGGTACAGTTTGAAATATTTTCTGCTTAAAAACCTCAGCTTTGGCCGGCTAAGATCTAGCTGTATTCAACTGGATGTATAAGAGAATTTAAGTACCTTTATCTGCACTTTTTTTTCAAAGAATACAGTATTTAAATTGATTTAACTGTGTTGCAGGAATATTACATGAACTGGAAGTTTTGACACTATTTAGTCAGTGCTTGCTGAATTTTATTATCTGTTAATAATTGCAAGTGTGGGGGTAGCCACATTCTTTGATTTCCTGTCCTTGCCTTTTAAGTGGTACAGTTTGAAATATTTTCTGCTTAAAAACCTCAGCTTTGGCCGGCTAAGATCTAGCTGTATTCAACTGGATGTATAAGAGAATTTAATTACCTTTATCTGCACTTTTTTTTCAAAGAATACAGTATTTAAATTGATTTAACTGTGTTGCAGGAATATTAACTGAACTGGAAGTTTTGACTCTATTTAGTCAGTGCTTGCTGAATTTTATTATCTGTTAATAATTGCAAGTGTGGGGTAGCCACATTCTTTGATTTCCTGTCCTTGCCTATTTAAGTGGTAGAGTTTGAAATATTTTCTGCTTAAAAACCTCAGCTTTGGCAGTCTAAGATCTAGCTGTATTAACATGGATGTATAAGAGAATTTAAGTACCTTTATCTGCACTTTTTTTCAAAGAATACAGTATTTAAATTGATTTAACTGTGTTGCAGGAATATTAACTGAACTGGAAGTTTTGACTCTATTTAGTCAGTGCTTGCTGAATTTTATTATCTGTTAATAATTGCAAGTGTGGGGGTAGCCACATTCTTTGATTTCCTGTCCTTGCCTATTTAAGTGGTACAGTTTGAAATATTTTCTGCTTAAAAACCTCAGCTTTGGCCGGCTAAGATCTAGTTGTATTCAACTGGACGTATAAGAGATTTTAAGTACCTTTATCTGCACTTTTTTCAAATAATACAGTATTTAAATTGATTTAACAGTGTTGCAGGAATATTAACTGAACTGGAAGTTTTGACTCTGTTTAGTCACTGCTTCCTGAATTTTATTATCTGTTAATAATTGCAAGTGTGGGGGTAGCCACATTCTTTAATTTCCTGTCCTTGCCTATTTATGTGGTACAGTTTGAAATGTTTTCTGCTTAAAAACCTCAGCTTTGGCCGGCTAAGATCTAGCTGTATTCAACTGGATGTATAAGAGAATTTAATTACCTTTATCTGCACTTTTTTTTCAAAGAATACAGTATTTAAATTGATTTAACTGTGTTTCAGGAATATTAACTGAACTGGAAGTTTGACTCTATTTAGTCAGTGCTTGCTGAATTTTATTATCTGTTAATAATTGCAAGTGTGGGGGTAGCCGCATTCTTTCATTTTCTGTCTTGCTATTTAAGTGGTACAGTTTGAAATATTTTCTGCTTAAAAACCACAGCTTTGGCCGGCTAAGATCTAGCTGTATTATACTGGACGTATAAGAGAATTTAAGTACCTTTATCTGCACTATTTTTCAAAGAATACAGTATTTAAATTGATTTAACTGTGTTGCAGGAATATTACCTGAACTGGAAGTTTTGACTCTATTTAGTCAGTGCTTGCTGAATTTTATTATCTGTTAATAATTGCAAGTGTGGGGTAGCCACATTCTTTGATTTCCTGTCCTTGCCTATTTAAGTGGTACATTTTGAAATATTTTCTGCTTAAAAACCTCAGCTTTGGCCGGCTAAGATCTAGCTGTATTCAACTGGACGTATAAGAGAATTTAAGTACCTTTATTTGCATTTTTTTTCAAAGAATACAGTATTTAAATTGATTTAACTGTGTTGCAGGAATATTAACTGAACTGGAAGTTTTGACTCTATTTAGTCAGTGTTTGCTGAATTTTATTAACTGTTAATAATTGCAAGTGTGGGGGTAGCCACATTCTTTGATTTCCTGTCCTTGCCTATTTAAGTGGTACAGTTTGAAATATTTTCTGTTTAAAAACCTCAGCTTTGGCCGGCTAAGATCTAGCTGTATTCAACTGGACGTATAAGAGAATTTAAGTACCTTTATCTGCACTTTTTTTTCAAACAATACAGTATTTAAATTGATTTAACTGTGTTGCATGAATATTAACTGAACTGGAAGTTTGACTCTATTTAGCCAGTGCTTGCTGAATTTTATTATCTGTTAATAATTGCAAGTGTGGGGGTAGCCACATTCTTTCATTTTCTGTCTTGCTATTTAAGTGGTACAGTTTGAAATATTTTCTGCTTAAAAACCACAGCTTTGGCCGGCTAAGATCTAGCTGTATTATACTGGACGTATAAGAGAATTTAAGTACCTTTATCTGCACTTTTTCAAAGAATACAGTATTTAAATTGATTTAACTGTGTTGCAGGAATATTAACTGAACTGGAAGTTTTGACTCTATTTAGTCAGTGCTTGCTGAATTTTATTATCTGTTAATAATTGCAAGTGTGGGGGTAGCCACATTCTTTGATTTCCTGTCCTTGCCTATTTAAGTGGTAGAGTTTGAAATATTTTCTGCTTAAAAACCTCAGCTTTGGCCGGCTAAGATCTAGCTGTATTCAACTGGACATATAAGAGAATTTAAGTACCTTTATCTGCACTTTTTTTCAAAGAATACAGTATTTAAATTGATTTAACTGTGTTGCAGGAATGTTAACTGAACTGGAAGTTGACTCTATTTAGTCAGTGCTTGCTGAATTTTATTAACTGTTAATAATTGCAAGTGTGGGGGTAGCCACATTCTTTGATTTCCTCTCCTTGCCTATTTAAGTGGTACAGTTTGAAATATTTTCTGCTTAAAAACCTCAGCTTTGGCAGTCTAAGATCTAGCTGTATTCAACTGGACATATAAGAGAATTTAAGTACCATTATCTGCACTTTTTTTTCAAAGAATACAGTATTTAAATTGATTTAACTGTGTTGCAGGAATATTAACTGAACTGGAAGTTTTGACGCTATTTAGTCAGTGCTTGCTGAATTTTATTATCTGTTAATAATTGCAAGTGTGGGGGTAGCCACATTGTTTGATTTCCTGTCCTTGCCTATTTAAGTGGTACAGTTTGAAATGTTTTCTGCTTAAAACCCTCAGCTTTGGCTGGCTAAGATCTAGCTGTATTCAACTGGATGTATAAGAGAATTTAATTACCTTTATCTGCACTTTTTTTCAAAGAATACAGTATTTAAATTGATTTAACTGTGTTGCAGGAATATTAACTGAACTGGAAGTTTTGACTCTATTAGTCAGTGCTTGCTGAATTTTATTATCTGTTAATAATTGCAAGTGTGGGGGTTGCCACATTCTTTGATTTCCTGTCCTTGCCTATTTAACTGGTACTGTTTGAAATATTTTCTGCTTAAAAACCTCAGCTTTGGCCGGCTAAGATCTAGCTGTATTCAACTAGACGTATAAGAGAATTTAGGTACCTTTATCTGCACTTTTTTTCAAAGAATACAGTATTTAAATTGATTTAACTGTGTTACAGGAATATTAACTGAACTGGAAGTTTTGACTCTGTTTAGTCAGTGCTTGCTGAATTTTATTATCTGTTAATAATTGCAAGTGTGGGGGTAGCCACATTCTTTAATTTCCTGTCCTTGCCTATTTAAGTGGTACAGTTTGAAATATTTTCTGCTTAAAAACCTCAGCTTTGGCCGGCTAAGATCTAGCTGTATTCAACTGGATGTATAAGAGAATTTAATTACCTTTATCTGCACTTTTTTCAAAGAATACAGTATTTAAATTGATTTAACTGTGTTGCAGGAATATTAACTGAACTGGAAGTTTTGACTCTATTTAGTCAGTGCTTGCTGAATTTTATAATCTGTTAATAATTGCAAGTGTGGGGGTAGCCACATTCTTTGATTTCATGTCCTTGCCTATTTAAGTGGTACAGTTTGAAATATTTTCTGCTTAAAAATCTCAGCTTCGGTCGGCTAAGATCTAGCTGTATTCAACTGGACATATAAGAGAATTTAAGTACCTTTATCTGCACTTTTTTTCAAAGAATACAGTATTTAAATTGATTTAACTGTGTTACAGGAATATTATCTGAACTGGAAATTTTGACTCTATTTAGTCAGTGCTTGCTGAATTTTATTATCTGTTAATAATTGCAAGTGTGGGGGTAGCCACATTCTTTGATTTCCTGTCCTTGGTTATTTAAGTGGTACAGTTTGAAATATTTTCTGCTTAAAAACCTCAGCTTTGGCCGGCTAAGATCTAGCTGTATTCAACTGGACGTATAAGAGAATTTAAGTACCTTTATCTGCACTTTTTTTCAAAGAATACAGTATTTAAATTGATTTAACTGTGTTGCAGGAATATTAACTGAACTGGAAGTTTTGACTCTATTTAGTCAGTGCTTGCTGAATTTTATTATCTGTTAATAATTGCAAGTGTGGGGGTAGCCACATTCTTTGATTTCCTGTCCTTGCCTATTTAAGTGGTACAGTTTGAAATATTTTCTGCTTAAAAACTCAGCTTTGGCCGGCTAAGATCTAGCTGTATTCAACTGGATGTATAAGAGAATTTAAGTACCTTTATCTGCACTTTTTTTCAAAGAATACAGTATTTAAATTGATTTAACTGTGTTGCAGGAATATTAACTGAACTGGAAGTTTTGACTCTAGTCAGTGCTTGCTGAATTTTATTATCTGTTAGTAATTGCAAGTGTGGGGGTAGCCACATTCTTTGATTTCCTGTCCTTGCCTATTTAAGTGGTACAGTTTGAAATATTTTCTGCTTAAAAACTCAGCTTTGGCCGGCTAAGATCTAGCTGTATTCAACTGGATGTATAAGAGAATTTAAGTACCTTTATCTGCACTTTATTTCAAAGAATACAGTATTTAAGTTGATTTAACTGTGTTGCAGGAATATTACCTGAACTGGAAATTTTGACTCTGCTCTTCAGTTAGTGCCACCCACCCTCCCTGTTTTTGTTTTGGTGTTAATCTTACTGGCCTTGAAACTTCCCGCCCCTCTTGTAAGTTTGTGTTTGGATACTCCTTCTGGGCCCATCTCATTTGCTCACTCAACTGAGTACAGTGAGATCATATTCTGATTTCAGGCACTCCTACTGTGTACAAAGAGAGCATCTGGGAAACAGAAGAAAAAAAATTAAGCTTGTTTCCTGCCTTTCCTGTTAAGTGGTATAGACTGTAGGCTTCTGAGCCCCCAAGCCCTTCTGTGTTGGAGGGAAGCCTTCTAGCTTAGTTTTTTTCTTATATCTAGCCAGTTTTCTAGTTTCAGCACACAAATCTGTTTCTTTGAACTCAGCACTTGTTCAGAACTCATTGTAAGGACTACATAAGCTGCAAATTACTACAGCACTCAACTTTCCTCACTTGTCTAGTGGAAAGCAGTTTTTAGTACTTAATAAATAAGCACTTATCCGGGCATGTCTAAGGGTCAGCTCCCAGTGATTTCTCCTGTCTACCTGATGAATCTGGGCATCTTGAGGCAATGCAGCAATTGCCTCATGTACACAGACAACCCTCTCCTACTACCACCCAACACTACAACCTGCGAGAGATGCACTTATATAGCCAAACCGGAAGCAAAGCTCTCTTCACCCAAGACTGGACTAGACAGTCAAGAGGAGAGGGTAAACACTTGCACCACACCACACTCAACACATAGTCCCTCAAAACCTACATCACCAAAACGCACACATAGAAACACAAAACACACACCTACATTTGTGGAGGCTCTCAATAAAAACCTGCCCAAGCATCAGGGACATCCAAAGCATAAACGCAAGCAAACTTCACCCCCCAACACAACACAAATGACACATAGCCCACAAACTCAGTGTGCCACTCAACCACAGCCCATAAGGCATAACAACGTACCCAACACTCTAGTCATAGGTGACTCTATAGTCAGGCACACTAATGTTCCACTCACTAGACTAAACAAGGAGAAAGTTACTGTCAGCTGCCTGTCAGGTGCCAGGCTCCGCCACATAACGCATGCACTCAGGTCACTCCACAATAAGTACAAATATGACACTGTCATTGTCCATGTTGGTATAAATAACCTGAGACATACCTCCCTGGACTACATGAAAAGAGACATGGAGGAGCTCTCCGATCTTGTATCCCAGGCAGGTATGACCCTAACCCTGAGTAGCATCCTGCCATCACCCAGAATTATACCACAGTACAAGGACAAAATGATTGACTTCAACAATTGGCTAAGTGTCTGGTGTCATTCTAAGGGGATCCAGTATTTGTCTGCCTGGGATGACATGATCGACAGTCCATGATGCTCTGCCAGAGATGGCCTGCACCTGTTGCCCTTAGGATTCCGGATACTGGCTAAGACTCTTGCCACCCCTATAGTGCCTTTTTTAGGCAAGGTTCAAATGACAAATTCACCACCGTAACAGGTACAAGCAAGCAAAATCTGAGGGTAATGCTACTCACTGCTAGAAGTCTAAACCTCAAAATGCACTCACTCAAGGCACTCCTTAAAATGGAGAACATTGACATCTGTGCAGTGACAGAGACCTAGTTCAAAGCTCGAGAGAGCACCCCTGCATTACCAGGCTTCAATTCCTACCACACCTTTCGGCCACCTAACCCAGAAAGAAGCACTAAAGGCAGAGGCGTGTCCATATTCATTAAGGTTATCCACACCTCCAGGCTAGTTGCACAGCATAATGCATCCGAGATTATCCAAGTGCAACTAACTCTGGGCAAGACCGCAATCCAAATTGTAGCTTGCTACAGACCCCCCACCATGCCCCAGGATTCACACTCCTCATTTCTTGATACACTGGAAAGTATTAGGGTACAACCCAACACCCTAATAATGGGCGATTTCAACTACCCCACCATTAACTGGGAAAACTACTCAAGTACCAACTCTTTTGCTCAACGTTTTCTAGAATTCATAAATTCCAATGCCTTGGATCAACTTATTCACACCCCCACCAGGGGCAGCAATATCCTAGACCTGGTCATTACCAACATGGGAAACCGGTGTTCCACACCAGAGGTCAATTCCTCATTGTTCAGATCTGACCACAACTTATCAGCCTAGACATCCACATCCCACCCCCAGCCCCAATTAGGGAAACCATCGAAAAAAACTTCTCAAAAGCCAACTTCACACTTCTTAAGACAGAAGTGGCAAACTTCATGACACCCATGCTGACGGACAATAGAGGTATGACTGCCGAGTTCTACACAAATGCACTTTATAAGCACTTACACGAGTGCATGGATCATGCTATCCCTAATAGAACCAAGATGTTATCCTCCAAAAAAAGGAAGCCAATCTGGTGGTCCTCTGCCATAAACAAACTCTACAACAGAAGAAAGTAACTTTTGCAAAAAAGAGTAAAATCCCATGACTGGAGGAACTCCCTGGTCAACCTCAGTAAGAAGCTGAGATCCCTCATAAAATCCTCCAAAGCTAGTTACAAAAACAAAATTGCCACTGACTCTAAAGACAACCACAAAGCATTCTATAGCTATGTCAAGAATCTAAATGGGAACACTCAGATCTGCTCTGAGTTACAGCATAATGGCACTAAATATACAGAACCAACTGATATTGCCAACATCCTAGCAGATAGGTTCAGTGCTAACTTTACCCCCTCTCACCCCCTAGAGGGCCCATCTCTATACCGGAAGAATGCAAAGTTCCTATAATCACGGCTGCACAGGTAAAAAACACACTCTCCAAAGCCAAGAACACAGCATCCATGGGACCTGACAATATCCCAGGCTGCATTCTACATGAACTACAGAATGAACTGGCACCCTACCTAAGCACCATGTTCAATCATAGCCTCTCCTCTGGCTTTGTACCCACTGAATGGTGCACCGCGACAGTTATCCCACTCCACAAAGGGGAAGCCACGATGGACCCCGGGAACTATCGCCCCATTAGCCTGATGAGCCTGGTCTGCAAGGCCATGGAACGTATCATCATGGAACTCATAAACAAAGACATTGGTAATCTCCAAACTCTGGACCCTACTCAGTTTGGATTTGTAAAAGGCAGATCATGTCTCCTAAACCTGATTGACTTCTTTGAAGCAGTCACCAAAGCCATAGATGAGGGTAAAATGGTTCACACAGCTTATCTAGATCTCGCTAAGGCTTTCGACACCATTCCCCCACTCTGGAATTTATAGATAAGCTCACTAAGCTAGGTATAAATCCCTATGTCACAAGATGGGTTGCCAACTGGCTCACGGACAGAACCCACACTGTGAAAGTAGCAGATTCCAAATCCATCATCAGACCAGTGACAAGTGGAGTACCACAGGGTTTAGTCCTGGGTCCTCTCCTGTTTGGTATCTACTTCTCTGAAGTGCAGGCCAACACAGTAGGTCTTTGGCTAACAAAGTTTGCAGATGACTGCAAACTAGGAGCCATAATTGAAACTCCTAACGATGTGCACAAACTACAAAAGGGCCTCACTGAGACAGATACCTGGTGTCAAAGCCATGGCCTGAAGCTCAATGGCAAAAAGTGTATTGTCATCCTTTTTGGTAAAAACTCTGTACCCATGAACTACCACATAGCTGGTAGTCTACTTAATGCCGAAAATGTGATAAGAGTCCTTGGGACACAGGTGGACAGTAGTCTCTCCTTTGATAATCACATCGCCACAGTGGTCAGGAAATCCTTCTACATGGCTCATCTCATCACAAAAGGATTCTCATCCAGAAAAAAAGAGGTCATTGTTCCCCTATACTCATCACTCATTAGACCCATTATAGAGTACAACGCCTTTTTTGGTATGTACCTCACAAGACATCTACAACAACTGAAAAGACCACAGAAATACCTCACAAAGACGATTACTGGCCTCAAACAGATGCCCTATGCAGACCATCTCAAAAAGCTACAGCTTTACTCCATCGCATATCGCCTACTCAGGGGTAATCTCTGCCTAACATACAAAGCTATGTCAAACCCAGAGCTGTTGGACATGCTCCACTTAAAGAAATCCCAATCCCTCTGAGCTACACACTCAAGGGACCTTAACCTTGTCACCACAATAAACAGAACATGCTGGAGGGATAGATTAGGTAGATTTTGCATTTGTCATCATTAGATTAATAACCAGTGAAAAACATCTTCCTGGTTGGACTTAATCAAGCTATTACAGGTTGTATGAATTATTCTAAACCAATCATCAATTGAGTTTAAATGCCATTTCCCATTGGCTCTAACCAAGAGCATCAACTGATGGACAATAGTGGGTCATGAATAACAATGAAATGAGTTATGTTGTATTGGTTGAGTAAAGAATTCTAATCCAATCATCAGTTAAGTATAGATAACATTGCCCATTGGTTGTAGCCAAGAGCGTGGGCCAATAGATGATGAAAAACTGCACACACCCTTAGAATAGATACTAGGTTCATTACCGCAATCCAAGTGATCCTGTACCATCACAGTTCATTTAAAAGCCTTTGGAAATTAAAAAACATTATCAAAAATTGCTATCATTGTCTGATGTACAGCTCATGTGCTTATAAAAAGTTACAGTGCCTATTGCTCAATCATGATCATTCAACAATAAATGTATATAAACAAAGTAGAAATAAACATCAGTGACTGAGCCTATGCCTTTTTAAGGTGGGCTTAAATGGAAGACAGGCATTTAGAATAGGAAATATATCTGCTAGTAAATTGCCTCTCCAGTACATTTCTGCGAGCTCAGTCTCTGTCATAATGTCACCACCTGGAATATTTTCATTCACTACCTGCAGAACTAAGAACGTGAAAGTGTGGGAGTTGTACATTTTGATATGCTTCATTAATGGGCTCTTAATGTCTTTCAAATGGATATGGCTTATATGTTTTGACATTCTTTCTTTTAATTGTCTGTTAGTTTTGCCAACATAAAAACTATAACATTGCTGACAACAGGCAATATAGACCACATTTTTCATTGTACAGTCAGCATAAAACTTCAATAAATATCATCTGTTGATGACAGGATGTACAAAGCCTTGTGTTTTACAGATATATTTACAGGCTGTGTAATTCCTACATGGAAACGTTCCAATTCTGTTTGAATGAACATAATCATAATTTACCGAACCTTTGCATAATATTTGCTTCAAGTTCTTATTATTCCTAAAAAAAAGGCCAGTGTCTCCCAGATTTGTTTTTATCTTGTCATCACTAAGCAAAATTTTCTAATTGTCTCTTATGATTTTGCAAACATATTGAACATCATTGGAGTATATCAGAACAACTCTAGTGCACAGATCAGTGAGGACTCCTTTCTTATTATGTTCAGATTGAATATCACTATCAGCTCTTTGTGCAAAGAATGGTTTCCCATGCATATTCCTTTGTCTTTTAATCTCATCCATATTATGTTGAACTTCCTTCTTCTTATAACCCCTAGATGTAAACTATTGCCCAAGTAATAAAGTTATTTCCTCAAAGTCCTTTTTTTTCTGGTATGTAACCTAGAATTCCTTAACATCTGGCTCTTAAGAATATTGTCATAAATGTGACGAGGATGCATGCTATCGTGCATCAATAGATTATTCCTTTTGCACTCTTATTGAATATGGCTGCATTAATTCTGCTTACATCCAGTTCTAGAAGAACATCTAAAAATTCTATCTTGGTTTATTACTGTTGCATGGTAAATAAAATGGTTGTCTCTAGGTACATGGTAAAATTCTCCACTGTCTCCACTGTACTTTGCCATATGATGGAAACATCATAAACAAATCCTTTGTAATATTTTATATGTGGATGAAAGTCGTTGCTGTTCAGGGACAACTGAGAGACTGGGGTTAACATCAATAAAGACAAAGTAACACATGAGAATTTTGCCCATGCTGTCCTTAGCACTGGGAGTGCTTTCCAAGCTCACTTGATCTCTCTTTCTCTCACTGAAATAGGCTCCTCCCCCTCTGTGGAAACATGCAAGCAGTCTGGAATAAATGAAATAATGCAACCCTCATCCTAAAATTGAGCTGCAAATCTTTTTATAAAAGAATTACCCAACTACAATATCTTTCACTATTCCTCTCCCATTGAAAAATGTCAATATATTCTTCCTTTTCAGCACAATGGCATGTGGTACTGTGAAGACTGGTAGAGATGGGTGAAGGCTGCTAGCCTAGTCGAATAGAATTTGGTACATAAATCTATCATTTGTAAATACTGTGAAATGTTGAAAGGAAGGCTTGCTTCTTAAATGAAAGAATATGCTGTGAAAGTTGAACTTAAAACAATGTGGCAACATTGCCATCTGCTGTAAAGAAAGCTAAGTCAAGCATTTCTTGTTGGTCCTTTGAAATTAAAATTACTTTATGTCTGTTCCTTTGAAGTTAGAATTTGGAGTCGATGAGTCTGGAGTAAGCATCCTGCCCATTGTTTTAACTTAAGGAATAATGCAATAGTACATCAGTAGACAACTAGAATCTTTATCTGCGAAGTACATAACAGACATTAACAAATGTTACAATAAGAAGTTCCTGCTGTATAATAAGTACTAGGCTTATGAACATCTGAGCTTGCTATAATCAAGGTAGTTAGTGAAGTGGAAAGAAAGGTAGTGGTTGGATGGGGTGGGTGATATTACAGTGGGAGTTGCAAGGGCATAGCCAGCATGTTTTTAGGTGTGCTTTTAGTAAAGTTTTGAAGTGGGTGCATGATGGTACAGAGGTAATTGTGGGTGGGAGGGAGTTCCATAATTTGGCTATGGTGCAAGAGAATAGTGCTTCACCAGCAGAGTTATTGGCTTTAGTGATCTGCAAGTGATTTTTGTTGCTGGATCTTAGTGGTCTGGTGGTGCGATAGGGTTGGAGTAGATTCTGGAGGGATGGGACATTTAGTGGATGGTTTACTAGTTTGTGGGCGGGTGAGAGTTAATACCATTGAAGGAGGTGAGGGAGTTCAAGCCAGCCCAGTTCAGCAAGTGAGAGACAGTGGTGACTACGGTAGGATGCCCCTGTGGCGAATTTGGCGATTTTGTTGTAGCAGGTCTCTAGCTTGTTTAGATTGCATTGCCTTAGGTTGATATATATTGGAGAGGCATAAGGTAGGGTGGAGATAAGGTGGGAATTTGCTATTGAAATCTTTGCTGCTTTGGTGAGAAGTTGCTTATTACTGTATAACGCTCCTAGTTTTTTATGGACTTTTCTTATGGTCATGGATATGTGAATGTCAAATTTTAGTTTATTGTCTATTTCCACTCCTAGCAATTTGGTGTGTTCAGTTGGGTATATAGTGGTGTTGTATTTTGCTGTGATGTTAAAGTGAGAGTTGTTTTGAGTATGTTTGGTGGATTGGAAGATGAGTAGTTTAGTATTTTTGGGTTGAGCATTAACTGGGCATCGGATAACCAAGTTTCAACAGAGGAAAAGGCTTCCTGTGTGACTTTTTGCAGTTTGGGTAGGGACTGGGCTGAAAAGGCTCAGGAAACTCATGGGCTTGGCCCAGGAGAACCTGGCAGAAGCCCAAAGACAGAAAAAGGTGTGATATGACAGGAATGCTTGAGCTAGAGAGTATGCTGCTGGGCAGCAGGTAATGGTTCTCATTCCTGTCAGACACAACAAGCTGCAAGCAGCTTGGGAGGGACCCTACAAGTTGGTAAGAAAGGTAAGTGATGTTAACTACACAGTGGAACTGCTAGGCAAATGGCAGGGGCACAAGTTGTACCATGTTAACATGATGAAACCTTACCATTATAGGGCGGCCCTTGTGCTGAACATTTGCAGTGGATTGCAAGAGGGGTCTGAGGGAGATCTAGGGACTGATCTTCTCAGTGAGGCTTGGGCTGACACCTCAGTGAAAGGGGTAGCAATGTCCCAGCAGCTATCTCCAACCCAGGTTCGAAAAATCCGAGCAGTGTTGCAGGAATTTGGGGACATGTTCACTGGGAAACCAGGGTGCACCCACTTGGTGCAGCACCAAGTGGATACAGGACCCCAAAGGCTTGTTAGGCAGGCCCCTTATAGGGTGCCTGAGAGAGTCAGACAGACCCTGATGGAGGAGGTAAGGAGATTTTGGAACTAGAGGTGATTCAAGAGTCCAACAGTCCCTGGGCCTCCCCAGTGTGCTGGTGCCACAGAAGGATGGCAGCACCAGGTTCTTTGTGGACTACAGGAAATTAAATAGTCACACAGAATCGGATGTTTACCCCATGCCTAGGACAGATGAGTCCCTAGAGCAGCTGGGTGGGGCTAAGTATCTTACAACCATTGATCTTACCAAGGGTTACTGGCAGGTGCCATTGACTCCGAGTGCTAGAGAGAAGTCAGCCTTTGCAACTCCTTTTGGCTTGTATGAGTTCACAAAGATGCCCTTTGGAATGAAGAATGCCCCAGTGACTTTTCAGAGGCTGGTAGATAATATCCTAGCAGGAGCAGGAGGGTTTGCCCTTTCTTACCTAGATGATATTGCCATCTAAAGCCATTCCTGGCCAGAGCACCTTCAGCATGTCAGGGAGGTGCTGGGCAGACTACAGAGGGCAGGGTTGATCATTAAGTCAAGCAAATGTCAGGTGGGTATGGCAGAGGTCTGCTACCTAGGACATACAGTGGGGAGTGGTAAGCTAAGGCCAGAACCTGCCAAAGTGGAAGCCATTCAGGCATGGCTTTCACCTGTTACCAAAAAGCAGGTGAGGGCATTTTTAAGGACAGCAGGGTACTACAGAAAGTTTGTCCCCAGTTATGGTGCTATAGCTGCTCCCCTTGCAGACCTGACAAGGAAGAACAGGCCAGACAGGGTAGTGTGGACCCCAGCATGTGAGCAGGCATTCCAGAAGCTTAAAGAAGCTTTGGGAGGACCCCCTGTGTTAGCCAGTCCAGATTACAGCAAATAATTTGTTGTGCAGATGGATGCTTCGAACCATGGGGTGGTGGCTGTACTTAGCCAGATTTCTTTAGAGGGAGAAGAACACCCAGTGGTTTATCTCAGTTGTAGGATCCAACCCAGGAAGGAATGCTATGCAGCTGTGGAAAGAGAATGTCTAGCCATAGTGTGGGAAGTGCAGAAACTTCAGCCTTATCTCTATGGAAGGAAATTCACTGCTATGTCCAATCACAACCCCCTAACATGGTTAAACAGAGTCAGCCAGCAAAACGCCAAGTTGCTAAGATGGGTCCTAGGGTTGCAAGCATATGATATGTCAGTGCAGCACTGCAGTGGGAGTAGCAATGCCAATGCAGATGGGCTCTCAAGACAGGGAATGGGGTGAGGTACACTCAGATAGACCTAACCCTCTAAAGCGGCATTTCTCAAGGGTCACTTGAAAAACTAGTTTGAGTTTTCCGAGGAGGAGGAATGTGAAGACTGGTAGAGATGGGTGAAGGCTGCCAGCCTAGTCAAATAGAATTTGGTACATAATTCTATCATTTGTAAATACTGTGAAATGTTGAAATATAGGCTTGCTTCTTAAATGAAAGAATATGCTGTGAAAGGTTGAACTTAAAACAAAGTAGCAACATTGCCATCTGCTGTAAAGAAAGCTAAGTCAAGCATTTCTTGTTGGTCCTTTGAAATTAAAATTACTTTATGTCTGTTGCTTTGAAGTTAAAATTTGGAGTTGATGAGTCTGGAGTAAGTATCCTGCCGATTGTTTTAACTTAAGGAATAATTACTAAAATGTACATGTGGAATGTCCTTTATTGCTCTAAGTGTAAAATAATGTAAATGCAGTTTCTGTCAGCATGGGAACTCCAGGAAGGTGTAAAAGATGATGTAATATTTAGCAGAACTGTAGTTTCAATTTAAACAGTGAGAACAAGAGATTATTAAGCATTTTTTGTCAGGACATCCAACTCAGCACTGCCTTATGCTCTCTTTATGTAAGTAGTATGTTAGAACTGTGTTTTCTCCTAGAAGTAGCTAGGCATTAGAAAACATTAGACTAAGTGTTTTTCTGTAATGTCAGAACTGTACTACTGATTTATTTTAAGTATTTCTGTGTGATCTCTGAACTTTTGACTAGCACTGTATAGTAGAAAGTATTGTCTTGTGGTTTTAATTATTTATTATTAAATATTTTAAAACCTTTTAACTGTGGCTGGTTTGTGTAGAGATAAGTTAGGCTCTAGACTAGAGTACATTGCATATTTATAGATTTTACTGTCCAAGTCACTCCAAATAAGTCTTGACTGATTATTCATACTTACAAATTGGATAATAATATTGCACAGTAATAATTGAACACCCTTTTAAGGGCCTTTGGGTAGCTGATAAATATTTGCTGGGTGGTGGCAAGTGGTACTACTGTATAGTCTGGGTAAAAGGGGCACAGCTGGAGAACCTGTGCCAACCTTCCCAAGAAGTGTCTGTGTGTTTGTGTAAACTCTTATCTCTAAGTGTGTGTGTGTGTCAGCTACTTGGGCAGGGACAAGAAGCACTGGTTGGACAGAGAGGGTGTTGGAGATTTTAGCTTTCCCAGATAGGCTGAGATCTGAATCCTATAGCTGTGCCAGTGGGGAGTCTTATTAGGGACCTGGGGAGCAAGGGAGCGACCAGCCCTCGACTGACTGTGATCTCTGTGTGCTCTTAAGGGGAAATTGCACTTTACTCTGTGTATTTTTTATCCTTTCCTCATATATGAGACGCCCTCTCTGGTGTTAGCAGTGAGGATTGAGGCTACTTGATTGCTGGGCCAGGGCATGGGCATCACAGGTACCACCCTGTCTGGTATTCCAGCCAACCTCAGTGCTTAGATATGCAGACCTGACCTAACTAACAGAAACATTCACAGCCTGCAGGTCAACAGTCAGCAGTTACTCAAATAAAACAAACAAAAAAACTTGTGATTGTGGGTCAGCTGCTTCTTGGCTCTTTAACCTGCTGGTTTCACAAGCCAGAGACCATCTTATGGCTCAAGCCACCTCTGGCTTGTCCACCTCTAAATTTTCAAAACAGCAGATTTCAGGCTTCAATTATTCACTGGAGTGCATAAGGAAGTCCATTGTAACTATTCACATATCCATACAGATTGTTATTCATTAATATACATATTCACTGGTTATGAATTAAAGATTGTACAGTGGTTTTATTCTGCTCTGTCTCAGAAACTACATCTCTTAAGTTCTGTAGGAGAGAAATGTTTGCTCTGAATCTTTATTTTAGACTACGCTTTGTTTTTAACCTGCATCTAAGTATGTCTTATTTCAGTATTACACCTTGACAGCCAATTCATATTGCAAATAAGGCAGATAGGCACAGGATTAAATCTAAAATGGTTATACAGTTTATATTGTTTGATGTTGTTTTACCCTGTCATATATCAATATGAATAATTTAGTATGTAGTTTACAAGACATTTCTTCCTCGTCAGCTCACCAGTGATAAGAACATATGCAAATGTTGCTTAATTAGAACATTACCTAAGAATAAGGCAGAGGAAACAAGAGTGTAAGGCATGCCTCATCTCCCCTGTGTTTAAAGCTGTAACTGCAGTGTACAATCCTTGGGGGGACTCCAGTCCTACATTTCAGAAGGTGTTAGACTGAGTTCAATAACTCCTTCAAGGTGATTTTTAAAACTAGCAGGAGCAGGCATAATATATCATGCTATAACCACAATGTGGACATGTAAGTTTTCCAATAACTCAGTGTCTGAGCCAGGGGCCACAGGCAGAACAACAGTTATTAAGGTTCACCTTACTCATTAAATAGCTATGGTTCCTTAAAATGTGGACCTACCTTCCACGTGGTGGGACCTAACCACAGTTGACCATACATTTACATTTCGAAGAATAAAACTTGGACATCATCTTCCATCCAAGAACGTGAACTAGTATTCTTTAAAGGCTATAAGCACGGACATTTCATGAAAGTTGCATGATGTCTTAAACAGTGGCACTGGGTTGTTACTTTACATTATTAAACAGTGAGAAAGTACCATCAGGATAGGAGCAGTGTTCATTTATATCAGTAAAATCAAACGTATTTCCAGTCTGAATATGTAGAGAAAATGCATCAGACTTCACATGCCAGCCTTTTAATATTAAAATATAGAATGACACCACCTTGTTTCCAACTCTAGTACAGCATTTCCAGACCTACCTATGTCTGCAGTTATAGTAGTTTCAGTTTCATTATTAAGAATTAAAATGTAATGCAAGTCAGGGAACCAAAGTACAGAGAACGAGTTTTCAGTTATATGTGTCCACCTAGACCAATAAATAAGAGAGGTGTCAAATGTTATGATTCGTTTCAATTTAGAAAATCCAAACTGGCCAGAAAGGTTAAAGTAGAATTTTTTCTCTACTTAAAAATTAGTTTTGCCATAAAAAAGAATGGTCATTTTTTTGCTGATTAAGCTGGGTTCAGAGTTCACCAGTTTAAAATATTTTCTTGTCAGCTAGAGTAGCATTTTTACCTTATAAAAGAGCATGTCTTCTCATGTAACTGAGTGGAGGGAGAGTTCTAGCATGCCATACTTTTTAATTTGCATATTTCATAACCTGTTCACCCAGTTCTCTAAGAATGTAACATATTTCTTATTTTACCCACCCTTTTATCACTTGCAGATACTCATACTGTTCGAAAGAGATGCAAAACCTGTTACAGTACAAACCACTTATCTCGGTATTAATAGTAATAGGAGGAAAATTGTAACTAAAGCTTCACATTACCACACAGCTACTTTATGCATGCAGGTGTAGGTGTACCTCTTCCTGTTTAGTGTGTGAGTGTGTGTGTGTGTGTGTGTGTGTGTGTGTGTGTGTGTGTGTGTGTGTGTGTGTGTGTGTGTGTGTGTGCGTGTGTGTGTGTGTGTGTGTGTGTGTGTGTGTGTGTGTGTGTGTGTGTGTGTGTGTGTGTGTGTGCACGCACGTTTGTGTGTGTTACAGTTACTATTATTTTTATAAAAAAAAATCTAAACAAAAGTCCTGATTAACTTAATTGCACTCGTTGTATGATTCTGGAGCAGTTGTTTTTGGAGGGGCCTGGACCTCCAAACTCCCATGTCAAGGGTCTCACCTCACACTCTCTTATTGAATCATAATTTACAGGCTCAACCCACCAGTGGAAAAAAGGAGCAATCTTAATAAATGGGACTGTCCTTAAAATACTTATCATTGAAACAACATATCCTCTATACAGGGCTCCATAAATCTACATTTCTGTATGTGTGCTATATCTATATCCGTACCTGTACATAGCAATAAATGCATGCATATAAAAAGTAGAAGGTGAGAGACAGTTCACACATATAGAGAAAATCACACACACACACACACACACACACACACACATACATACACACTCACACACACACACACACACACACAGACACACACACACATGCGTGGAGAGGCACAGACACACAGACTTACACACACCCACACAGTCATGCAGATGCACAGACACACTACACACACAGACTCACACACCTTCCAGCAATTACAGCCAGTTTCTTGATTGTGTATATCTCAGATGTCATATCATGATCCAACGAATACAGGAATACATAAATAATATTCTACACATAGAATGCAAAACATTGCAAATCCCACACACTCAGATACAGACAAAGACATAGACACACATAAACACACAATACATGCACACACACAAACAGACACACATACACACACATTCTTGTATCAGTTTCTCTCTTTCTCACACACACACGCACACACACACACACACACACACACACACACACACACACACACACACACACACACACACACACACACACACACGCACTCTTAGCAAAGGGAGGGCCATGGTAAGTCCTTGCTGCTGTAGTTACATTCATTACTTTAGTTTTATTATTACCTTGTCTGTTATTTTTTTTCTTTTGTCTGTGCTTTATAGTGCTTTGATAAATTGCTGTGAAGCAGCAGACTTGATTGTATTAGGTTTTTATCCACTAATTAACATTCTGTTGGAGAATATTCAATGTTAGGCCAATTTTCTAATGTAAAATAGTTCAACCACTCATTTTAACAAATTAATAGCTGTGCAGCCTTATAACTTTTTAACTGCTTTGTATTTTGTTTTGAAATTTAAGGCACTCTTCTATCAAACTGTTGGATGCTATTGCATTTTATAAACTGGTGTAAACACTACACCTCAGAGTCCCAGTGATTTCCATGGGTGAAAAACCAGATTAGTACAACTCAGAAGATATTTGTCTAGACTGTTGTTAGACATAGCGAATGGAGGGTATTTCATTTGGCACAAATGTACATTTCTGTTTTCTATGCATTCTATCACCAGTGAAGTTAAAGTAAGGTATAATCTGCTGCATGCTCACATTTACTCTGCATTTTAAATGGGATCACCATGATGTTCCTTCTGTATTTTTTACAAATATCACTAGCACAGTAGTTCATAAACATATATTGCTGCTTTCCAGGAAACAAAACCTAAAAATATTCAGGAAATAACTATTTGGGGACAACTCCCAAGAACTAAAAAATACATATATGTAAGCAGTAATGTTCCCCACCCCATCATTTATCTTGAATTGCTTTAGCTGATGACATGCTTTCCATGGTAATTTTTATGTGTGTTTATATTTTAATATACATTCCTATGAATGCAGTATTTTACTTCTTCTTGCCCTTCTCCTCATTGTGCTTTCCTCCCTCTTCATTAATTAAGAACAATACAGGAGGGAAGGAGCAACAGCGGTAGCGTTGTTGCCTCACAGCAAGAGGTTCTCCTGTTTGATTCTTGGCTGGAGTGCCTTCTGTGTGGAGTCTGCATGTCCTCCCTGCGGTCGAGTGGTCTCCGAAAGACATGCATGAATGGGCATGCCTTTGCTGAAGGTTGGGCGTCGGGCTGGCAACTCGGCACCATAAAAATCTATTGCCAATCATTAGCAGACCGGAGTTCTGCTGTGGCGATCCCTAACCGGGAAAAGCCGAAAAAGACAAACAGGAGGGAAGGAGCGAAGCTAAAATACAAACAGTGGAACAGGAGGTAACTTCTATTATTTCTCAGCCTGATGACTCTGTAACTTCGCTCCCATCATATAGCATTGTATTGAATGATGAATATGGCTTTAAATTATACAACTACTCTCAAAAAACTTTAAATAGCTGTCATGCGAATTTACTATCAAAAGGTTTTTCATTTGTGCCAGCAGGACGAGCAAATGTTATGGAATTATTCATTGATTTGAAATTGTACTGTTGTAAGTTAAATTTATGCATTTTAATGAATGAACATATTGAAGAATTGAACATTTTATACAAGCGTAGTACTTTAAACTCCACTATGCAGCATCTAATACAAGTATTTAAAAAATTTTGCGAGTTGGATATACGGAAATTTTTAAGTGACAAATGTGAAAATGTATATTCCAACTTAAACAGAAAAGAAAAGAACTGTTATATGATGTAATTAATGATAGAAGTATTAGAGTAATGAGACCAGATAAGGGGGTGGTTTGATTGTGATGGACAGAATTGATTATTTGAACAACATGAGCCAACTCTTGTTTTCTGATACATATGAAGAAGTGTCTAAATGTGAAATTAATGTGGCCCATTCAAAAATTGACCAAGCATTATTGGATATGGTAATGCAAGGACAAATTTCTGAAAATGAATATAAATATATGTTAAACACCAAACCAGTAATAGCCCGGATCTTTGGAATACCCAATATTCATTCGGATATAACTAATCCCCTTTTAGACCAATAGTTGATGGGATAGATCAAAAACTTTTTTTATAGCACAATTTCAAGATAAAAAATTGAAAGGTGGTATAAGTCATATTAAACAAATAGGCAAAGACTCATGGGACTTTTTGGGTAAATTAAATCAAGTGGAATTTGATCCTAACTCTATATATGTAATGGTGGATGTACATAATTTATTTTCTGTGATACCCTACAAAGAAGGTTTAGAGTTTTTTGAAAAACAATTAAGTAAGCATTTTCAGATGGAGAGCTGGAGGGTAGCAGCTATGTCTCACCTTATGGAAATGGTCATTAAAAATAATTTTCTGCATTTTGAAGGTCAAGTTTATAGACAAAGAACAGGTGTGGCCATGGGGATGGTATGCTCCCCAATGTTCGCAAATTATGTAATGGCAGAGTAGGAGGACTACTATGTGCTTAATAGTCCTTATGTAAGATGTTTTAGTATGTATACCCATTTTTAGATTATATATTTATTTTATGGAAGGACTCAAGAGAGAAGTTAAATTAATTTTTGCAATATTTAAATAAGACTATTGATTTTTTTTGAATTTGTCTTCAAATCAAGACAGTGGAACAATTCATTATTTAGATATTCAGTTACAAAAGGATAGACAGGCAAGTAAATGATTATCCAGCATCTACAGGAAACCCACATTTTCCAACACATATTTGCATTATTCCTGCTGGCACACCATACATCAAAAAAGATCAGTTGTGAAGGGGAAGCTAGTAAGAGTAGTTAGAATGGTATCGGACATGGAAATGTTTTTACATGAGTGTGAAAGGGTTATCTCCATGTTCTTAAATAGGGGATATCCTGTGGAAATTTTGGATGAAATCAAATGTGAAGTAGTTCGACAGAGAACAAATGGTTTTTATAAACCTATTTTGGGAAGTGATGTTAATATAGAAATACATGTGGGCCGAGATAACATAATTAATAATAAGGGAGCATTTATTTCTACATATACTTTGGACAATAAAGCAGTTAGAGAAACTATCAATAAAAACTGGCAATTTTTTTAAAAGTGATGTGGGCACTAATGAAAAAATACATCAAAAATTGAGTTATAAACCAGTCTTTGTATATAGAAAGGAAAAATCCCTTCAGAATTGGCTGGAGTGGGGCAATATTACCCAGAAGTTGAATGGACCGGGTACTAGGAAATGTGGAGCATGCCCCCAATGTCCATATATTTTAAATAAGGATGAATTTGTAGTTAGGAATGTTGTATATAAAACTCAGGGACACCACAATTGTAACAGCACTAATGTGGTGTGTATTGCGCAGTGTAATCATTGTCTAGCATTTTACGTGGGAAAGACCTCAAGAAGGCTAAGGGATCGGATATATGAGCACTGCTTGGATATTAGAAGTAGTAAAATGAGCAATGCCTTATATAGACATGCTAAGAATTTTCCCACACATTCTTTTGGTTTTATTGTGGTGAATAAGATTTTAAAGGATGTACAGAATAGAATGATTGATAAGCACTTGGATTTAAGTGAGTTGAAATGGCAGATAAAATTGGATGCGACACATTATTTGTCTGTGCCAGTCCTTTTTGAGGAACATTAGTGTTGGTAGAGGATTATATGATTGCTCCTAATTTGCAATCATCTGCAAATGTGGTCAGCCAGAGGCCCTTGACATTGGTCATGACTTCAGGGATCTAGTTGCCAAATAGGAGTGGTCCTGGAACTGATTCCAGAGGGACTCTGCTGATAACTGGCCTCTTTGTAAAGGTGGATGCCCCAGTTCTAACTTTCTGGGTTCTGTCTGTGAGCCAGCTGGCTAGCAGGTGACATAAGAATTTATACCTTAACTTCTGAGTTTGCCAACAATGCCCAAGTGGGGTATTGTGTCAAATGCCATGGGCAGGTCAAGGATGGCAATGTGAAGTATTTTGCCCTTGTCCTTTGCTTTTTTGACTTAAAGAAGTCACCAGGTGGAGTAGGCTTGACCTGTCCTTGATGAAACCAAACTGGGTTGGGTCCTGAATGTTTCCTATGTCAATAGTGATCATTTCCATGATGTTTCTTTCCATGGCTTTGCACATGAAACTGTTGAGCCTTATGGGTCTGTAGTTTCCAGCGTCCATAGATGGCTCACCTTTGTGCAGAGTAATAATGGTTGCCATTCCCCATTTGTGAGGTACAAAGCTCATTTGGAGGCTAGAGTTAAACCGTGATCTCAGAGGGCCTGATAGGTCATGTTTCATGCTATTTAGAAGGCAGCCTTGGATATTGTCAGGGCCCGTCAGTGCAGTGTTCCTGACCTTAGAGAGAGAGCATTGCGGACCTGTTCCCTAGTGACAGTTGGGAGTGTTATATTTGATGGTATTTTCTGACGGGATGCTGGGGGAAGAGAGGGATAAAGTTAGAGCTGAATTTGTCTGCAAGTAGTTTTGCTATATCTTCTGTTTCAGTGTAGGTGGGTCCATTAACAATAAGCTCAGCACACAAATGTGTATTGCCTTTCTGGTTACAGACATAGCTGAAGAATGCCTTGTGGTTTCCTTTGGTATAGGAGGCCAGGTTTAACTCACATTTGGCTTTGATAGACTTTATTAGATTGATGAGAGTGCTTTTGTCCTGATGAGTGCCACATCTTCCAGTTTTTGTCATGATTTTCTTCTTTCTGTTATACAGCCTACTGATGTTGTGATTCCACCAGGGTGGCTTGTTTTTTGAGTTAGTTCTTTACTTATTCCTGATGGGTACAGCTGCCTCTCTGCAGCTATTAACATGCTTGTATAGGGTTTCTCTGAACAGTTCCACATAGGCAGCAGTGTTCTCATAGTTTGCAGGGTTTGAAATTTTGCCATCACTTAATAGTAAGAAGTTCACTTTAGAGTAGTTCCTGAATGTTCCGGGATAAACTGGGGTTCCAGGTTTTTTTTTTTTACTTTTAACTATTTTGTTGTCTGACCTTACCAGAGAGGATATTACACTACTGTTAAAAGTCTTCCATACCATCACAAACTTTTACCATTAGGATTTAATGGATATATGCCTTTTCTACTCACGTTGCCATGCTCTGTCGTCGTCCATAGTAACAGCTGTAACTGCTCTACATCCAGTCCAAGGATCTAATAAAGATGTACTAGGTTGAACATGACAACTTCTTATAGCCTTATTACTTTTAATGAGCAGCATAACTTTTCAATGTCCTCACACAGGAAGTGGGTATAGTGCATTGTATTTTCCTATTATTTTAATTTCTGTAGCTGAAACTGTATATTATACTTATCATCAATTTGTATACAGCAATGAATGAAACATCATTTAACATTCCATTACATCTGACAAATTCAGTATCTGAATAATGAATGCATTGTTTGCTGATTATTAGCCTAGCATAAGTAGACATCAGATCTGTATTACACAGTGTACTATCCCATTCAGTAGTATTACTGTACATGGCAATGTGTGTCAAAGGAACCAAAATGTTCAGCATTAAATAACAAAGTGACATCTCAACACAAATTTAGTTTTACCATTACATCCCTCTTATTCTGAACAAATGTGGCTGTTTCAGATATTTTCCCAAACTGACTATAATTTAATTATCTTAGCCCTTTGTTAGAAATTTTGAATTTTTTTTCACAATGTACTATTGTTTGAAACAAGGTGAATGAAAACCAGAATCAGTCATTTCTGTGGACCATGTACATTGATCACAATGTACAATTTTTGTCATCTTTATCTCTGGTTTCACCAGGTCTGTTTACTACAATTATTGGCCCCACTTTATTAATAATTTCATGGAGACTGTGTGCAACTCAGCATCTTATGCTCCAGTTTTCCTGAAATTCTTTATCATAACTTGTGTTTCAATTTTAAACCTTATCTTATAGTCCAACTATTTACGAGACGTCTGTCTTATTTTTCTTGCTTGTTCACAGCTGCATATTTCTGTAATTCTTGTATTTGCTCCAGTATTATTTTTTCAGCCAAATGTCTTTATTAGCAGTCTGTCGACTGGATCTAGGGAGCCGAACATCATTACTGAAATTAATGGCATTTTCTTCCCATCATCATTTCACATGGTGATACTCTTATATTGATTAGCACCTGCAACAGAACTTTTTTTTCTATAAATGAACATCTCATACCACTTGAATGTTAAAAATAGATGATCCCCGGGATTCATGAAGCGGTATAACGCCAAATATGGCCGCCGAGCGATTCAGGTATGATCCAATTCCACATGCACTACCAGCATATGCCAGATCTGCGCAGCCCTCGGCTTAGGTATGCTAATCACCCCATGCCCAGTGCCGCACCATGCAAACGAAGGTACATAGCGATACATGAAGTGGTGCAGGTGTAGTGTAAGCCCACAGAAATGTAAACCAAAAAAACACGGTTTACATTTTTCCAAACAGAACATCGGAGTTATGAAAGCAGACCAGACTCATGTATTACAAAGTTAACATATGCCAATAGCTAAATATACAGCCAATGGCATAAGAAAAGATGCAGAACACCTAAAAAACAACATTTAATGTCATGTCCACAGTAACGCAAAGTACAACCGCAGGGCATGTGTGAGCAAATGGGAACACAAAGAAAATATATACAAATATCATAAAATCGCAATGTAATACAAATCAGGATTTCACCATAATACTCAATGGTATGCATGGCACACCACAACCAAGCTGCAAGGGTTGCTAAGGGTCTGTGACAGTGTTTGGCATGGTAACTATGAATTAGTAGTCAATGTCATGCAAATGAGGCAGGTAATACTGAATCGCAAACGTCCTGCCGGATTAAGGATGTACCATACAGCGCAGTGCTACAACACCGAGGAGTGGCTCAGAGGTATACATGACATCAGCAGTGGGGTGTGCCACCGTAGCTGTAAGCACATTGGAGCAATGCAAATCTGGCCTGGCCATTGCTAAGCAAAGCCACACGACAGGGGTGGGGAGGTAGGTATAGCATCATTTAGCTGAGAGCACATATGGTGCCCAAAAGTGCATGTGTACGGGGATGAAAACATGCCCGAAACCCGGTAAGCAGATGCATGCGCCACGCACCATAGCACAAACAGGAAGGTCAGGGGAAGAAAATAAGGAAATGCCACAGTAGGGTAATTGGAGTACAACTGAACAATTAACACCTATTAACTCACAGCGTGCAATCGACGGCAGCTGACAAGTCTCCTCACAGAAACCTGCAAAACAGGATAGGGGAGGTGTCGGATTGCAAAGAAAGGAGAACTGTCATAGCAAAGCAAAGCAAACCTGCAGTAGACTGGCAATAGAACACATTACGCAAGATAAGCCAGGTCTAGGAAAGTACAAATGAAAGCAGGCTGCTGGATGCAAGCCAGAAAATGGTAGGTGAAACGTGAAGAAATGTAAAGGGAAGGGTAAGAGGTAATCCACAGCAGCCAAATGTAATTCAACACCAAAGGCACCACAATAGTAGTTCCTGTCGTAAAACACATAAGATACCCTGTAGCTATGATTGTACATACACACCCTATGACATCATCTGTGTTCACAGCACAATAGTATAAAGTGTGAAAGCACCCCACACACACACCTGTGTATTCCCAAACACTGCACCATAGGTGTAAACATACAGGGAACTTTAAAAATGTACATGTTGGGAGCTGCCATAGCTGTGATTCATCACCATGTGTTAGAGACTGATGGTGTTGTGGAGGATGATGCTGACAACCACTGCAGGCCCCGGAGGAGGAGAAGAGTGCTCAGACCAAGGGTAACCTACCAGGGGCTACATGATCTGGAGATAGTAGAGCGTTACAGGGTGGACAGGGACATCTTACAGCAAATAGTTGAGCTGTGCCAGCCATGCCTGAGATCTAGAAACAACAGAGGGGAACACATCCCAGTGGACACGAAGGTATGTGTAAGCTTGCGAATACTAGCCACAGGTACCTTTCAAAGGCCAACTGGAGATATAATGGGGATCTCACAGGCATCAGCATCCAGGGTACTACACCAGTTCCTGGATGCCATGTTACCACATGCCACTGAGCATATATACTTCCCCCGAATGCAGGAAGAGTTGGCCAGCAATATGCATCACTTTCACCATGTGGCACACTACCCAGAGGTACTGGGTGCGATAGACTGCACGCACATACATATCAAGTCACCACCCAGTGAGCATGGTAGGCGCTACATAAACCACAAGGGATTCCACTCCATCAACTGCCAGGTCATGTGCAATGCCCATGGCATTATCATGGATGTGTGTGCTGGCAGCCCTGGAAGCTACCATGACTCCCATATCTGGCATGCCTCACAGCTGTATCAGGTATTTGTCAGGGGGGACATCCCACATGGCCACCTTGTGGGGATGCTGGCTATGCACTGGAGCCATGGATGATGACTCCCATCAGAAATGCACACACACCCATGCAAGAATGCCATAATGAGGCACACGCACAAACCAGAATCATCATAGAGCATGTGTTCGGGATGCTGAAATCACGGTTCCATTGCTTGGACATATCTGGTGGAGCCTTGCAGTACTCTTCAGGCACTTGTGTCCACATCTTCATAGTATGTGCCATGCTACATAATATGATCCTGCGGAAACAGCTGCAGCAGGGACAAAATGGTGAAGGCCCTCATAGCCCACCACAATTGCCAAGGCCATCACAGGCACAAAGGGATTCAGACCACGAACACACTGTGCCAGCCCCAGTAGGCAGACGAAGGCATGCCCAATATGCCTATGCCTTGGCAAAGAGGGAACGTATAGCATATACTCTGACAGTGTAGGCCCCTATGGACTGACACACCTCTTCACCTGCACACACAGTAAAATGGATGGCAAACACACACGACCACCTGTAAATTGTAATGTATTGGTGGGCTACTGTGTGAATCCTACATAGGCAGCCCTCAACCATTGTACACACAACATCTATTGGAACAAGGAATGTCAACAACTGAACAGTACACGCACCTATCAGCATATGTTGGTACTGTGTGTATAAGTTTCCAGGTACATCGGTAGGTACACGCCCAATTGTCAGAGGCCATACATCACTCAAGGCAAACAGTGTCTGCTGTCGTCACAACATCGAGTAACCAACTGTCGTTCAGTGGAGAAGAGGCAATTGCGTGATCCCATGTGTGTAATCACTGCTCCCCACAAACTCTGTATGGATTCCCTGGTGTGTTAATGAGGGGCTCCACATAATGTAATCATGGATGCCGTGTCAAGGTATGGGGTGTCCCCATGACAGGTATCTGTCACTCCAGCATGCTCCACCTACAGTCGTTTGAAGGTGTAGCACATTATAGTGTGTGGCTCACTGTGATATACATACCCAATGCTGGAGCACATCTATTACACATCACATAGACATACCATTAATAGGACTCATCCATATGTAAACTAACTGAGTTACCCATGTGATTTCAGTATGGAGTAACAGCCATAGTATAGTCCACATACAAAATGCCATAACACGTATACAAATCCTGGGTGCCCAAGTGGTAAATGCAGTGACCGTCGTGCATGTTCCCAATCCCACGTCCTGCAAGGGATGTAATGTAATCCCGAAAGCACGAATAATGAATGTCTAATGCACTTCAGCAGATCATGTTTAGCACACGTTAGTGGGAATATGCGTTGCCCAGTGCTGGTAAGCGTCGTTTAAATATGACTATACGGATATGCATGAAACAGGGCTAAGCTTCTCTGAATATCACGCAGATCACGGTCAATGATGTCCAGAACAGGTGAAACCAGCATTATTCACTCCTGTACTAATAGTGCCTGCTCTGAAGGGTAAAATGACCACTGCCAGGAGTAGAACACGTAATCATGTACATAATCACCTAACACTATGGTAGCCAAGATGTACCTATGGCAGGTGTGTAATGTGACAGGTTCAAACACAAACGTGCGGAGTCCAGGAAACAGTATACACCGACAAGTACACAATGAAAGATGTATTCTGCCTGTCACTCTCTCTGTCAGATATATATATATATATATATATATATATATATATATATATATATATATATATATATATATAATACAGATAGAAAGGGTGATAGAGAGATATATGTTGATATATACAGAGTCACCGATATCTGCAGATATATAGATAGGTCAATGACATGTACACAACCATGGAGGTACAAATAAATAGGATACTGCCAACTATGGAATGTGTCACATACCGACACGAGTAACCACGAGGATGAAAGACCGAAAGAACACAGTACCGGAACACTAGAACCGTGAGTAATATTATCACGATATGAAGGGACATTTAGTTACCACTGCCAGTGTTGCGGTCCACGTAGGTACTGTGTTCAACTGTGTTTCTGATTGCCATAGTCTGTGTATGTGTGTGTTGAGGGTGCCGTGTGTGTTTCCGTGTGACTGTAATGTGTGTGTGTGTGTCTGCATCGTGTGTCTGTTAGTGCTAACTCGGAGGTAGATCATTACGGTAGGTGTGGTTATAGCTAGCCGTAGGCATACGGTTACCACCTGTCCCACATTAGGAGGGACAGCCCCTCCCTGGGCAGTTGTGTCCTGACATAAAACATTAAAAAGGGCAAATGTCTGTCATTGTAAGACATAATTATGTCCCATATATTATGTAATAGTTCCATTAAATAGTTATGCCTGTATGTAAGGAACGTAAATGATACATGAAATATGGTAAGTAGCCAAAGTCCTACAAGAATAAGTATGTATTCAGAATAAAAGTATGTGCTATCCTGTGTACTGACTGTGGGTATGTGTCGGCCTGTAAACACTGATGTGTGTCCTGCAAATGTCCCACTATGGCCATTTGAGAAGGTGGCAACCCATGCCAAAGAGGTTCAGTTACCAACACAACTGTAATGAGTGCAAATATCTGGGACAGAAATACACGGGACAGCTGTCATTTAGTAACATTCCTTTACATATCGCTGTATTTCCAGAGGTATGGAAGTATCAACCTCACCTGCATACTATATAGAAACCAATTAACAATGGCCCAATGTATATGCTCGTAACAAAAGTCTGCTAACTGATAGGTCTTTAATTAGGGAAGGAGCCCACACACATATATGGAATATGTAGAAATGCAAGCCTCACAAACCTGTATATGCTACGTACACCCACCTACATCCCCCACACACAAAACTATAGCAATACAGACTGTAATAACAGCACAAACATCCACTCACTCAATTACATCTGCAGAAGTGTTAACATACCTTGTGAGAGACCCATTTTTAAAGGTGCCATGTGAAATCGTAGCCATTGTATAATGGAACAGACGGCAATGTTACAGGTTTTGTTTGCAATAGTCCCTTATCAGACGGTTGAGATGACAGGTACACTCACATGTAGAACTGCATACTCTAGCCATCACACACAATCCACGGGGGACATAAATCCAAAATATCTGTGTCTCTACACATAGCAGTTGCAATTACACACAACAAAACACATACAGGCCGTCTCCCCGAAGGTAGGGCAAATGGGCAATGCCCAAGTGGAGAATTCAATTATACCCCACTGTTGCCACGTAATTGGTGAATGGAGTATCTGCACAGCTGATGTGCATGTAATAATTTACTCAGGAACACCAACTGGCAGCAGGAAACCACATGTTACAGGTATCGACATATATAAGGATGACTTGCCAGACATTCAAACCATATGCTCATACCATAGAACTGTTTAAACAGTGTAAGAGAGATAGTTACGAAAGTTCGGAATGCTAACAAGGTATGTAGAACACTCAGTATGTTAGTGTATGTATAGCCTGTTTTGTATTTAATTAAAAGTGTCCGCAATGCATAAAGTGGGAAAAGATATTATGTAGTGATGTCTTTCTGAGCATAGTAATGCTTGTAGAAGTTGTGTGTCCTGCAGTGGGCCACACGGTAAACATCACAGACACCACAAGGGATGCTACATGAGGGCTTTAAACAGAACAATTCCATACCACCCGCCGTCAGTGGTAGGGTATGTCCAACAAGTACGTGCCATAGCAGGGAATATTATATGTTGATATACTGTCACAGTAGGCATGTGTATGGGCATATAACGACAATGACATGCCTAAGGTGGTCCTGCTGTGCAAGTATGCTTTGCATTATGGGATATTATGTAAAATATGTGTAATGTACAGTATTGCAGGTAGATATGTCAGATATTCTACACAGCATAACAGTCATATCATGCATACCAAAGGTATCGTCTATTGGCATGTACAATATACAATAACAGGATACATATGGCTTGTAGTCACGGGACACTGTAACAGCATGATAGCTAATCAAAATGGAAGAGCTACTCAATTAACCATGCACAAAGGACATGTAATAGCTTCACAGGTTCATAGTGGGGTACTATGCTGTCTGGCAAGTCTATGTGTAAGCCCAACTACAGTGTTTACACCAGCGGCACCTCTATAGGGTAGTGTCCTGTCTGTGAACAGCAGAGCCATGTGTTACCTGCACCTCTGCACAGTACAGCCACTGCAGTGATCCCTGGCGTACATGTGTGTATCCCATCCACCAAGTGAGGTATCACATGAACAGTGCTACTGAGTGTCCCTGTGTGATGTACATAGGAATCATGTTCCAAAGCATGGTGAGTGTCTGGTTTGGGAATGTAACCCTCAAACACATCCCACTCATTGTTGCGTGCGTGCACATATCCATGAGCATGCTGCTCTCAGTCGCTTTTGCTTATGTCGCTTATGTGGAGTATATCCATGAATATTGTTATGGACATGGGCCCTGTATGTTCAGCAGAGATCACCCCTGAGTATGCAGTATGTAAATGTGTACAGTCGTGGTGTCCGTAGTTCTGCCGCATATGTCAACCTTCGGAGCTCAATAATCCTCATGGTGTGTTAATGTTGTGGTATGTAAAGCCATAGCTGTTCTGTAAGGTACACCATAAACGGGGTGTTGTACCCTTGAATGTGTGTATACGTCAGGAGTTCAGAGGTACAATGGGTGCCTATGTTCCAGCTACAAACCCAGTACAGATAAGGGTGGCCACATAGAAAGATATCCACACCACATTGGCAATATAGTTATCAAAGGAGTGGGTGCTACATAGGTGTGTACTACGATCACGTACAATGTGACATGTATGTAGGGGACTGCCACCTATGTGATAGTCAGTGGGTGATTGGTGTAATGCAAAGGGGATGTTCATGCACCTTGTGTCATGCAGCTTGAGGCCATGATATTGATATCACGTATCCATCACAGTGACACCCTTATGGAGGGAGTCAGTATCAGCTGGTGGATCAATCATGGTGCTTTGTATGCAGTTGTCTGGAAAGCTAGTCAGGGAAAGTCCCTCTGTGCTAGCCTGTACCTCAGGGAAGCATATACTGAACATGAGGGGCCCTATGACTGAGGACTGTGGTACGCCAAGTGTAACTGAAATACAGTAGGTACTATGGTATGCTACCCTCATTGTGTGGGTCCTGTCCGTGAGCCACTTTGCATAACATCCTGAGAGATAGGGGTCGATGTGCAGGTGGATGTGTATGTTGTCAATACCAGAATGGAGAGCGGTGCTGAAAGCCGATGAGAGGACAATGTAGGCTGTGTGGACCCCCTTACTGTCATCAACTACCCTGGTAACTGTATCAAAGGAGTCCACCAGGTGTAGGAGCCATGCTCTGGACCTAACAAGTCCAACCTGGGTGGCATCAAAGGATTGGATCCCACCAATGTCTCTGTGAATGACTTCCATGATGATGTGCCCTATAGCCTTGCAGAACAGTCCAGTCAGGCGTATAGGGCAATAGACCCTCTGGTTCACTGTTGGGCCACCTGTGTGGAGTGTGATAACTGTTGCTGTGTGCCATTCAGGGGCCACAATGTCTGATACAAGGCTATTACTGAATCTGAATTTGGTGGCCAAGTGGGGAGACATGCCGTTCAGTAGTTTGTGTAAATCACAGCCTGGGATGTTGGATGGTCACATTGAGTCAGTGTTCCAGGCCTTAGAGAGTGCAGGTTAGTACTGTGTAGTTGTGACCACAGGGACACAGCAATGTTCCTGCATGGATTGTGGCCCTGTAGGGAGTGAGAGGGTGTAATGTTAGCATTGAACCCATCCACCAGGATGTTGCCAACATCACTTGGTTCTGTAATGTTCCTGAGTAACTGTCGTATGTCAGAGCAGATGTGGGTATTGCCATTGACTACTGACATACCTCCATAATGCCTTGTGGTACACCCTGGAATGTGTCGCAGTAATCTTTACGTAGCTAGGTTCGGAATATGTGATAAGGGATCCCGTAGCCCTACTGTGGCTGACCAGTGAGCTACCCCACCCAGGGGATTGTTCTCCACTTTGCAACAGCCTCCACCTTTTGTTGTACATTATGTCCATGGAACTGGACCCCCAGAGTGGTGTCCATTATCTGGTGGGTACCATGATTGCTCTGTTTGGAATAGCATGATCCATGCAGTCGTGTAAGTGCTAATGAAGTGCACTGGGGTATGTTTCAGCATGTGTATGTGCATTTTCCATCTGCATGGGTGTCATGATGTTTACTACTGCTGTCATAAGACGTATGTAGTAGGCGTTGTAGTAATCTTGTACTGTGTATGCCATGAAGGGTGTGGTGCCGGGATGTGGATAACAAGGGTGATTAGCATATGTTCCGAAATCACCAACGAGGGGATAACCCCAGGTGTGGACCACCAGTCACATGTTGGTAGTGTCCATGTCTAGGATATTGTTGGTCTTGGAGGTGGTGTGTATGGGTTGATCCAGCCAAGTGGAGGTTATGAATCCCAGACAGCGTTGGCCTAATGTGTTGGTACATGAGTGGCTATCCCAGTTAAGTGTGTGGGGTAGTGTCAGTCTCACATCAGCAGTACCTGTCTGAACCCTACTGTCCAGTACACCAAGAAATGAGGGCTGGTAACCGTGGAGTATGTTGTTGAATCCGTAGCATGTTACAATGTGTATAGCAGATCTGGCCACAGTTTGTTGCACGTGAATCACCTCTGATGCATTGTGCTAAGTAACTAGCCAGGAGGTGTGTACAACATAGTGGAATATGGGAACACCTCAGCCATGGGTGTTCCGGTCCAGGTTACATGACTGAAAGGTGTGGCCTGCGTATACATGACTGAAAGGTGTGGTCTGCTTATAACCTGTCATTGCAGGTGTGCTCTGAGAAGCCTAGAGGCAGGTCCCAGTCACTGCAGAGATATTGAAGAGGTCCATTATAAGGAGTCCCTTGCCTGCATGCGTCAGAGATGAAGATGTCAAGCATCGAGTCACATGACCCCATGTTTTGCTTGCCTGTTCCCGTTCTGGTGGTGAATGTTATTGGAAACTGTGCAAGACAGGCAGTATAGGAGCAGCAAGAGCCTTACATGTTATCTGTACTCCCAGGGCTGACAGGTGCAGCTCATCTGTGCCAAAGCATCGTGTTTTGTTGATCATGTCAGTCAAAGTGGACAGATGCTGGATGCCTGTGAAATGACAGCAGAAGCATAGGCAGCTGTTGAAGTGAAACAGTCAGTCATTGTACAGTGGCATCAAGTCCGGATGAATGCATAATGCTCCCCAGGGCTTGGCCAATACCTTCAGGGCTACAAGACCGGAGAGCTATTGCAGAACCAGTTACCCGACAGCTAGATGTAAGCGACTATCACCTTGTGTAGCCTGCTGAGTGGTACATCAGTGTGACCGCCTACAGAGTCACCTATGACTGGTGTGTTGTGTATGTTATAACACCCTATTGGCTGTATATGATGGCCACACATGAGTCGGTGGGCTATAAGTTATTGTTGTTGTGTTTGGTGATGGGCGCTGCCTTTGGTGCCTACACAGAGTAGGGAGAGGTTCTGCAAAAGTTGTACTCATACTATGTGTGGCCTGTGGTGGTGGAGATCTTGTGAGACTATGTGATGAGTGGGATGTGTTGCAAATGTTACACGTCCCCACATGACTGTCAGGTTCAGTCTGGGTTGGTGAGAGCATTACCCCCAGCATGGCTACATATGTGCATCTCCCACAGGCTATAGTGTCGTATGTTGGGAGGTGAGCATTGACTGTGTACATGAGACAATTGCTCGTTTGCCACATGTACACCATATTCATCATATAGACAGGCAATAGCACTGGTACGTGACAGTTGGACATACCTGTATATTCAACCATGTCTCACAAGATATGTGAGTTACGTGTGTACAGCAGCTGTTGTACTGTAAGCAAGCTGGAAATGTAAGGACAGACAGTGTAATTGTGAGAAATGGTTTGGAATGGGTGCTATATTAATTAGTAGCTCATGAAGTGCACACAAGTTCTGAACAAGTGCTGAGCATGAAAATGCAATACTGATAGGGTGTTGGATAATATCAACCCACAAGTGGTGACGACAGTCATAATTGGAGGCACTGCACTATTACCCTGCTGAGTATGGTCTGCAAGTCCATGAACCTTTATCAACGTAGATGTTAGCAGTACAGACGTAGATGGCAGTACGGATGTTTGAGTACATGTACCTTCGTATGTCACAGGAGTGTTCTACCAGTGGCCTGTTGACAGAATCAACACTACAAAAGGTGTCAGAGTGACATGTGCATATCACATCAGTGGCAGCTACAGTAAAACAGGGTTAATGTGTTGTACTCCCCCCTTATTGTAGCCCATACCACACAGACAAATGTGAGGCATCTGTGTATGTAAGGATGTGAATGGCCATGACCTATGAACAATAGCTGTTTCAGTGTTGTGGACAACATACAGAATGGGCTTTATGGGTGAGGTGTGTGACATATGTGCACAATCTGACAGATGATATTAGCATTGTCACCGCTAGGTGAATATCCCTGTACCCATTAACTACCACCTAGGCTGCGGTCAACATTATGGACACTGTGTAAGGGATAGTGCTGTGCAGTTCACCTCCCTGAGTTGGTGACGTCTCCAGGCCTGTTAGGTAGTCATACAAGGCACCCATGTCATGACAGGGTGCCATCCATGAGCATGGAGATCATTGGACAGGCATACTCAGCACTCGGGTGACCAATATTGGATCACATATCACCTTTAAGGGGTATTGGCCATGCATGGATGGGCGATACCAGCCTTCACAATCCTCACCTTCACTATGCAGCATGCTGGCTACCTTGCATAAAGACATGTGCTACACTATGATGTTGGACATGCTACACGTACATATCCTGATCTGAAAGACATACGTAATGGACAGCCACCGTCCTACTACTAGGATCACCACATGCTGGACAGATCCCTGTGCCATACATGTGACATACTCCCACCATGCCATGCAACCCTGTCCATCAAAGCTGCACATGTCATCTCTGTCATACATGGTGTGAAGACCGCATGGTAGATGTATTATCAACTGTCTGGATCAGTAATGTGGCACTGATACACCTCGCGGTGGCAAAATGGCTGTCGGATACAGCTAGGAAACCTTGCCCGTACATGCTATAGTTGATAACCATCCCTGCAAATGATGTCCGGGTAGACATTGTCCCCATGTCTATCACATATGCAACACAGGCGATCCGTGGCAGGATGTTTAACTGATGTACACTGCCGTGTAGATGTATATGGCAAAACACATGCATGTTAAGGTTTCCATGTGTATGTGTGCATTGTCACTGCTCAAGTCCATTAAGGCAGTGTATGTGTTGATATGTGACATATATACAGCATCAAGGTCAACAGCATTACTGTGGACACATCCAGGCATGTGCTGATAGGTAAGAACACCAGTGCAGGCAAAGAGACATGCCCACATCAAGACAGCATTCACATGGAGTATGAACAATGTAATGAGGTGACACATATATATGGTGATGATATCCAATGCATAACGGGTGTTACTTGTGTGTGACACAAACATGTTAGTCGTGTCAGTGTCATGATGATTTGCAAAGATAACTGTGCAGATGTACTAGATTTAATACAAATGTATGTACAGCAGTATCTCTGTACATCTCTGTGATACTGTGACCTGTCACCATCATTATGTCTTACAGATAATGCCTCGTTCACGCCTGCCAGCGTACAGCCACCAGGAGGATGATGTCCTCATCCCTTACCTCCATGAGAACTATGAGGTGTTGTTCAGCCATGTGCCACAGCATGCCCAGAAGCATGACGACCTGTGGCAGGACCTTCGCAGGAGGGTTAATGATGTGGGTGGCCATAACCGCACCTACCAGCAGGTGCACAGACACTGCACGGACTTGAAACGACATGCGAAACAGTGTGCCACTGCAATCGCCAGGGAACAAGGCTGAACAGGTGGTGGGCCACCAACCCAGCCCCCACTCACACCCACCGAGGAGCTACTGGCCAATCTGGGGACACCCTCAGAACAGCATTCACAAACACTAGCTGCCATAGTGGAGGTGGGTGTCCCCCAACCAATGAGCCTGGAGTTGCCTGGTAGGACAGTACTGCACATATGAATATTATATCCCATTTAGTTGCATATGTCACAGTACATTATGTAATGTAACATGATATGCAAGGTATGTTTACACACATGCTGCATGCTACAGTATGCTACCCTGTGTATGCACACATGTGCATACTATATGCTATTGTACAGGCGAATGTGTTAACAAGCACAATGCACCCTGTGGCTGTCATACAGTCATGGATAATATTCAAACTGCTGTGTCACCCCTATACAGGTACGTCTGGTGTGCCACACATACATCAATCCATTGCAGGTGAGACTGTCATCAGTATCAGGCAAGTTAAAGCATAGATCTATTCGCCATGTGGCCAGTTAACACTTGTACACTTGATGTTTGGTCCAGTCACGATATACAGGTCGCATCTCCCATCATTCACACTGGCTACCCATGTGCAACATATACAAACTAAATGATACACCGACATGAAACCACAGTATCTGTCATTGCTACATGTGTGGACAGCTGTGCATACAATGGTGGAGGTGTTGTATAATGTAGGCATATGTACTATACATTGGAACAACACATGTGTGGTACGCAAACAGTACCATACAGTGAGCTGGGATATGGGCAGCCCACAGGAGTCACCATTGTGTTATATGCCCCTGCAATGGGTGCACACATTGTGATCTGCCATCTGACATGTCCCAGACACGTAGTGTTCTGGCCGCAATATTGTCACACTATCCCATAACACATACCCCACATACCAAACATACAACCCGTTGTCTGCATAGCCCTGTGGATGGTGACATATATGACATCTATGGGTGTATGTCATATGGGACAACACAGACATGTGATATAGACGGCCATCACAAACATTTGGCCAAAACATGTTCACACATGGCCATGGGGTATGGCCAGAGACATGTAGCCACACAGTAGATGTGATGTGTATACACCCTGTTGCACATTGTCCACACATGGTCCAAGTATAGCCTTAGTTGACTGATTATACAGTTGATGTGGTACACTGGACATCATAAAAGCCTGTGCACAGCTAGTGGAGGTATCACTTAAGTCTACCATATAAGATGTGTTGAACATCACAACTGTGTCATAGCATGACAGTAGTCATCTGTACAGCTTCCACAGACATTGACACCACATCAGGCCACAGATACTGTACATTTCCCTTGCTGCTGTAGGACATCACCGTTAGCTGTGCAACTCGTGTGTGTGGTACATCAATGTTATATGGGAGATGGTGAATTGACAAGTCTGCCATGTGTGGACATGGTTGCTAGGCAGCTAGACTCTGTAGTAGTTGTGCAGGGGTGTCATCTGTAGGTCTTCCAGTGACCTGTCACATGACACAGCATGGTTTGGTGTGTATACACCTCAGCATCGTGGGTCACAATCCACAGTTATGTCATGGGTATGCATGCAGTTATGGCTATGCAATGTGTGCATATTACTCACTGTAAAGTAATATAGATGCCTCATGATGCCATGCAATGGCACAGTGTCTGTACTTCACACTGTATAGCAATGTAGATGGCTCACACTACCCTTCCATGCTCATGCACATTTGCTAAACATGCATTCTATCTGTAGGGCATACAGACAACACTGCAATGTGATGCCCATTACAATGCTGTACATGTGTCAGGACACCACTGTGTCACACATGTATGCATGTTAATGCACACGTCATCAGATTACATGTCAAGGTCACTTCAGCCAAATGTACTGTTAACCTGTTCTGGTCCACATGGTGTATCACGGGGATGCATGCTTACTACCATGATTGTGTGAACTGCATGGCTACTGATAAGACACCTGCTTGCTGTTGTGTGCAACCCAGGGAGGTATGCTAACTAACACTATTAATGTCTGAGCTGCATGCCGTCTGCTGTATCACATGCATGCTGCATGCCGTCTGACAAATCACATGCATGGTGTGTCTGTTTGTGTGTGTCTGTGTGTCTGTGTGTGGCTGTGTGTGTGTCTGTGTGTGTGTGCCTGTGTGTGTGTGTGTGTGTCTGTGTGTGTGTGTCTTTGTGTGTCTGTGTGTGTGTGTCTGTGTGTGTGTGTATGTCTGTGTGTCTGTGTCTGTGTGTCTGTGTGTCTGTGTGTGTGTGTCATTGTGTGTCTGTGTGTGCGTGTGTGTGTGTATGTGTGTGTGTGTGTGTGTGTGTGTGTGTGTGTGTGTGTGTGTGTGTAACACGTGTATTTCTCTGCTTTGATGAAGTCTTGTGTGTGTGTGTGTATCTATTGTAATTTAGAGTCTTTCTTTGCATTCACAGGTGATGTAGGTGCGTTACCCTCCTGCGGTCCATCTGATGTTAGTGTCCCCACAGACACTAGCAGTGATGAACATATGCATGAGGTACATGCAGGGTTGTCAGGGGCTGAATCTGTGCCAATGGTTGCCATCCCAGCTATGTCGCCCTCATCCCTGCACACAGTTCTGCTGCCAACACATACCGCATCACCAGTGGCCATAGAGGAAGGACTGTCAGCTTCTGTTAGCGTGGAACAGGAACATGTGGTGGCTACAGAAGGTGTGTCTCCACACCATGGTGTCAGTGTAATGACTGCAGATGTGCCACACAGGCATGTGGCCAGTGCTGCTCATAGGAGGACCTCTGGCAGACATGCACCTGCAGGACAGAGCGCAGTAGCTGGTGTCACCAGATGCATGTTCCAGACTGTAATGGTGGCACAGGCACGTGCTGAATGGCAGAACAGAGAAGGGCAGAGGCTGCAGAGGGCTGCTATCTGTACTCTAAACAACAACATCCAGGCATTAGCAAATGTTCAACAGCAGATTGCTTTTGTTCTGGACAGGTGATTGGGTGACATGGTCGGAATCCTTGACTGTGGCATGGAAATCCGCGAGCATGAGCTGTCTGTGCTGGAACATCTGGTAGGAGTGAGGCATAGGCCACATGGACGTAGGCCAGCTACACCACCTAGTGCAGGTCAACGTGAGCATGCCACCTCACATGCCCGCTCCCATAGTGCCGGTAGCAGTAGCAGTGCAGCTGGTGCTGCGCTGTCCACACCAGGCCATGTGGACGTGTCCCTGGACGTTCCCAGTGGGGACACGGTTCCAGTGGACATGTGTCATTGGACAGTAGCCAATCTGTACCTCTGCCTGGTAGTGCCCATGCAACCCCTGGCAGGCACAGGTCATATGGCCATGCCCAGACACAGTGAGCTGTACATCCTGGTCTGTACAATCTGGAGCTGTCAATAATACCCCTCTGTAGGCCTCACAAAAGGCAGAACTGTGTGCACACATACACGCACACGGCAAAAACTTCTGTAGGGCACTGCAACACCCACATGCATAATGACCACACATGTCCAATCAGATCACCGGCCCTTACCCCCACACATGATGTCATCCATCGGTGCAGCCTATGCTCCTGGCAAACATTATCACCCTGTGCATATGATGAAGCCTGTGTCACATCCCTGTCATCCACACTATCGGTTCAGGGACATGCTCAAATGGCCTGATGCACAGGCTTAACAGAATAGTGAGAGAAGTGTATATTACATTAGTTGTGTACTGTTGACATGCACCAGACATACCATGTAGTACAGGTTTATCATGCATTGTTATATGTTCACAGTATGTGTCTTGGTAACAACAGTAACAGCATGTTGGTAATGATGCCCTGGTGTCCTTATGGTCTACTCGCATGTGCCAACAAGTAGCAGTGTTTGCAGTTTCCCATGTGTAAATGTGGAATACTCACAGGCATGTATGGCAATATCAACATGCTATACGCAGCCTCAACCTGACTGTTGGAAGGGCTAACATACCACAGATGTCCACACATCTACTGATCCAGAAGCATGTGGGCTGTTTAATAGGCTACATTGGCTAGAGACGTGACATCCATACCAGGTCACATTACAGGTATGTTGACATGGTGCGGGGGGTGTACACAGCGGTCTGGCCGATGATAATGTTAGAGGTCACTTGATAGCATGAGGCCTCACTCTGTAGCAGTAATATCCTGTCACATTACAGGAACATGCCCACATTCACGGGGTCAACAACACTATAACACACACTCCATAGTGTTGAGGTGAGGACCCCTGCCTATGTGGTAATCACCCTCACAGTACTGTGCACCCACACAATGCAACACAGAGAAAGAACATGTACAGGTAGCCAGTAAGGCTGAGACTGATGGCATCAACAGGGTAGTAGACTGCATCTCCATGAGGGGTTAGGGATCCTGTCTGTTCTGTATGGTAGCATACACCCTCACTCCATGCACCAGACAGCCATACATACATACACACACACACACACACACACACACACACACACACACACACACACACACACACACACACTGTGGAGTCCACAAATGTCATTCACATACAGATAGCTGACATGTGTGTGATACACACACCACCCATGCCTACGTCATGCTTTCCACACTGCAGTATGTACAGATCTCTACAACAGTGTACAGGGGTGTGTAACAATTGGGATGTATTCCCCACCATATGTGGCATATATGGTCGCACAAGCAAACACACATGGTAGTATTGTGAATGAAACACGTGCTATATGATGATATGTCTGACAGACATGCAGCAGTATTGGCCGCATTATGTGTACCAATGCTACCTTCAGCAATTGTGCTGCTATATGCACACGGGAGGATGTAAGTGTTACAGGTGTCAAGTGACTTACAGTCAGTAACACCGCATTGTAGGTTTTATGTCTTCACCGTCAAGTAACAGTAACATAGCGTACTGCTTGCACATGTAATGGTAGGATGGCGTGTGACACACCTGTGAGCCATCCCCGGCAAACATCCATCTGCAAAGGTGGATCACCACTTTATGTACACACATCCATCCATACCTGATGTACATCCTACCGTACTATCAGTATTTCACCATATACAGGTGTCAGTGATGGGGCTGCATTGCAACTGCATGTTGTAGTTAGGCACAGATGAATTACATACATCAGCTACTGCACATGCATGGTAGCTGCATGCACACCACTACATGTACATGTGTGCTGATCCTACATGCCTGTCATGTAGCCATGTTTGTATGCATTGCAATTGGTGGACATGTGTGATGACATACATAACACATGGACTGTTGTATGATATGATGGGTGTCATGGGTAACTAGTACAGAGGGAATGTGTCCTCGGTCAACATTGCTACCTCATGTACTGTTAGCATTCAACAGCCATGGACCTACCTTCCATTTGCATGCGTGTGATTGCTGTAGCCACTTGTCTGCACAGAGGACAGCAAAAGCTATGCTATGTACATATGTGTTGTGTGTGTGTGTGTGTGTGTGTGTGTGTGTGTGTGTGTGTGTGTGGTCCATGCACATATCCACTGCTATTACATGTATGTCATATCCAAACATGTGTGTTCTTTGGTGTACAGCGACAGTCATCTGTCACAGCTGTGTAAGACCCAGGGCCCCTGTTATGTGTAGAGCCGACCTGGTCATGTGGTATCATTGCATTGCATAGCACATGATGGAACCCTGTCAGTACATGTGTAGTCTGCACAGTTGCTGTAGACCTATGTACAGTCCACTGGTCATGAGTCACACGGTGTTGTGGTAATGTATGGCTGTGTGTTGCTGGCCCAATGACATGGTGATGTCTGTGGGCTACATAGTAGACTGCAGTGTTTACCTCTGTGATCTACACCTGAGACATCTGTGATGGCTTTTGAGTGTGTACTGGTCAGTACATGTGAGTGGTCTTCATATATGTGGGGACAGTAACACCATACTGTGCCCTTCCATGTTTAGAATCCATGTGCATGCAAGACAGCCATTTTCTACTGCTAAGTGTGTGAGCATTCCCAGTACGCTGTTGTGTAGATGGACACACAGTACATTTCAAACCGTGCCCTTCCGTGTTTAGAATCCATGTGCATGCAAGAAGGCCCTTTGCAACTGCTAAGTGTGTGAGCATGCCCAGTACGCCGTTGTGTAGATGGACACACAGTACATTCCAAACTGCGCCCTTCCGTGTTTAGAATCCGTGTGCATGCAAGACGGCCCTTTGCAACTGCTAAGTGTGTGAGCATGCCCAGTACGCTATTGTGTAGATGGACACACAGTACTTTCCAAACGGACATGTGATACTAAGTGTGTGAGCATGCCCAGTGATACCTTGTGTTGGTGATGTGATCTGTGTATGGGCATGGCCACTGACATGGTCATCCAGGCAACAGATGTCCATTTTCCATGTCAGGATGGATGCCTAAATTGAACACACTGGTTGACTGTCTTGAAGGGTGTACTGTCTGTGGCACATCTTATATCTATGTAGTGTTGTAATAGTGCTCCGTAGATGGGCAGTTGTCCCGCTCACACCACTGCCGTGTGTTTGTCTACATCTACCTTGGGACAGTAATATGCTTTTAGACTACTCACACTCTGTACATTCCCTATCAGTGTCTTTGCCTTTGCAGATGATGTCATCCACCTAGAAGTATGCCTCTGGGAGTGCTGTGTTCCAATAATCTTGGTAGCGTGTTCTGTAACTGCTTAATGCTGTAGTGTGATAAGGTAGTTAGGTGTATATTTGACTCCCAGCCCTGCCAAGTGTGTGTGTGTTCCCAGCTGCCTGGGAACAGAGTAATGCTTTTAGACGGCTCACTCCACATACATTCCCTATCGGCGTCTTTGCCTTTGCGGATGATGTCATCCACCTAGAATTATGCCTCTGGGAGTGCTGTGTTCCAGTAATCTTGGTAGCGCGTTCTGTAACTGCATAATGCTGTAGTGTGATAAGGTAGTTAGATGTATGTTCGACTCCCAGCCCTGCCAAGTGTGTGTGTGTGTGTGTTTCCAGCTGCCTGGGATAGAGTAATGCTTTTAGATGGCTCACTCCACATACATTCCCTATCGGCGTCTTTGCCTTTGCGGATGATGTCATCCACCTAGAAGTATGCCTCTGGGAGTGCTGTGTTCCAGTAATCTCGGTAGCGTGTTCTGTAACTGCTTAATGCTGTAGTGTGCTAAGGTAGTTAGGTGTATGTTTGACTTCCAGCCCTGCCAAGTGTTTGTGTTTCCAGCTGCCTGGGGACAGAGTAATGCTTTTAGATGGCTCACTCCACATACATTCCCTATCGGCGTCTTTGCCTTTGCGGATGATGTCATCCACCTAGAAGTATGCCTCTGGGAGTGCTGTGTTCCAGTAATCTTGGTAGCGTGTTCTGTAACTGCATATTGCTGTAGTGTAATAAGATAGTTAGGTGTATGTTCGACTCCCAGCCCTGCCAAGTGTGTCTGTGTGTGTTTCCAGCTGCCTGGGGACAGAGTAATGCTTTTAGATGGCTCACTCCACATACATTCCCTATCGGCGTCTTTGCCTTTGCGGATGATGTCATCCACCTAGAAGTATGCCTCTGGGAGTGCTGTGTTCCAGTAATCTTGATAGCGCGTTCTGTAACTGCGTAATGCTGAAGTGTGATAAGGTAGTTAGGTGTATGTTCAACTCCCAGCCCTGCCAAGTGTATGTGTGTGTGTGTTTCCAGCTGCCTGGGGACAGAGTAAGGCTTTTAGATGGCTCACTCCACATACATTCCCTATTGGCGTCTTTGTCTTTGTGGATGATGTCATCCACCTAGATGTATGCCTCTGGGAGTGCTGTGTACCAGTAATCTCGATAGCACGTTCTGTTACTGCATAATGCTGTAGTGTGGTAGACTAGACAGGTAAGTGCTCAATTCCACGGCATGGCAGGTGTGTGTCTTTGGCAGTTATACCGTATGTGTTAGTATCTGTGGGTGGCTAGCTGCAGGATGTGTTCAGTTTGTTTTGTTGCTGACCTATATAGTGTCCACAGCCTGCATATTCTGCCAAGACACTGGGTTTTCAACACATACATTCGCCAATAGGTCTGGTGAGTAACTGTCAGCAGCCCTACTCTTACCCTTGATACGGTCTGACCCATGTGACACAGCATAACATACATGCCTTGATAGTAACAACACTACATGATGCAGGTGGCACATGTAGTTTCCTTTTCATTCCTGTCTAATGCATTGCTGTCATGTGGTCCACTGTTGTGGTATAAATGCCATATCTACATATGTGTGTACATGTATATGTGTGTATGTATGTATATATATATATATATATATATATATATATATATATATATATATATATATATATATAGATAGATAGATATCTATATATATCCATGTATATATGTATACAAATAATATATATGATATATGTAGATGTGGAGGTGGACATAGATGTGAACATATGTCTGGGGACATCAGCACTATTGAATGTTTGTGCCAGATGATCTGTACGTGACAACCTGGGATCTATGTATATCTGCCATGGCGTGATGGTAATGCACATCGTCTGTAGTGTGCAGGGCCACGGGTTGTAGTCATGTAGACACCGGCTAGTTTGTTGCTGGGAAGACCATGGGACATCAAATATGGTGATGGTAAGGCACCTGTTGCCAGTTGTGTATGGATCTGAGCAACATTGAGCAGTGGTTAATAATTTGTAGGTTTGGTATGGGTCATATAACTATTCATTAGAAGACTATACTATGCAGATGAGGTTGACTATGGTGTATCATATTTATCACCAGGGTGTGCTGCTGGTCCCTGGAGTGTATGTGTGTAGTCATCCAGGTGCAGGTCTCGTATATAGTTGACAGCATGGGAGGGGGGTCAGGCATACTGTACGTATATTGCAGAACTGTGCCTCTGGAGTGCTCCTTCCTTAATACACCTAAGCTAGGGGTGTGTCTATACCTGCCTGTTGACATTGGGAGGGATGACAGCAGTGGTGGGGTAGTCAGGGTGTACAGGCTGCACAAACAGGTGTTGATCAGCACAATCAGCAGATGACATGGCCAGGCCACACATGAACAGTACGTTAATGCGAGCAAGCAGCATACACACAGGTTTCATCCACACTCTACACCACCTGTGTATACCTGCAGGGACATTTCACAACACAGTCCAACCAAATGACACGGGCTGCAGCAGGCGACATATACCAACATGTGCAGGAGGCTGGGGCAGTGAGGATGTGTATGCTGCCGAACAACCCTTACTGGCGGGACATAAGACTTTATAGACTGAGGGTGACTTACCAGGGGCTACATGGGCTGGGGATGTTGGAGCACTATGGGGTGGACAGAGACCTCCAACAGCAGCTTGTTGACCTGTGCCTGCCACACCTGTCACATCAAACAGGCTGAGGGAAATGCTTCACAGTGGATACCATGGGATGTGTTGGCCTAGGTGTACTAGCCACAGGTACCTCACACAGCACAACTGGGGATATCATGGGTATCACACAGGCATCTGCATCCAGAGTATTGCACCAGTTCACAGATGCCATGTCAACACATGCTAGTGAGCACGTACATGTCCTCAACACACGTGATTAGTGGACCAGCAATATGCATCTGTTCAACCACATGGATGACTACCTTGGGGTACTGGGTGCTATAGCCTGCACACGTAGCACCACCCGGGGGGCGGGGTAGGGCCTACAGTCACTGAAGGGGCATACCCTCCAACAGCTAGGCCATATGCGGTGGCCAGGGCATGAGATTGAATATGTGTGTTGTCTGCCCTGGAAGCTATGATGTGTCCGATATATGGCTTCTGACACAACTGTAACTCACCAAT
>NC_056729.1:535158387-535215887 GCF_019279795.1 Protopterus annectens | reverse complement strand
GTCACTGCAGGTTTAGAACATTCATTTGTTTCCTAGCTGTGAGCCTTATACCTTTGGCACTTTTGTTGTTTGCCTGTTTCTTGTACGAATTACATTTATTCTATCCTGACGTGACCGCTTTAGGCAACTGTTACATGCAGTATGGTACATAGTTATTTCCTATGATCACAGGACATTTGGCATTGTATCATTGTTGGTCAGGTCACACCTACACACACATTAATTGTCTCTCACACAGTGGATCAGGGGGTATCCTGTTTATGTCAGTGCCTTCATCACCCTTATACCATGTGCCACCGTCACGGGCAGGTGTTTGATCCTGGGTAGTAGGTTATGCATGACCATCTAGGGCTGGACAGTCTCGTGCACCACTACTGCACATTCAAACTTGTGTCCAGATATCTACAGGACTGGACTTCGTGTCTTCCATTCTAATGTTTACACAGGTTACTTATCCCATGAGGGATATCCCAAAAATTGAACAAGACCGAAACAAGACAAATACCGACCATTCTTCTGGCGTTATGAAAATGTGCTGGGGGTTTTACATGCAAGGGATACATAGTTTGCAATCCTGAAACTGCCTAAGGTGACACTACATATGCGTAGTGGTCACTATGTGTAGATGTGGCTGCACCAAACCAGTAGGCCAAGTATGGCTGGATTTGGTGGACGTTCAGGTATGGGAGCGGGTTGTGTGGAGGGGATGCTGGGTAGTCTATTATGCATCCAAGTGTGTTGCATTTGATATGGCCAGTTCCATCAGGACCAATCTGTGGGTATGCACCGGTGACATGTCTATACATTTGTATCTCACATTTTAATATTCATATGTTTGTGAGATTGTGTTCTACAATATGGCCTGTCTGGTTGTATTGCAGATGTTTATACATGTTTTTGTGTTTCTTTCTGCTTCACCCGCTGCTCCCTCATACACCTCTGGTTCACCTATTCTGCATACGACACAGTATCGCCTTGGAGGATTGTACCATTACTCACCCCCCCCCACACACATATTTCTGACACTCCATACATCACTGCTTTGGTTGTTGGCCCATGACACGGCCAGAGTAACACATTGCATACCCTACATATGTCAGGTACCTGTATGGTTGTGTGGACTACCCTGCCATGTTTGCTTTCCACATGCTATACCTCACGCACATAGGTACACGCCCATACTTAACTTTCATTACATGGTTGGTATACCCGGGTAATACCCGTTCAACTGTGACACATCCTGACAACTTCGTCTTGTACCGCTGATGTGCGGATTTTGGCAGACTGTTCTAATCATTGGTAGGATGCCACCTTTTCCTATGTCCAGGATGGGATATATTCCGGACACATATCCAAATGTACTGGTCAACACTTACCCACAGTCAACGGTACGGATAATACTGTTCCTTTCAGCCTACATGTTGCCTTATTGTTGTAGCAGTTTATATGCACCTTCTGTTTCGTTTATATGTTTATTCTATTTCCTGTCACATTTGGTATGTGAAATACGGACATACCTTTTGTATGTGACTCTTACATGCCTTGTGGGATATAATTTGGTCATACGGTCGCTAGATATGTACATTTATCGTGTATTTTGTTATGGACACATCTGCCCAGCTGTGTACCCTCCCTCACACTATGGGTCAGCTGGTGACCCTAACCATTGGGCTGGACATACCTATTGGCGGCGCGCTAACATATGATGCGTTTCACTTCCACTTGGTATAGCTATCTACACTGCATTGAACTACGGGCACATGGTATTCCATGTCATTTGTTCGCGGGATAGGGACCCGTTATTCCCTACAGTGCATTTGTGTTTGCTTCTTCATTTTGTGTTCGCAGGAATTATCTTGCATGCTTTGCATATGTTTCAGTATCCATGGACACTGACAGATGTGATTACTATCTTGCAAGTTGTTATATGCAAGCATTTTAGGTTGCAAGTCGACAGCTGGCATCCATGCGGCACTTCGACATGCCCTATGCACTCGTGCTCCTTTCCTATGCACGTGGCTATGGTGGCGGCGCACCTTCATTAATATGCATTTGGCGCTACTGCGCCATCTTCACGCTGCACTGTCGGCGCAAGCCTACCGCCAGCCTTGAGCTGAGCTTCATGAATCCCGGGGGATATGTTTACCATCACTGCCACTATTTACATTTCCAGAAATATTAAAACTCTTTTTTTATCCCTACCCATTAGCAGAGTTTGATTTTACTGCTGCTTAGGGAATGACATTCACATACTCTTTTTTTACGGAAAGAAATGAAAGCTTCTGTTTCTGAGTTCATTAACTGAAGCACATCTGAAATATTTATGTATAGGTAGATGCTTTGGCGCAGGATTGCATGGATTAAGCAGATATTTTGGTGAAAAACAGGTAACTTAAAAGGTAAGCTTTACAGTCAAATAAGTGATTTGTTACTTAACACCAGATATTTTACAGGTCTCCAAGGAAAGAAATAGTTCAGAGTATAAGGTACAAAAGTATACTGTGGCAGAAGATGACCTTACTGGCTGAGAAGCTGTAATTGAGGAACAATATATGCTAAGTGAAAAGAGAAACAATTAATAGTAGGGGAAAACTAGAAGTAATGCAGGTAAAACAGAGAAAAACATAAAAGGCTGTCAGATGACTGTTTGGGGCAGTGGAGGCAATCAAATTAAGCAAATAAAAATAACATCTTATGTAGTCTAATTATGGTACTCACAAGAGATTGCCAGCAGTGTTAACAACCATAGGTCAATTCTCTGAAGTTCAAGAAAAATGAGAACAAATGTTAAAGCTTTTAAAAGTGTTTTAAATAATATTTTAAATAATTTAAGTCAGCCTACCTTTATGTGTAGTCACCCAAAGTGAATCTAACTTGAATTTGTGTTTTGCAGCATATTTATGTTATTAACTGTATCGACCATGCCAGTCTGTTCTGCCATTAACAGAATGACTAATATTTAAGAAGTACATTTGTGCTTTATACTTCTATAACAGTCTATTTCTCAGTAAAAAAAAAGCATGAAATCACTGACAAATTTGTGAAGGCTGGCAACTCAGACAGAGAGTCAGTATAGGAAAACCTGATAAGGATTAAGGAGGCTCCCAGTATGAAAGCAGTCCAAAATTAATCCAGGTCTACCCACAGAAGGATGTAACTGGAAATCCAGCATGCGGAGGGTGCTGTTCCATGCTTGTATATGAAGGACAGCTATGAAGAACACATAGAAAAGGATAGCTTTATGGATCTAGAGAAAATATACATTGGGTGTTGGCAGATGTTGATGCTGTACTGATGATAGTGGAAGGGAATGCATACAGAGCAGAATGACAGACGATATTATGAAGAAGTCAAAAGTAGATGAGAATAAATCTGGGGCAGTTCTACATTCAGCAATGGTACAGCTTTTATGCCAAAGGATAAAATTAGTAGATGACAGTTACTTAAAATTAATTGTATCCATGGTACTGTTAGGACATTCTGTTCCCTGCACACAGTCCTGCTGTACAGTAAGCAAGGTGGTAAAACAGGTATACCCCAGCAGTATGTAGTCGAGATTAGTGCATACAAAAACCTGGAAAGGGTAGAGAAGAAAGAAAAATGGAAGGGTAGCAAATTTTTGACTTTTCCTGAATATCTTAAAATGTTATTTGTTTTGGGAAGACATTTTGCCGAAACATTTCACAACTGAAAGAAAAGTGACTCAGACATGTGATGTGACAGGCACAACTGAAGGATTCAGAGGTGAAGAAGACAGAGCTGTCAGTATACATAACTGTATATGCCAGAAAACTGTTAAAGGGAGGGAATCACTATCACATCAGGCTCAATTAAACTGACCAAAAATGGAGGCACTGAGGCTGCCTATGATGGTATAGAAATATTAGCCATGGCTGTGACACAGGCAGAAGAGGTTTGAGCACACAGTGAGACAGCAGATGGGAGGTATTATTTAAGCTGCTTAATAATAAAAATAATAAAATGACCATATGACAAATGGCAAATTTATTTAGAAAGCATAACCTTTCTTGGCATCCCAGCAAAAAGCCTTCCTGGGAGTAAGATGGAGGTATAGCTTTCTACTGTACAGATTTTTGCCTCATATTTTTGGTCTGTTCCTCTCAAAGTTGTGGTTTGCTGGCAAATCACTATGGACTGAAGTCAATAAATAATGACATACATTTACGTTTCAGACTTAATATCTTTCAGGAAATGCACGCTAACACAAATCTTATTAATCTAGCAACTGTCTAAGTTTATAAGAGCAATATTTAAATCTGTCCCTATTTTTAGCCCTTTGTCCTATTATTATTTTAGGCTTTGTCCAGATTTCTTGCACTAAGAGGTTGAGTGGTATGGATGGTACGGGGGTCTTAGGAATGTGTCTTTTTTTTTTTTTCTACGAGAAGAACATTCTCTGATAGCACAAGAAAGCTACATATGGCTGTACAAGTGTCAAATGAGCCTGCTTGAAGGTAGCCTTCTTATAAGGTGGCATTGATGGCACCATAAGGTCACTAGAACCAGGGTTTGCATGCATCACACTTTCAGTGCACAGGAACAGCCTGTTAGCAAAAACTACATTGCCAGTTAGGTCATGTTAATGGTGCAAAAAAAAAAGTTTGGTACTGGCCTAGATTATAGTTAGAGAGTATAAATCAGAAATGGGTTAATTAGATGCTTTTTCCATTCACTAGAAATTATTGTGGCTGTGCTACCCTGCTCCCTTTTTTACAAAGTGGCTTTCAGTTTCATTACATTAAGGATAGAAGTTGTGTTGGAGTGGGTAGCCCTGTGACTTGACTTATGAGAGAGGAAGATGCCACTTACAAAGAGATAAGAGCTTACTGATGTTTAGTTGATGCATAGAAAATGGATACTTGGGAGCAGTTTCCAAGTGCTTTTATTTTCTGTTTTATGCACTGATGGATCATGTATGGTCTTTCAAGACTATGCAGTAAATGAAGCTGTTATTTACATTAATCATGTAAAAAACTGGAACTAACAAGGGAGATGATACTTGCAATACAGTTATAAAAATCTGTGTCACATTTCAGGTGCACACATGCTTTTAGAAACACACAAGTAGACATTGGTTTTGAAAAACAAGTAGTTATGAGTGTGTCTGTAGCACACAAGGAATGGTGGAGAGGGTTGTAGATATTTCGTGTGGGTACAGATAGTTTATGGATGATTTATTGTGGAGCGACAGCAGATGAATGGAGCACTGACCAGAGTTTTGCATTGACGAGTTTAAATGTCCTTAACTTGTGAATTGCTGTTTCCACCAACAGCTATTATGAGTCAGTAAATGTCTTTTGGTACCTTGGCCTTTGGCTTGAACTCTATCTAGCGTTATATCTCCAGACAACATACAACAGAAATTAAAATAGGCTTTTGGGTGTTTGCTTAAAGGTTCAAAAATGAATGTTAGAAAAGGCAATCTCATCCTCACCTCAAAATATGGACTTCCCGTATAAATAAATAATTATGAAATTAAGACAGCTAGATGTGAGTGTTCACATAAAGTCTGTGGATTTACTGTAGTCTAATCAAGAAATGAACAGCATTTCCAGACCCTTAGCAAAGCTAAATGGCTACCTATTGCTATAAAAATCGTGATTCAGTCCAGTACCCTCTTGTTCATAGGTTCATAGGTTCATAGCTTGGTACTAGGCTATCAGCCCTAGGGCCTATACAAGCCTAGCCATAACAATTCCCTGGCTATTTCTTCCCACACTATTTACATCCCTGGACCCCTGTCTAGTAGGGCGACTGACATGATCCCCGGGGTGAATTTCCTTTCTTCCATCCAATCGTAAAGGTTCCTTTTGAAGAGGGCCAAAGAGGCACTCTGCTTGACATGTCTGGGCAATCTATTCCAGAGTCTGGGGAGTCTCTGGGTTAGGAACCTATCCCTCCAGCATGTTTTGTTTATTGTGATGACAAGGTTTAGATCCCTGGAGCATGTGGCTCTGAGGGATTGGGATTTCTTTAAGTGTAGCATGTCCAACAGCTCTGGGTTTGACATGGCCTTGTATGTTAAGCAGAGATCGCCTCTGAGTAGACGATATGCGACAGAGTATAGCTGGAGTTTTTTAAGGCGGTCAGCGTAGGGCATCTGCTTTAGGCCTGTGATTCTTTTAGTGAGGTATTTCTGTGGCCTTTCCAGTTGTTGCAGATGTCTTGAGAGGTACATACCAAATGAGGCGTTGTATTCTATAATGGGTCTAATGAGGGATGAGTACAATGGGACAATGACCTCCTTTTTTCTGGATGAAAAGCCCTTAGTGGTGAGGTGTGCCACATAGAAGGCTTTCCTGACTGTTGTGGCGATGTGGTTATCGAAGGTGAGACCACTGTCCACCTGTGTCCCTAAGTCTCTTATCACACTTTCGGTGTTTAGTGTACTGCCACCTATACGGTAATTCACAGATACATGTTTTTTCCCAAAGGGGATAACTATACATTTCTTGGCATTGAGCTTGAGCCCATGGCTCTGGCACCAAGCATCTGTTTCTGTAACGCCCTTTTGTAGAGTATCCACATCATTTGGAGATTCAATAATGGCTCCCAGATTGCAGTCATCTGCGAACTTTGTTAGCCAGAGTCCCTTAGTGTTGGCCTGTACTTCAGAGAAGTAGATGCCAAACAAGAGCGGTCCCAGGACTGAACCCTGAGGTACTCCACTTGTCACTTGTCTGGAGATGGATTTGGAGTTGGCTACTTTTACAGTCTGGGTTCTATCAGTAAGCCAGTTAGCAACCCATTGGGTGATGTAGGGATTAATGCCCAGCTTAGTAAGTTTATCTATGATTCCAGAGTGGGGGATGGTGTCAAAGGCCTTGGCAAGGTCTAGATAGGCTGTGTGGACCACCTTATCCTTGTCCATGGCTCTGGAGACTGATTTGAAGAAGTCAATCAGGTTCAGGAGACAAGATTGGCCCTTTATGAACCCAAACTGGGTGGGGTCCAGTGTTTGAAGGTTGCCAATGTCTTTGTTTATAAGTTCCATGATAATAAGCTTCATGGTCTTGCAGATAAGGCTTGTCAGACTGATGGGACGGTAGTTTCTGGGATCCAAGGTGGATCCTCCCTTGTGGAGTGGGATAACTGTAGCTCTGCCCACTCAGTGGGCACAGAACCTGAGGTGAGGCTATGATTAAACATGACACTTAAGTGAGGTGCCAGTTCATATTGTAGTTCATGTAGTAAACAACCCAGGATGTCATCTGGTCCCATGGATGCTGTATTCTTAGCTTTGGAGAGTGCGTTTTTTACCTATGTGGCCGTTATTACCGGAATTTGGCAATCTTCCGGTATTGAGATGGGCCATTTAGGGGGTGAGAGGGGGGTGAAGTTGGCACTGAATCGATCTGCCAGGATATTGCCAATATCCTTGGGATCAGTATATTTAATGCCCTTCTGCTTTAGCTCAACGCAGATCTGAGCATTGCCATTTAGATTCTTGACATAGTTATAGAATGCCTTGTGGTTGTCTTTGCAATCTTTGGCAATTTTATTTTTGTAACTAGCTTTGGAGGATTTTATGAGGGATCTCAGTTTCTTACTGAGGCTGCTAAGGGAGTTTTTTGAATCCTGGGATTTTCCTCTTTTCTGCAACAGTTTCTTCCTTTTGTTGTAAAGTTTGTTTATGGCAGGGGACCACCAGATTGGCTTCCTTTTTTTGGATGAAAGCATCTTGGTTCTATTTGGGATGGCACGATTCATGCATGAGTGGATGTGCTCGTACAGTGCCTTAGTGTAGGATTCAGCAGTTGAACTTTCAGTTCCCGTCTGCATGGGTGTCATGAAGTTTGTCACTTCTAACTTGAGTAGCATGACGTTGGCTTTGGAGAAGTTTTTATGGAGGTTTCCTTACTGGGGGGGGTGGGGGTGGGATGTGGATGTTAAGGGTGATTAGCTTATGGTCAGACCTGACTAATGAGGGGGGTGACCATAGGTGTGGAGCATTGATTTCCCATATTGGTAATGACTAGGTTTAGGATATTGGAGCCCCTGCTGGGACTATGAATTAGTTGATCTAGGGCAGTGGAATTTATGAATTCCAAGAACAGTTGGGCAAAGGTGTTGGTACATGAGTAGTTTTCCCAGTTAATGGCAGTATAGTTAAAATCACCCAGTATTAGGGTGTTTGGTTCTATCTTAATATTTTCCAGTATGTTTAGAAAGGTGTAATGGGAATCTTGGGGTATGGTGGGGGATCTGTAGCAAGCTACAATTTGGATTGCAGTCTTACCTAGTGTTAGTTGCACCTGGAGAATTTCAGACGCATTGTGTTGGGCAACTAGCCTGGTTGTGTGAATATCCTTGGTGAAAATTGACACTCCTCCACCTTTAGAGTTTCGGTCCTGGTTTGGTGGCCAAAAAGTGTGGTGAGAGTTGTAGCCTGGTATTGCAGGGGTGCTCTCTGGAGCCTTGAACCAGGTCTCAGTTACTGCACAGATATCGATGTTCTCCATTTTTAGGAGTGCCTCGAGAGAGTGCATTTTGAGGTTTAGACTTCTAGCATCGAGTAGCATCACCTTCAGATTTTACATGCTTGTACCTGTTATGGTGGTGGTTTTGTCCTTTGAACTTTGCCTAAAAAAGGCACTATAGGGGTGGCAAGAGCCTTAGCCAGTAACCTGAATCCCAGGGGCGACAGGTGCAGACCATCTCTGGCAAAGCATCGTGGTCTGTCAATCATGTCGTCCCAGGAAGACAGATACTAGATCCCCTTTGAATGACACCAGAAGCTTAGCCACTTGTTGAAGTCAATCATTTTGTCCTTATATTGTGGTATCATTCTGGGTGAAGGCAGGATGCTACTCAGGGCTAGGGTCATACCTGCCTGGGCCACATGATCCAAGAGCTCTTCCATGTCTCTTTTCATGTAGTCCAGGGAGGTATGTCTCAAGTCATTCACTCCAGCATGGACAATGACAGAGTCATATTTGTACTTGTTGTGGAGTGACTTGAGTTTATGCGTTATGTGGCGGATCCTGGCACCCGACAGGCAGCTGACTGTAATTTTCTCCTTGTTCAACCTGGTGAGAGGGAAATCAGTGTGCCGGACTATAGAGTCACCTATGACTAAAGTGTTAGGTACATTGTCTTGCCTTATGGGCTGTTGCTGGGTGGCACACTGGTGTTGTGAACTATGTGACGCTTTGGTTGTGATTGGTGTTTGTTTGCGTTTCAGCTTCAGAGGTCCTTGTTGCTTGGGCAGGTTACAGTTAAGGGCCTCTGCATATGTGGATTTAGTGTTGCTATATGTGGGTGTTGGTGGTGCGGGTTTAGAAGGGCTATGTGTTGCTTGAGGTGTAGTGTGGGTGTTATGCCTAGACCTTTATATAGTTTAAATTCCTATAAAGGTTTAACAAACTGCTGTATTATTCATTATAGCAAAAAAAAGCTTGCATTTACCTTCACTGCAATTCAAATCTAATTTAGTTGCTCAAGGTGCAGCATACAACACAGAGTTGTTTACTTGTTGAATGTCATGATATCTGAGCTTAGAACACTACCTATTTTGCCATTAACTGTTTATTTAGTAGGAAATGATGCAAGAGCTAAGATAAACAACACCAGGCCTATAACAGCACCCTGAAGTTCTCCAGCATGAATATAATTCTTTGCTGCATGTTTCCCAAGGACAACTTTTTTTCTGGGACCTTTTTATTAACCAATTATTAATCTACAATCTATAATACAATGTAAAGATTTACATTATTATGTTGCAGGACTTGATAAATATCAACCCCACAGCTCTGCTGATCTTCTTTCATGATGACTACAGTTTTAGACATCTGAAATCATGCCACATTTAGAGACCTCCCCAAGGAAGGTAATCCTCCCTTCAAAACCTGATCCACTCTATCTCATAATAGCCAGTGCTGGTAAAGTTGCTGTAATCCATAAATGTTAACAAGCTAATAACAGCATCTCCATGTGTCAAACATATGTCTTTGGGCCAGGACACTGTGCCATTATAGTTCTTTCTCTGACAAATGTAATTCACAGAGATGTAGACCACTGGAATCTAGCATAGGTCATCTTTATTCAGTTAACCAATGAATTTTCTTTTCCAAATAATATTCATTACTCTTTGTGGAACTTCAGATGGCCATTGATGCTGGTGTTGATGTTCTATTCAGGTTTGTCTGCTCCTCAGATACTCTAACAGAGTCTGGATGTGGAGTTACCCAATATCGTGATTTAAACTAAAAACAACTTTACATTAACTACTACAAAACAAAGAGTAAAGTTATGTTGAGGCTGGCCCCTCACTGACAGAAGATTGATCTGTAATGCTTCATCAGTGTTGACATTGGCACATCTTCATTGTGCCTTGGTCCGGGACTAATTTTATCTTTCTTTCTTCTTTCCCCTTGACTTACTTTAAACTAAACTATCAACTCAGCTGAAGTTCTGCCATTCTTTTTTACCCTTCTTATTCCTGAATGCAGCATTGCCATTGATAAGTTTGTTCTCCTCTTACAAATTTAATATTTTCTTCCATTACTTATGACATCTTCATCAAATACTCATTTTATCTTCAGACCATGCAAAATAAAGTATATAGTTTATTCTACTTCCTCAAATTGTATGCATTGTTACACCAACTTTAATAAAATTGCTAACTTTCACCCAGATTAAGGTCAAAACTCCTCATACTCATATTAATTCATAAATTTCTACCCCCATCCAACCATGTCTCTTTTGTTTAACAGTCTCCTTCACTAGTGCAAGCAAATATCTCTGGTGGTGATGTTTAATATCTAGAGACCACAGCTTTGAATGTTATTTCCACCAGTTCTTCAAAGTCTGCATTCATTTAGAAGGTTCACTGCCAGAAGGGATTTTTCTTTGTTCCCAAGGTATAGTCACCCTCAACTTGATCATGTAATTTGGAGGGGATGAGGAATTTGCCACCAAAAGAAAAAGAATGCTAAACGTTTTGATAAAACAGACTTCAAAAATATGATTAATTCGAAGGTCTGTTGTGTTATCTCAGTTTTGAAAAAAATGGGCGGAGAATATTTTCTGACGATACCCGTTCTTTTAACTCTATCTACGTATGCAAGTTGTACTTCAGCAGTAAAGCATGTATGATCCCCAGGCCAAAACTTTGGAATTAGCATTCTTATCCTATTTTGTCTCAGTCCTAATTTACCAGACTTGATGCTGGCATTTTGATGGAACCTAAAAACACGCTGTTTGTAAATGCCTTGAGGACCTCTAATGTAATTTCATTCAGACCTCTTTTGTTGACACTCGTTTGTATTATACTTGTTGTTTTGATATGATAACTAGCAATATATGATGGTCAACTGTAACATAATAAAGGGATAAGTGTAATTTTTGTTTAATATGGTAATGCATGCTAGTCCTTTGTTTTATTTCCTGAGTTGTGCATCGAAAAATCCACTGGAATAAAGCATAAATAAAAGATAAAAGACAAAATAATGCACCCTTCATTTATTCAAAGGCAAGATAAGGCGTGCAGATGAAAATACCCTGACCCTGATGAATATTGAGATGTTGTAAGGCTTATCCTCCAGCCGTGGTTGTCACTTCATCTCTGATGCTCAGTGCAGAATTTGAAAAGTCCTTTAATACTTAGTGAATGATAACATTATCAATAGCTGGACAGGAAATAGAGAACATTCTAAGGAAAAAGGGATGGAATGTGGTAGAACTAAGGATGACAGAGATCTGCTAGATGGGAGTGGATCATGAAGAGATTAGTGAACAAAATGTGGACCACATACAGAACCAGCACATATGTCAGTGCATGGGTGACAAGGTAAAGGAGGATGGACAAGGTAAAGGAGGATGGAGGGACGACCTAAGAGAATGACTTTTATTAAGAACAGGAGCCTATATTCTGTAGCAGCAGACAAGATGGAGGATGTGAAGGGACAGTGGTGATCATGTTACAGCAGTGTGAGCACATCTAAGACTCACCTTTTCACTGCTTTTGCATGTGCTACTCAGCATTCACATGGTCACGTGTTTTATTCTAAACTCTGAATGCATATTGCATTTACCCTTGTCCTTGTAGGCTGGACTGTGACTCAGCAGAGTCCATGCAGAACCAATTCTTTTATTAATTTAGCAAATAATTAATTAGGTAATTTTATTCATTTATTAATTTATTTATATCTATTAATCAGGGTAGAGCACTGTTCACAATAGACCATTTTCAGGTTCAGCTTGGGTGAATACAGGCATATAACTGATGACGTGTATAGTTAATCTAAAACAAATAAGTAAAGACAAGTAAGTGACAATTTGAATATTAGAAAGATAATAAAGGACAGGTAAGACATTAGTGTAGAAATTGCACAATTCATTCAATAGTAGGTTAAGTCTAGGAGACTAAATTAACCTAAATTAAATTAAATTAAATCAGCTATTACCTCTCCATGTCACCTCTTACCTAATATCTTTTCTCCCATCAGCCAATACGCATAAAATTCCTTGGAATTTTTTCAACTACAGCATTGGAAACTAGTAAATGAATATTGTGTTAATATAATATAAACAGGTTTATCTGCTCTCAGAATTCATTCTGAACATCCACAATTCTGCTTCACAGATAGCTTTACTTCATTATTGTTATAGACAATTTTATAGCAAACAAAAACTCAGCAAATCAGAGGGCAACATTTAGAGAAAAATGTGTCTGACTGGGAATTTTGGAAGTAAGGAAGGATTTGACCATCTGGAGTTTGAAAATCATGATGGTGCAGTGGATTGGTTACTACAAAAAGTCTTTTGGCATTAAGAAGGCATATAGATTGCTTTGTTGATTGCTGATATAGTCTAATAGTCATCCTAGTACTGATCATCACTTCATATGAGAAAGAGCAGGTCTTGTCACAGCTGGCACCTTAGCAAAATGATAACTGCTAATGGACAGTCTTACAACATTGGGTACAGACTTTGCCTGTCATAAAATATAAGTATTGAGTCCACTTATCCTGCTGCTGCAGGAATAAAGAGTCTTTCCTCTACACCACAGGCCAAAGGTCATTCACTTTACGCTGTTGATCCTGTAACCTCATTTCTGCAATAAGAGGTCCTAGGCATCAGTTCATAGGTGTATACTAGGCTAACAACCACCTGGGCTTTTATAAGCCTATCCAAGCTTCCCACATGTATCCCACAAGTTTACGTGCCTTAGAGGTAATTTTAAGGTGTATATATAATGGTTCATGGATATATACTGCAGTTATGGGCAAGTAATGATAGTCAAACTCATGACCAGTGCTTGGAGTATCTAAACTAAAAAAAAATCTTCTACCCTGGGTGTCAGTCTCTAAGCATTTGGTGTATGTTTTGATTCTGGATCATGTATGTGTGTGTGTGTGTGTGTGTGTGTGTGTGTGTGTGTGTGTGTGTTTGTGTGTGTGTGTGTGTGTGTGTGTGTGTGTGTGTGTGTGTGTGTGTGTGTGTGTATATTTATTTATATTCATTTCTTTCTTTCTTTCTATCTTTTTTACTCAGGAAACTGTCAGTGTTTATGTTACTTCCTCAATTTCTGAGATAATGTGAACAAGAGAAAAATATGAAGAATGAAGAAACACAACTGCAATGCTTCAAACATTGAACAAGAAAGTGTGACTGTGCATTTATGTGTACCGTTTTTAAGAATACAGTACCTTTGAGAATTTTCCTTATCCCTAGGTTCAGTAGCCTTTGAGCTAGAATATATATATATATATATATATATATATATATATATATATATATATATATGGATCCATACTGCGGAACAGAATGCATTCCCATTTCTGCAATAAAATAAAAAAACAAGAAATATGTATATAGCAGGGGGGAAATCTCCCCTGCACCCCACCCCTCTACTTATATATACCAACTCCGAGATCGCACCACATTGCGGAAACGGGAATACATCCCATTCCGCACTACTTATACTTACCATTCTTGGAGATCTGCTCTGTTGGCATGTGGTCTCGGTGATCTCATCTTTGGGTAAGTGTTCTTTCGTGGAACCGATAGATTCCCATATATATATATATATATATATATAGACAGATATACATATAGATATAGATATATATATATATATATATATATATATATATATATATGTCAAAGCTCCTCTACAAATATTATTTGAATGTAATTACAGTGAGTAATTAAAATTGTGCATTTGTTTTTGAACTTTCTGTCATGCTGCTCAAGATTCTATTTATTATGGTATGGTCAGCTGGGGAGTAGATGACAGGATAGACATCATTGCCAGTTTGACAATTATACATTGAGAGCAGGTACCCAAATACCCAATGTTCAGATATCAATAAATGAAGTGTCAGTAATCTGGATGTTCAAGGTGTGTACTGTGGTGTCCTTTGATAACAGAAAATATGTCCAGGAATATTTTACTTTGCTACATTAAGATTCTTAATCTCCAACAGGTCTGCTTAACATTCTGCTTTAAAGACAGCTCCTTCCAAAGGAAGAAAATGCCACCACCCCTTTATTATTCTGAGGAAGATGAAGAGGCTGTGTACACTGATAATATATTTTTCCCTTTTTTACCAGGAAACTGGGTACAGGAATGAAGACTTCCTTCATTTACCTTTCCCTTTCCTTTTTGGAGCATCATTCTAAGTGGGATACAGGAGAACTTTTCTTCCCATTTTGGAGGCATGTGAGGTCTGATACATCTAAGCCACTAGCCATCCCCTCTAATTATGCCATCTCTTTATACACTTACCTAGTCCACAGCCTGCCACTCAGTCATCCACTCCTCTATATACTTATCTTTCCCTAGAAACTACTATCCAGTCATTTACACCTGTATAAATTTACCTGGTCATAGAGCTTGCCACCCAGGCACCTACTACTCTGTACACTTACCTGTTCCAGCGTCTGCCACCATGTCACCTACTCCTAAGAGATCTGATCATTTATACAGAGTACAACAGCAGATTACATTCATTTATAAGAGTGCAGTGGCTGGCACTGTTGTAAGAGACTGAGCTACTCAGAAGGGGTCCAAGAAAATTCCTTCCCTAGATGACTTCCCAGGTGAAAGACAGAGTAGAATCCTGGACAGGTTTGGAAAAATAGGGCAGAATTCTGTTAACTTGGATGTGAGTGCTATTAACTATCACATCATCAATGATGCAGCATTAAACTGAAAGGCTGAAGCTAACTGATAACTTCTCTGAAGGCATTTGTTATATATTTTATGAGTTACAAGATATGTTAGCTTACACAGACATCTGCTAAAGTAAACACCCACATTATCAATTGTGGATGCAGTATACTAGATGCTGATTTTAAGGCTGTTATTTCAGATACAGTCATCAATGGGTATGCATGGCTAAGAACACATTTTCTTGAGTTAATATCCACATGGATAAGGGCTTTTTCTTATGCCCCCTGAAAGTTCTGAAAGAACTTGAAGAGAAGGATATGACCATGGAACATGTGAAAAAGATATTTCATCTACCCATATCAAAATTCTCTTGGAACTACTTAACAAAATTGTGTTCTTTTTACTACAGACAAACCAGGTAGTAATAGCAACACCATAAAGGCAGTTGTTGTATCTTTCGGCTTTTCCCGGTTAGGGGTCGCCACAGTGGAACGCCGGTCCGCTAATGATTGGCAGTAGATTTTTACGTACAGAGTTGCCAGCCCTGACACACAGCCTTCAATGAAAGTACGCCCATTAATGCATGTCTTCACACAGAAGACGCTTTAGCTGAGAATCGAACAGGACAATGTCTTACTGTGAGGCGACAATGCTATCGCAGCACCACCACCGCAGCTATCAAATTAAAAATTAAGCCTGGAAATCTAAACCACAGCAGTTCCAGTAATGAAGTTGAGCCCATTAGGACAGGCCTTTCAACAATAGTCGCTGACATCTCAATACATCACTTTCCCCATGTACTTTATTGTATCCTTCAGAGGTATTATTTAAACAGTTTATAACAGGATGGCATGTAATAAATACAGACAAATGGGCTAGAGAGAGGTGCTGTTAACAATCTGATCCACAAAACACTAGCTGAAGAGTATATTCCATCCACTCCAGCAGGCCAGATACACTTAGTGTGACATCCCTGCCCTGGGCCAGTAATCAAGCAGCCTCAGTCCTCAAAACTGACACTAGTAAGGGATGTTCACTTGGAACAAACATAGATACAGTATTTACAGATGGCACTCTTTGCATCAAGCACAATTTCCCTTTTAAGACCACACAAATAACACAGTCAATCCTGGGGATGTGCCCCCCCTCTCACCAGGCCCCAAATAAGACTCTCAACTGACACAGCTATAGAACTGAGTCCTCAGCTGAGCGTTCCAAGCCAAGTCCTCCACTACTCTGTCTATGAAACCAGTGCTCTGTGTCCCTGCTCCAAGTAGCTGACACATACTCTTTGAGATTTGATTTTAACACACACACACACACACACACACACACACACACACACACACACACACACACACACAGACACACAGACACACAGACACACACACACACACACACACACACACACACACACACACACACACACACACACACACACACACACACACCACCTGGGAAACTCTGGCATGGATTTACCAGCTATGTCCCCTCTGCCCAGACTATAAGGTAGATACTGCCACCAGAGAACTCCAAAGCCAGCTACTCTATGGCTGTTACCAGGGTATCCAATTATACTTAGTGGAATTAAAACTAATACAAGTGGTAGTGTTTGACCAATGCAGCAAGGTGTTCAGGAGTGGCCACAGTGTCACCAAATAAATGTTAGTACTCTCAAAGGTTAAAATATTCTCTAAAAGACCAGCCACAATGAAAATTTTAAATATACTTAATAATAAATAATAAAATAACATGAAAATACTAAATATCTATTTACAATAAACATCAGAGTTTCAAACACTGAAATATTAAGAATAATACAGATGCAAAGGTTCACAAAGATACATAAAAACAATACACTCTCACTATGTTTTCCTTACTGATTAAAGAATTACTATTTTCTAGATCACTTACTAGAGCAAGGCAAAATGATGTGGGTGTGTGGTCCTTCTTTGTCAAGTTTCACAAAAAGACTACCCTGAGACATCTGTCTCATGTAGTATTAAAACATCATTTCAGTGCTGGATTGCAGAATGACATCACATACATCTGGTCACCTGACTTCTATTTCCCGCATGACACCCTTTACTAGAAACTGAACCAGAATCTTGCACATATGTGTTACCCTACATACACATATAGCTTTGCTAAGATGTGTTATAACATCTGGAAGCTATAAAACCATTTCAAAAAATTCTACCCTTTCAGGGTAGCAATTAATTCACCCCTAAGGACAAAAAAGTATGATTCCTAGCCCTGGTTTTCATAGACATTTTGTCTCTGGCTGCAATCAGAATTGTAAGGTACAATCTTTATGGCTTAAACCAGGTAATTTAATTTCACACTATTTTTCAAAGTTAGCTGGACTGATATTAACCTTGTCTCTTCCAGTACCCTCTGTTACAATATATTCATTTCAGCAATTACAATACAGTCTGAGATGCAGGTAAATTTCTTTTCTGTCCAGCAGGACCCACTGTTGCTACATTTTTAACACAAGCAGCTTTACAAATACATTTTCAACACAAGCACCTGTGTAAAACAGTTTGATATACAAATGATATATAATTCTTTACAAAACTCCAGCTAGCTATGCTGGCATATGTTACACATCTACTGCCCTATGTCTCCTGGCATAGCTGGCAATACATCACATTTCCCCCCTTTAAAGACTCAAGCTAGTTTTTCAAGTGACCCTTGAAAAACATATCTTGGGAGGCATGAGCCTGTCTGGGAACACATTAACCCATACCCTGTCTTGACTGTCCATCTGCATTGGCAATGCTGACCTCAGTGTGACAAAAGGAGGTACTGCCAGCACAGCCAACTGGAATTTTGTAAATAATTATATGTCATTTGTGAATATCAAACTAATTTATACAAGACACTGATATTACAAAGCAACAAGGACCTCTGAAGCTGAAATGCAAACAAACACCAATCACAACCAAAGTGTCACATAGCTCACAACACCAGTGTGCCACCCAGCAACAGGCCCTAAGGCAAGACAACACACCTAACACTTTAATCATAGGTGACGCTATAGTCAGGCACACTGATGTCCCACTCACCAGGCTGAACAAGGAGAAAATTACAGTGAGCTGCCTGTTGGGTGCCAGGATCCGCCACATAACACATGCACTCAAGTCACTCCACAAGTACAAATATGACTCTATCATTGTCCATGTTGGAGTGAAGGACTTGAGACGAACCTCCCTGGACTACATGAAAAGAGAAATGGAAGAGCTCTCGGATCATGTGGACCAGGCAGGTATGACCCTAGCCCTGAGTAGCATCCTGCCTTTGCCCAGAATGATACCACAATATTAGGACAAAATGATTGACTTCAACAATTGGCTACGCTTCTGGTGTCATTCAAATGGGGATCCAGTATCTGTCTACCTGGGACAACATGATCGACAGACCACAATGCTTTGCCAGAGATGGTCTACACCTGTCACCCCTGGGATTCAGGTTACTGGCTAAGCTCTTGCCACCCCTATAGTGCTTTTTTTAGGCAAAGTTCAAAGGACAAAACCACCACCATAACAGGTACAAGCATGCAAAATCTGAAGGTAATGCTACTCACTGCTAGAAGTCTAAACCTCAAAATGCACTCTCTCGAGGCACTCCTAAAAATGGAGAACATCGATATCTGTGCAGTAACTGAGACCTGGCTCAAGGCTCCAGAGAGCACCCCTGAAATACCAGGCTACAACTCTTACCACACTTTTCGGCTACCAAACCAGGATCGAAACACTAAAGGTGGAGGAGTGTCCATATTCACCAAGGATATTCACACCACCAGGTTAGTTGCCCAACACAATGCATCTGAAATTCTCCAGGTGCAACTAACATTAGGTAAGACTGCAATTTAAATTGTAGCTTGCTACAAATCCCCCACCATGCCGCAAAATTCTCACCACACCTTTCTAAACATACTGGAAAATATTAATATACAACCAAACACCCTAATACTAGGTGATTTCAACTACCCTGCCATTAAATGGGAAAACTACTTGTGCACCAACACCTTTGCCCAGTGGTTCTTGGAATTCATAAATTCCACTGCCCTGGATCAACTAATTCATAGTCCCACCAGAAGCTCCAATATCCTAGACGTGGTCATTACCAACATGGGAAATCGATGCTCCACACCTATGGTCACCCCCTCATTGGTCAGGTCAGACCATAAGCTAATCACCCTTAACATCCACACCCCCCAGTAAGGAAACCTCCATAAAAAACTTCTCCAAGGCCAACTTCATGCTACTCAAGTCAGAAATTACAAACTTCATGACACCCATGCAGACGATACTGAAAGTTTGACTGCTGAGTCATACACTAAGGCACTGTACGAGCACATCCACACATGCATGAATCGTGCCATCCCAAATAGAAACAAGTTGCTCTCCTCCAAAAAAAGGAAGCCAATCTGGTGGTCCCCTGCCATAAACAAACTTTACAACAAAAGGAAAAAACTGTTGCAGAAAAGAGGAAAATCCCAGGATGTAAAAAACTCCCTTACCAGCCTCAGTAAGAAGCTGAGATCCCTCATAAAATCCTCCAAAGCTAGTTACGAAAATAAAATTGCCAACGATTCAAAGACAACCACAAGACATTCTATAACTATGTCAAGAATGTAAATGGCAATGCTCAAATCTGCTCTGAGCGACAGCAGAATGGCATTAAATATATTGATCCCAAGGATATTGCCAATATCATGGCAGATCGATTCGGTGCCAACTTCAACCCCCTCTTACCCCCTAAATGGCCCATCTCAATAGTGGAAGATTGCCAAATTCCGGTAATAACAGCCACACAGGTAAAAAATGCACTCTCCAAAGCTAAGAATACAGCATCCATGGGACCAGATGACATCCCGGGCTGTGTACTACATGAACTACAAAATGAACTGGCACCTCACCTAAGTGTCATGTTTAATCATAGCCTCACCTCAGGCTTCGTGCCCACTGAGTGGCGCACAGCTACAGTTATCCCACTCCACAAGGGGGGATCCACCTTGGATCCCGGTAACTACTGCCCCATCAGTCTGACGAGCCTGATCTGCAAGGCCATGGAACGTATTATCATGGAACTTACAAACAAAGACATTGGAAACCTTAAAACACTAGACCCCACCCTGTTTGGGTTCGTGAAGGGCCGATCTTGTCTCCTGAACCATATTGTCTTCTTCGAATCAGTCTCCAGAGCCGTGGATGAGGGTAAGGCAGTCCACACAGCCTATCTGGACCTCGCCAAGGCCTTTGACACCATCCCTCACTCTGGAATCATAGATAAACTTACTAAGCTGGGCATTAATCCCTATGTCACTTGATGGGTTGCTAGCTGTCTAACTGACAGGACCCACACTGTAAAAGTAGCTGACTCCAAATCCAGCTCCAGACAAGTGACAAGTGGAGTACCTTAGGGTTCAGTCCTGGGACCTTTCTTGTTTGGCATCTACTTCTCTGAAGTGCAGGCCAACACTAAGGGACTCTGGCTAATAAAGTTCGCAGATGACTGCAAATTGGGAGCCATTATTGAATCCCCAAATGATGTGGATACTCTATAAAAGGGCCTTACAAAAACAGATGCTTGGTGCCAGAGCCATAGGCTCATGCTCAATGCCAAGAAATGTATAGTTATCCCCTTTGGTAAAAAACATGTACCTGTGAATTATCACATAGGTGGCAGTACACTAAACACTGAAAGTGGACAGTGGACACAATGCCGAATCCTTCACAAATGCTTTCTATGGACATCTCCAAGAATGCATGGATCATGCAATCCCAAATAAATCCAAGTCCCTCTCCACCAAAGGCAAGCGTCCTGTCTGGTGGACCTCAGCCATTAACAAATTGTATAACAAAAGAAGGAAGCTACTGCATGACAGAGCAAAATCCCATAAAGGGAAGACATCTCTGATCAACACTAGCAGAAAACTACGTTATCTCATAAAAACATCCAAGGCCAACTTTGAGAGAAAAACCGCTAAGGACACTAAGGATAACCACTAAGGATAACCACAAAGCCTTCTTCAGCTATGTTAGAAACCTTGGCAGAAACCCTCAGATATGCTCAGAGTTAGTTCACAACAACAAAAAATACACTGAACCCACAGATATTGCCAACATTCTGGCTGACAGGTTCAGTGCAAATTTCTCCCCTCCCTCACCCCCAAAAGAAGAAATACTTATCCCAGCTGAATGTAATCTCCCTGCCATCTCAGATGTCCAAGTGAGAACCGCCCTCAACAAAGCTAAAAACACAGCATCAGTGGGACCTGACGGTATCCCGGGTTGCGTGTTACGTGAACTCCAAGAGGAGCAAAACCCTCACATAAAAATGCTATTTAACCTTAGCCTCACTACAGGATATGTACCTGAACACTGGCATACAGCAACAGTGGTCCCACTCCACAAAGGGGGTACCTCTACAGACCCTGGGAACTACCGCCCCATAAGCTTAACCAGCCTGGTCTGCAAAGCTATGGAAAGAATCATTATGGAACTCATAAACAGAGACATTGGGGACCTACAGACACTTGACCCCACCCAGTTCGGCTTTGTAAAGGGCAGATTCTGCCTTTTGAACCTGGTTGACTTTTTCGAAACAGTCACTAGAGCAATTGATGAGGGCAAAGCAGTCCATACAGCCTACCTGGACTTGGCTAAGGCCTTAGACACAATACCCCACTCAGGCATCATAGATAAGCTCAACAGCTTAAACATAAACCCTTATGTCACTAGATGGGTTGCAAACTGGCTAAAGGACAGAACCCATAAAGTTAAAATCGCTGAAGCAATCTCAGACTCAAAGCCAGTCACAAGTGGTGTCCCACAGGGATCTGTCCTGGGACCCCTCTTGTTCGGCATTTATTTCTCAGATGTTAAAGCAAACATGGGAGGGTTGTGGCTGACAAAGTTCGCAGATGACTGCAAACTAGGCGCCATAGTCGATACACCAGCGGACACATACATCCTACAAAAAGGCCTCACAGAAACGGACAACTGGTGCCGCAGTCATGGCCTTAAACTAAATGCCAAAAAATTAATAGTCATCCCCTTTGGGAAAAACAAAGTACCCACAAATTATCACATAGACAGCAACCCACTGAGTACGGAAAAAGTAATCAGAGACCTAGGGACCCAAGTCGACAGCGACCTCTCATTTGACACCCACGTTGCCAAAGTGGTTAGAAAAACATTCTACCTTGCACACCTTATCATGAAGGGATTCACATCCAGATCCAAGGATGTCATTGTACCCCTATACTCCTCCCTCATCAGACCCATGATTGAGTACAATGCCCCATTTGGTATGTACCTCACCCGGCATTTGCAACAGCTGGAGAGACCACGAAAGTACCTCACCAAGAGGATCAAGGGTCTCCAACATATGTCTTATTCTGCCAGACTAAAGAAACTCCAGCTCTATTCAGTAGCATACCGCCTGCTCAGAGGTGATCTCTGCCTGACATACAAAGCCATGTCCAATCAGGAACTGATGGACATGCTCCACCTCAAAAAATCCAAATCCATCAGGACCATGAGAGCTAAAGACTTAAACCTCAGCACAAGTATGAATAGGACATGCTGGAGGGATAGATTCATAACCCAGAGGCTTCCCATGCTCTGGAACAAGATCCCAGTTCATGTTAGGCAGAGCCCCTCACTAAATCTTGATGAGTGGATGGGAGATCGTAAGTTTACCCCAGGGGTCACATCTGTGTCACTACTAGACAGGGGCACAGTAAACTAATTCTATTATATAAGGGGACCTTCACTGTGTCACTACTAGACAGAGGCACAGTATTCTAAATCTATTCTGTGCATTTTTGTACCATTTCATGGGGTGGCGAAAGCCACATCACTAGGGCTAGGCTTACAAATGCCCCAGGGCAGATAGCCTAGTACTAAACTATGAAACTATGAAACTATGGTCTCACCTTCAATAACCACATCGCCACAACAGTCAGGAAATCCTTCTATGTTTCACACCTCACCACTAAGGGCTTTTCATCCAGAGAAAAGGAGGTCATTGTCCCACTGTACTCATCTCTCATTAGACCCATTATAGAATACAATGCCTCATTTGGTATGTACCTCTCAAGACATCTGCAACAACTGGAAAGGCCGCAGAAATACCTCACTAAAAGAATCACAGGCCTAAAGCAGATGCCCTATGCTGACCGCCTTAAAAAACTCCAGCTATACTCTGTCGCATATCGTCTACTCCAAGGTGATCTCTGCTTAACATACAAGGCCATGTCAAACCCAGAGCTGTTGGACATGCTACACTTGCAGAAAAAACAATCCCTCAGAGCTACATGCTCCAGGGATCTAAATCTTGTCATCACAATAAACAAAACATGCTGGAGGAATAGGTTCCTGACCCAGAGACTCCCCAGACTCTGGAATAGACTGCCCATACATGTCAAGCAGAGCGCCTCTTTGGCCCTCTTCAAAAGGAACCTTGATGATTGGATGGGAGAATGGAAATTCACCCTGGGGATCACGTCGGTCGCCCTGCTAGATAGGGGTCCAGGGAAGTAAATAATGTGGGAAGAAATAGCCAGGGAATTGTTATGGATAGGCTTGTATAGGCCCTAGGGTTGATAGCCTAGTACCAACCTATGAACCTATGAAGGAAACTGGAGGGTTAACCTCAGTCCAGGAAACTTTAGAAAAGTATCTAAAATTAAACTACTTTATAGGCTAGGCCATAAAAGAGGCTATCTCTCAGGTTTCAATGCAGCTACAGACACAAAGTATGTACTAGGGAGCTTTCTGTATTGTCTTTAGGGTGAACTAATTGCTGCTTTAGAAGCATGAAGGAATGTAATTGTTTTATTTATTTATTTTATTTTTTTATTTTTTATTTTACATTTGTTGACCGGGCTAGTCTAGCTGGACATATATCCGTTTACAGTAGAGGCCCGGGGAGAAAAGCTCCAGTATAGATAAAAATTACAGTGATTTATAACAATTTCAGAATTTTCTTAATAGATTTATACAAGGTACAAGAGAGGAGATCTATGATATTTAAAAACATTAAGTCAAGTTATACAACAAAATATAAGAACTACATACTAAAGTTAATAAGAAATATAGGCATACCTTAGGATTCAACTCTCAACTCCAGAAAGCATCAGGTAAGGCCAGTAAGGGACAGAAAGAAAAAACTACAAACTAAAAAGGCATATTGAGACATACTTTCAATCAGGATTGGTACAGGGACATAGCCATTGAGAAGTAAGATGTGCTTTGATTTGTCTTTTGAACAGAGAGGTGGAATGTAGAGTAGCTATTTCTTGAGGGATTAGATTCCAGTGTTTCCGTATGGAATTTGAAAATAGTGCATCCCCAGCTTTATTATATGATTTACTTATGGATACTAGAAACTTATTGGCTGAACGGAGTGTGTTTAGGTTCTTATATGGAGAAATAAGTCTAGTCAGGCTTGGAGTATTTTCAGGAAATGAAGGGTTTTATGAATGATAAGTAGTTGTTGGTAGAGTAGGTGGTTATTTAGTTCTAGCCAGTTTAGTTGTTTCAGGTTGTGACAGTGGTGGGTTCTAAGGGGAGTTGCATTAATGAATCTCGCTATACTGTTATAGCAGGTTGAGAGTTTATTGATGTTATTTTTAGATAGTGTGGTATATATAGCTGAAGCATAAAAAAGGGTGGAGAGCAGGTGGGTCTGTGCAATGGTTTTTCTAGCTGCTGGGTTAAGGAAGGGTTTAATTCTGTAGAGTGTCCCAATTTTTTTATTAACAGCTTTTATAGTACTATTAATTTGGTCATCAAAGTTAAGATGGTTGTCAATGGTTACACCTAATAGTCGAGTGGTATTGTCAGGGATAATGCAGGTAGAATTATCTGAGGTGATAGTAAAGAGAGGTGTAGGAGATTTATTAGTAGGAGTAAAGAGAAGAAGCTTTGTTTTTTTGGGATTAAGGAGGAGGCAGTGCTGCATAAACCATTTTTCAACGTTATGAAAGGTTGTTTGGGTGATGGACTGGAGAGAGGAAATATTTATGGCAGAGCAGATCAATGTCGAGTCATCTGCATATTGGATGCAGGTTGCTTGTGGTACGTTCAAATATAGGTCATTAATAAATACTGAGAAAAGAAGGGGTCCAAGGATAGATCCTTGTGGAACACCAACATTTACTGGGAGTAAAGATGAAAGGTTGTTCTCCCAAAGAACTGCTTGTTGCCTGTTTTCAAGATAGCTTCTAAACCACTGTAAAGTATGTGAGCTTAAGGAGAGGTTGTTAAGTTTTTCAAGAAGTATGTTATGGTTAACCATATCAAAAGCTTTTGATAGATCTATAAATAGTGCAGAAGAGAGAAGGTTACTATTTTGATTTCTATTTATGGAGTCAGCAAAGGACAGAAGGGCAGTAGTAGTACTGTGATGGGGTCTGAAACCATGTTGACAGTCAGCTAGAAGGTTATTTTGGAGAAGGTAGTTAAGAAATTGTTTGTGTATACACCTTTCCATTATCTTAGCTAATGGGGACAGTAAAGCAATAGGATGATAATTGGATAATTCAGAAGAAGGGCCCCCTTTATGAAGGGGAATTATGTGAGATATCTTCCAAACTGAAGGGATTTTCCTTTCAGAGATGGTCCTATTTATTAGAATCGATATTGGGTGATAGATAGCTTTTGCAGCAATTTGTAAGTATTCAGAAGGGAGTTGGTCAGCCGATGGGGTGCACGGTTTTAGTTTTAAGAGAAGCTTATATATGATAGAAGAAGAGACAGGTTGGATTTGAAAGACATTAGTAGAGGCTGGAGAGGTATTATGTAAGGATGCAGTAGGTGTTGGTAGTGAGTTTGCTAGTGTTAGAATAGCTTCTGTAAAGTAGTTATTAAAGGCATCTGGGATCTGGGTAGAGGTATTAGGGTTAAATCCTGAGGGGGTAGGAGTAGGAGAATGTCCTGGTTTAAGAAGGTTATTAATACCTGACCAAAATTTTTGAGGGGTATTTTGTGTGGTTTTTTGAAGGTGAAGATAGAATTCCTTTTTGTCTCTAAGAGTGTCTTTCTTGGTAGTATTTCTTAACTGTTTGTAGAGGAGATGGTCAGATGGAGATTTGGTAGCTTTCCATTTAGCCCAGGTTTTATTTCTAAGGATCATTTTTTCTTTTGTTTGCTTTGTAAGCCAAGGGGCAGTTTTGGCTCTTATCCTAGTAGAGTGGAATGGAGCATGATAGTCAAGGATTTGTAGAAACTTTGTGTTAAAATAGGTAACTGCCTCATTAAGTTCAAGGTGTGATAAGGGTGACCAGTCACATGCCTGTAATTCAGTAAGGAAGTTATCAGGGTTGAAAAATCTTTTTGAGCGGCATCTTCTAAGTTTATGCATATTAGGAATATTCAGTTTTTGTCTGATAACATATGTAAGTGTGTGATCACTAATACTATCAGGAAGTGTTCCTGGAGTATAGTTACTGGGGGCGTTATTAATTAGAATCCAGTCCAGAATTGTTTCTTTCTTATTTGGTTTATGGATTCTAGTTGTAGTTGTTATTAATTGAGAGTAACCATGGAGATTAATATGGTTAGTAGGTTGTTGGGCTGCGCAGGTATTCCAATCTATGTTGAAATCGCCAAGTATTATGGTTTCTTGGGGTAGTTGGTTGGACAGAGAACTGAGTAGGTTTTCTAGTGTTTGGGTATTATTACCAGGGGGAAGGTACATACATATTAGATAGATTGCTTTATTGTTGTTTATCTGTAGCTTGATTGATAAAATTTCTGATTTTGGGCTTGTTAATGGTAGTTCCTTAAACTGGGTAATTTGTAGGTTGGATTTATAAATAATGGCTATACCCCACCTTTTTCTTTATTCGATCATTTCTAAGTATGTTATAACCAGGAGGGTGATTTCCTGGTCTAGAGTAGAGGGTTTTAGCCATGTTTCTGTTACACATAATATGTCGAATGAATGCAGGTGAAGTAGGGCGTGAAGATGGTGGATTTTGTTGTTCATACTTCTGATATTGATGTGAGCTATTAGAAGTGAATTGGTAGCTCTAGAACTTGATGCAAGAAGAGGAGTAGAATTTACATTTTGGTTATGATTGCTTAGGGTAGAAGGACCGGGATTAGGATGAATGTCACCATGTAAGAGGAGTTGATGATGGGGAGATGATAGTACTTTAATAAGTTTGAGGCAAATATTAAGAATTCTTTTGTTAAAGTTAAGGGTTAAGTGAGAAGCCCTATGATATTTTGGGAGTAGATAGCTGGAAGAGCAGGTAATGTTACTATGTTTAAGGGGGCTAAAGCTAGATGAAGGTAAAGTTTGCTTTAGGTGAGGGTTTTGTTCATAGAAAGTGTTAATTTGCAAAGAGGTGATATAGTATGATAAAGAAAGAGAGGCTAAAATAATAGTGGAGAGTAGAGTATAGATGAGAAAGACTTTTAAAGTTGGAGACATAGTAGTGAGGAGATGAAGGTCTAGAGTAAGTTGTTCAGAAAAAATAGTAGCTAACCAATACTGTATGAAGAAGGGATACAAGGAGAATAAGTATAAGGAAATGGAGTTAGGGGATAGTCAGTGTTAGTTTGGTACTAAGTACTTATTAGATGGATAGTAGATAGGATGTAATATAAGGTAGGGTATCAAAGAGTTGTGAGGGAGGAGGATTGTAGAGATAAGGTTAAATAGTGGTTAAAGTAGTTTTAAAGGAATAGTGTTATAGTTAGAGTTCAAAATGATAGGAGGATCTGATGTAGTGGAGGGGAAGGGGAGGGGAAGTAAAGGTTGAGGGGCGGTCTAGTATGGAGGAAGGAGAATGGCTGGAGGATAGGGGGAGTGTTTAATGAGGTATAAGTTGAGGACCCCTGGGGGTGGGTGGGATTTGGGGGTAGGGAGGGTAGCGGGGCAGACACACTTAGAGTGAGAGCAGGGGAGAGGAGTGGAAAACAATCAGAAAGAAGCTATCCTAGGGGAGTGGGTCTGGATACCAGGAGGTAATTAGGATAACTAGAGGCAGGGGGACAAGGAATAGATAAAGCTCAGGAGAAACAGTTCTCTGAAAGGTTACAAGGGAGTCAAGGGAGTAGTGGAGATGTTAATGGAGAACACAGGGACAGAGAGAACTAACAGTAGGAGGTTGATAAAGGCCAGAAGAACTACAAGGAAAAATAAACAGTCAGGAGAGACACTGTAAGCATGAGGCATGTGAAATATGAAGTGAAACTGGGATATTGTCAGGAGAGAAAGAGACAGTACTTTAGGTAGGAGAAGGGGAGAGGAAGTGAGTACTGAAGTCACAAATTGGTTTAGGGGTAGAGCAGTATATATAATAATCAGCAGAAGAGAGGAGAATAGAGTGAGGGATCAAGCAGTCTAGCAAACAGGGGGGGGTGGGTATGGCTGCTGACGGAGATTGGCAGAAATCTGGTTTCTATATCAGGAGAGAATACTCAGACATAACATAAATGGCACTTTTGAAAGAAAAAATATCAAAGAAACATACAGTATAACTTTGGTTTTGCTTTGTCCAGGTTACAATTGTCCAGTATATAAAGTGAACCCAGGGGAGAATGACCCAGGCAGTTAGTGGAGGGTGGAAGTTGCAGGTTTAGGAGTCCACACGGAGCACTTCCTGGAGTTGAGAGGGGAATAATTACCCTAAACCAGAGTATAACTTTGGTTTTGCTTTGTCCAGGTTACAATTGTCCAGTATATAAAGTGAACCCAGGGGAGAATGACCCAGGCAGTTAGTGGAGGGTGGAAGTTGCAGGTTTAGGAGTCCACACGGAGCACTTCCTGGAGTTGAGAGGGGAATAATTACCCTAAACCAGAGTATAACTTTGGTTTTGCTTTGTCCAGGTTACAATTGTCCAGTATATAAAGTGAACCCAGGGGAGAATGACCCAGGCAGTTAGTGGAGGGTGGAAGTTGCAGGTTTAGGAGTCCACACGGAGCACTTCCTGGAGTTGAGAGGGGAATAATTACCCTAAACCAGAGTATGACTATGGTTTTGCTTTGTCCAGGTTACAATTGTCCAGTATATAAAGTGAACCCAGGGGAGAATGACCCAGGCAGTTAGTGGAGGGTGGAAGTTGCAGGTTTAGGAGTCCACACGGAGCACTTCCTGGAGTTGAGAGGGGAATAATTACCCTAAACCAGAGTATGACTATGGTTTTGCTTTGTCCAGGTTACAATTGTCCAGTATATAAAGTGAACCCAGGGGAGAATGACCCAGGCAGTTAATGGAGGGTGGAAGTTGCAGGTTTAGGAGTCCACACAGAGCACTTCCTGGAGTTGAGAGGGGAATAATTACCCTAAACCAGCACCGCTTCCAACAGCAGCCACGCACAAGGCTTCCAGCATCTACCAAAGATCTGAGCAAAAGCCCTTGTATGAATATTTTTACAGGTAAATGCTAAATACTGCCAGCTTTAGCAATGAGGATTTTGCCTGAGAGGTAGAAGTCACATGTCTAGAAATTATGTAATTCTGCAAGCTATCCCAGTAGTAATATTTTAGATATTATTTTGAGAAGCCTTTTAGTGAGACAGAGCATTCTGTCTTGGACCTGACAACAATAAGAACTATTCACCACATCTGCCTCACTTTAATGAAGTAAGTTTCTAGGGAACAGTATAATTCTCTTAGATACAGTCAGAAATATAGCGAAGCTTAGTTCAGATTTTATTTTTCTTTATTTGTGTGAGCCTATACTGCAATGTTATTTTAAATATTTCCTGTTGTTATGAACTCTGATGTCACTGCGAATATATATTTAGTATTGCCTTGTTGTTTTATTATTTATTATTAAATATATTTATACCTTTCATTGTGGCTGATCTGTGTAGAGATATTTAAGTTTTGAGAGTACTACATATTCATTTGGTGACATTGTGTGGGCCACTCCTAATATCCTTGATCATGGTCAGACTACCATTTGTGTTAATATTAATATTACACAGTAAGATTGGACACCCTTTATTAAGGGTCTTAAGGTAGCTGGCAGGAGTGACTGGTGGCAGTGAAAACTACCTTATTGTGTTGGCAGTAGGGAGCATAGCTACTAAACCTTTGCCAGCCTTTCCCAGGTGTGTGTGTGTGTGCGTAAATCAAACATCAAAGAGTGTCTGTGTCAGCTACTTGGGCAGGGACACAAAGCACTGGTTGGACAGAGCGGGTGCTGGAGGTCTTGGCTTGGTCACTCAGCTGAGATCTCAACTCTATAGCTGTGTCAATGGGGAGTCTTACTGGAGATCTGTAGAAAGAGAGAGAAACTAGCCCCAGACTGACTGTGGTCTCTGTGTGCTGTTAAGGGAAATTGCACTTGATGTAGAAAGCTGCATCTGGAAGTTCTGTGTGTGTACTTATCATCCTCACATACCCCCCCCCCCACAGGTCCCATTGGTGAGGATTGGGGCTCCTTGATTACTGGTCCAGTGGTGGGTCATCACAGTAGGTTTAGGCTTTTGTAGCTCTTCTAGCCTTCTTCAAGTGCAGTTTCTGGAAATATCACTCTGTATGCTTTTCTGTTTCTGGAGGACCAAAAACAGAGAAGGGTATGTGTTTCTCTTCATTTTATAGTTGGATCCATTTTTATCTGTTAGCTATTGAAAAAAGATCACATCAAGGGACTGAATTCTCATTAATTTTATATATATATATATATATATATATATATGTGTTTTAGCAGTAATTCTGTTATTAAAATGTTTAATTTTCTGAACAACGTACTAGCTCAGCTGGATTTATGTTCATACTAGACTAACTGCTCTTGTGGGGGATTTTAAGTTGAGCCAATTACACCAAGTGAGAATCAAACACTGCACCTTGTGTTTGTAAAGTAAACATCTTAACCATTAAGCCAACAAATACACTGGCTAATATGCTGGGGATTTCTTTAGATTTGTCAGATTCATTGCTTGATATACTGTGGAGGGGTAAAGTCTTTTACCATCCTGACGAAAAAATATTGCTGCAGCTGAAGCCATATGGACACTTGATAATAAAGGTTAAAAAATCTGGACCAGATAGATTTATCCTCTGGTGAGTACTCCTGTAAATATGTCATCAGTAACAACAAACTGAGATTGGGTACAATTTTGCCACTATTACACATTTGATTTTTGCTAAGGAAAATGACAGTTTATGTCAGTTAACTGACAAAACTGTTTATGTCAGTTAACTTCTACATTTTTAAACTTAAAGTAGCCACATAATGTGAACCTTGACCTAGGAATAACACAGCAAGCAAAAAAATGCTGCTTTTTAAATACTATGTGTGAACAAAAGGTGCAGATATGATCTTGTACATGCAAAGTGTGAATTAATAAATGCCATGACTAAATGCAGAATACTAAAAAAATAAAACAAATGCTAAACCTGAATTCATACAGACTATTGGTTTCTAGAGTGTCATTTCAAAGTACACTGGGCTTTGTTTGTATGGTTTACATGTTCCATAAGGTAAGAATCAAAACAGCAGAAACTAAAAAAAAAAAAAAAAAAAAAAAAAAACAATAGAGTGAGATATGTAAAAGAACAGTTTTCCATAGTACTTTGCCACAAGTATTAAAACCGAGTGACAAACACCAAAAAGCAGCATGCAAAATATTTTAAAAGGTAAGACGAAAAACTTTTTCATATATGTTTACAGGTGGTGGTTTTACCAAACTCATTAAGTATGTGCATTCCTGTGAAATTAATCCAGCATTTAATGGGACAGAAGTTTGATTGATTCAGTTACAAAGCAAATACTTCAGAAGGGTGTAGTTGCTACCTTATTTCATTTTTTTGCATTATTTCCAAAACAAGTGTCTCTCAAGTCCTGAACTGAAAGTGAAATAATGTAAAATGTCAACTGATTGTCAATAATTAACCTGTATATGTTCTCCAAAGATGAAAATTGATGTTTGTCAGCTGGAGTATTCAGAGCTGTTTTTATTACATTGACTTTAATAGGTAAACTATTCATCCCAACTGTTGAAATGTATGCTTTGCATCATACAAACCAAGTTACTTTGAAATTTTAGACACAAAGTACCTTTACAGAGCCTGGGTTTGCTGCATAAGTGGACTGAGTATTGAAGCCCCAGAGAAATTATGAATTGATAACAAATGCAAAGTTAGGTTCCCACAGTTATTCTTTGTCCTTGGGGAGACTGAGCCATATGGGTGGTTTTGTATTCATAGCCGGATAATTCAGATTACTTTTTACTTTAGACGAATGCTAAATCACAGACTAGCCATGAATGAACACAGAAAAGATAACCAAGACATCTCCCAGGCCAGATAAATAAACATCTTGACATTTATAGTGTGGCAGCTGACCTCTAGATCTAACCCTACCACCACCACAGACATGTCATGGCACTAATTATTCAGAAGCAGGAAACAGTAGCTGCTTTAAGCTGTGTTCATTTGGCCTGCAGATGACATGCTGTCGAACCATGACACTGGCTAAGCACATTGTCCTAAGTAAACTTTATTTCATTGTTCCTGTAGGATAAAGCTTACTGTTCCAAGGGGGAAATGGCAGGCGGCACATTCCTTCAAAATATTTTGGAGTTAATTGCTGTACTGCAGTTGAAATTATGTAATAGTTTCAATATCATCATGTTTTACTGACAGTGCAGCTTGGACATGACATTTTACATTGGTTTCTAAAAGCTAGAAACAGTCTCACAACACAAGTGTTGATGAAAAATGGTTCTTATTATATATAACACATACTTATCTTTTCATTTACAAAATAAATAAATTCTATTGTGTTAATTGTAGACTGTCAAAAATATTTGGTAGGACTGTAGGTAAGGGGGCCTAGGTTAGATTTTTTCCCTTTGGCAATGTTTAATTATTTCCTTGGTGAATTCTAAGAGCAGTGGAAGCATAGGTACTGTATCTCACAGAGAAAATAATTTATTGGCCAAAAAGGCCAACTCTATACAAAAAAAGTTTAATTCCTCACTGAAAGAAGAAAAAGGAAGTTTTGTCACATCTTGTAAATATGTACAAACTCAGCAGCTTTGAAATGGAAAACAATTTTTTTCTCACATTTTCCCATAACATCTTGTAAGCATTTTTTTTTTTTTGGTCTAGTAGGAGGAGACACTAATGGGTTGCTATGGCGATGCTGTTTCATTTTCATCAAAAGTCAATATAGCATTGCCACTTCACATGCTTAATCCATCTGTTCTCCACGCCGCAAATATATATGCCCCAACCCCCACTCCAGAGTCCAGAGTTGTTGAAGCATATTTTAACACCTGGAGCACATTTTGAAGGCACTCAAAATTGCATATTTTTTTTAGAACTTTTGATTGATTGCAATACAAAAAGGTATATAACTCTGTAGTGCTAGGGATATTTAGCATTCGTGTTTTTAAAACTGCTTTTATTCAACCTGGCGACACTGCTGGTAGCTAGGCTATGCTGAGATGATTGTTTGCTTGTTTGTCTAGGAAAAGCCTTATTGTTTTTCCAACCTTCTAGATATTTCCATTATCCAAGGAAGCACTATAACACTATAACTGTTTGTAATAAAACAACCACTAATTATGTGTTTCCATTTGAACTGCAGTGTTGCAGTTTGAAATACTCTTAATGTCTGTTTTGATTAGAACTCTTCACTTCTAAACTTTCCTTTTTATACTGACATCTTTTTTGCTGATTGGTCTTTACTGCTTGTTCTGTATGGTTGTGTGGAAGTGTTTCAGAAAATGATTTTCTGTGACTGACTTAGAAGACCACTCCCCTTAAAAAAATAATTGTTGTGGATAGTGGAACAGTGGACTGTAATACCTTTGGCAGTTTAGATACCCCTACAGTACTGCCTTATATAATTTGGAAACTGGGGGAGATAAATACAGTGAAGTTGAATATTTTTTTCAAACCCAGTTCAAATAGATTTCCTGAGCAACTGAAGGCTTGCTGCTTCTGGTAGTAGTGAATGTGAAGAGCACACAGGAATAGGTCCAATCTCACTACAGCTAAAGGTTTCCCTCATTTCTATTTCATGTGCTGCGCAGGCTGCAAAGAACAGAAATGTTCCCAGCACAAACAAGGTTTGTACACTAGCTTTTTTGGAACTTCATTTGTGCACTAGTTGAAGATGTTCATTTTAGCCCAAATCTTGTGATAAGGGTGGTCTCTTTATCATAAAATACCTTTACCCATTCATGTTCTTGTTCTAGGTTAGATCAGAATTTTTTGAGTCTTAGCAGATATGTTTGTTATTTCATCTGTCGAACAGTATCTCTGTCATGCCTCTGTTTTTTGACTTAGCTGTGGTGGTGCAGCTGTTAGCATTGTCACCTCATAGCAAGAGGTTCTCCCGTTTGATTCTCGGCTGGAGCGCCTTCTGTGTGGAGTCTGCATGTCCACCCCACAGTCGAGTGACATTTAAAGACATGCAGGTAGGTGAGTGCATGAATGGGTGTACCTTCTTTTAAGGTTGGGTGTCGGGCTGGCAACTTGGCACTGTAAAAATCCCCTTCCAACCATTAATAGACCAGAATTCTGCTGTGGCAACCCCTAACCGGGAAAAGCCGAAAGACAAGAGTTCTATATCCAAGCACCATCAAAGGGTGACTACTCAGGAAATATCTCTCTGTGGAATGAAGAGCATATCATCAACAGCACAGCATGGTCACTACAAAACCCATTTTGAAAATGATTTCATGCAAATGTATGCATGAAAATAAGATTTAACAACAGTTTCAGCCATTGTTTGGTGCCATCTTTTTTTCACTTTTAACTGTTCTACTGTCTCCTGCAAAGCTTAGTGATTATCAGCATGCCTTTTCTGATGGATATGAAGTCTGAAACTCAAATGTCTGTCACTGTTTACTGACTGGAATCCTCAGTAATTTGCCAGAAAAACTGAATATTTTTGAGAGCACAAAAAATATAAGGCAAAATTTGGAAGTTCTGGACTACTGAGAGTAAGAGAGAAAGTGAAAGGAAAGACAATTAAGGAGGGGAAACACATGAGAGCTGGCACTGCAGCATAAGCACCAAGTGCAACTGAACAGATGAACTATTACACTGTGAAGAAGTCACAAACTGCATTATGAATATCTACAAAATAGGAATGGGGTCCATTCCCATCATGGTGTTAGAAACCCAAATGACTTGGAGAAATTAAAGAAAAAAGAAATCACTGCTCAAACAGATCAGTAGAAATATACATTCACAGCAAATGTGTCAGAGGTGCAATTGAACTGTTCAGAAAAGGCTTCTGGAAGCTGTCAGTCCATTCTGTTATGTTGCACTCTGCAGGAAGTATAGGGAACAGTACTGGAGATGCACACTTAGCTTCAAACGTCATAAGTAAAGCTGGAAACACTCAGGCTGCTGCATTTAAATCTTAAACACTAACAATCAATCTGTAATAAAGAAATCCCACTATAATGGACTTGGAAGTGGATCCAGGGATTACAGAAGGTTCAACCAGTGAACTATGAACACTTTCTTTGCTTAATCAATGCCCTTCATTTAATTCCAGGGTATGCTTTGGAGACTAATGAAGTCATGTGCTAAATGGAGGGAGTGGCTGCTTTGGCGAGGCTAAGTGGAAGATAAATTAATGGATAGAGTGTACTTTCATAAAAAAGGTGAATGTAACCATCCCTTATACTGTCAGTAAAGCCTGCATCCCTGAAAGACTGAAAAGAAGTGTTCTACCTACAGTAAAAGCTATCCATGGGCACTCTACTGCTACTAGAAGTACACTGTATGTGCCTATACTTGGTATTATAATAAACAATTGTTATGTTCTTATCCTAAAAATAGCTGCAGCACATCACTGGAACTCTGGTAGTCCCCCCCCCCTATTTTTTAGGCACATAGACATTGTGCTTTTAAGCCCACAGTAGATTTCTGTTTTGTTAAGGCTATAATAAGTCCTTACAGTTATAAAATAATATTTTCTACAGCCTGCTTTCCTTTGTAGCACTAGCTAGCTACTTACTTTGCAGGACGTGAATTCAGTGCTCAAATTCACTGACTGTTTTTGCTACTGCTCAAGCCTTCCATCCAGGGTTTAGCCCACTCTGTTCTGCCTCGGTATGCTCAGGCTCCACTTTGCTCCCTTACCCTACCCCCATTTCCACCCACCCCATATCAATTACATATATACATTTAGTTACAACACCCCTTTTTCCCCTTCAACCAATCAGAGCCAGGCTGTCAGTACCTCCTACACCTGTACATAAGCTCCACCCATGTAGGTAGCATACAATTATCTGCAATTAACTGAGAGTCCAGTAACCTCTCCCTCCTATTAACTATCCACCTACATCTCATCTCAGTCTTTGTCAGCACTAAGTTATTCATTATGCCACAAAGTAAAACCCTCAGCATCCTCATTCTCCTCCACAGCCATTCTTCTCTTACTTACCTACTTAACTTCTCCTCCTTCCATTAACTTTTCCCACCCTGTTTCTGACACATTATCCTCACAACCCCATACCAATAGCAAAAGCTTCTCCAACATCTTGCCATCTCTCTTCAGCTTACAAACCCATCTCCAAACTAAATCTAAGTACCCTACCATCAACACTAAACCCATATTCACTTATACTGTGCTTAATAAGCCCCACGTTCCAACCTTGCACCACTCCAAACAAACATCTCACACCCAAGTCCTCACCCTAAGTGGAGACATTCAGCCCAACCCTGGTCCAACCAACTCCACAAGACATACTGAAAGCTCCAATTCCCAAAACCTCTCATAACAGCAGCTAATGTCCAGAGTATTTGTAACAAAGTCACAGAATTCCAAGCCTAGCTTTCTCTTTACACCCAAGATATTGTTGCAGTTACTGAAAAATGGTTGAAACCATATATATCTGATACTGAAATAACCTCCCAGGGTACAACATACCTAGACATGACCGCTTGCACAAAAAAGGTGGCAGCATTGCACTAATCTACTGTAACTCCTTAACTTTAAAACAATTTTCAAAACCTGCTCCAACCTTCAGTAACATAGAGCTATTGCCAGCAATGCTGCATATCAACAAAAGAAAACAAATTTGTATTGTAGAACTATACATTCCCCAGGTCAAAACATACCCATTTTAGAAGACTTTCTCTCCTGGGCAACCCAAAATATCTCAAATGAAACAATTATTTTAGGCTATACTAATATAAATTGGCAATCCCTTACATCCAAATACCCCTCTAACAGAATAAACCTTTATAGATTTACCCAACTCATCACATATAGTAAAAAAAACAAAATGACTCCACCCTTGATTGGATTCTCGTCTCACGCCACCATAAATACACTCACACAGGAACCCTCCCAAGCATCTCTAGTGACTACTTACCTGCCTTCACTCACAGAACCCAAACACTAATAACAAAGGCCCATCTGTACAAAACTTCTAGAAATCTTACCCATTTCAGTCAAAATGTATTAATAGACATATTAAATGCCCAAAACTGGTACCCAGCTAAAAGACTCCCATTATAGGAAGCAGTAGAGTACTTCAATAACATACTTCTTAATGCTTTCAACAGTCTTAACTCTATACAAACAAAATGAATTAAGCATAACCATGCCCCTTGGCTATCAAAGCACACTAAACAGACTCTTATTGCTAAGGACAAAGCATGGAATGAGTGGTGTAAAGATAGAATCCCACAAAACGAACTAAATACAAACAACTCAACACTGCAAAAAAGCTAGTCATTACTGACAAAAGAAACTACTTCTCCACTTAACTAGACTCCCAAAACTCCAATCCACAAAAGTTCTGGAAATCTATTTGCTCACTCCTTAACCCTGGAAATCAACAAAATCCTACACCATTCCCTGAGAAAGACCCATTAGACATTGCCCATGCCTTTAACACGCACTTCATTGAAACCATTAAAAACTTTGTCAATGACTCCTCAACCTGTACTAACTCTACCCCAAATAAATCAGATAGCAACACAAATTCCCCCTCCCCTAAGTCAGACATAACCCCCTTTAAACAATACCTCCAATAGCAACCCACTCATTTGTACCTTTACCATACAACCTGTACCCACCTCACTAGTGCATAAACTATTAAGTAAAGTAAAGCCAGTCTCCCCCTCTGCAGATAGACTCCCAGCAGAATATTTAAAGGTTGCTTCAAGTGCTATAGCATACCCTGTTAGCATTCTTATTAATTGATCCATCTCCAAATCATACATTCCACTACTTTGGAAAAAATCCATTATAACTCCCTTACATAAAGGTGGTAACACTAATAATCTCTCTAATTACCAGCCCATCCCCATATTCTCTCCTCTATTTAAATCCTGGAAAGTGTATACACACACAACTGTTAAAATATCTCAGCAACAATAACTTCATTTCCCCCACCCAGCATGGCTTTCACTCTGCACACAGCACTACCACTGCCTTACTTTCATTCACCAACACTGTTAGCAAAGTCTTAGATGATGGTCTAATAACCTATGTTGTCCTTATTTAATCTATCTAAGGCTTTTGATACAGTATCACACCCTAAACTGCTACTACAACTACAGTTCTTAAACCATTTTCACTGGCCTGGTTCTCCAATTATCTTTCTAACAGGCAGCAATCTTGTCAAATAGCAGAACAAGCAATCTGAATACCTCCCGAATAAAACAGGAGTTCCCCAGGGGTTCATTCTTGACCACTAATATTTAACATTTTCATCAATAACCTCCACAAAGCTTCCTATCGTAGTACACTAATCCAACATGCAGATGATTCTATGATTATCTCCTCTGCCAACAACCTGACAGACCTTCAATATTGAGCACAAATAGCATTCACTTCTATTGAATGCTGGCTAAATGATGCACAACTTCTTCTCAACCCCAAAAAATCCAAACTCGTAATATTCTCATCCAAACCCTTAAATCAGGACTTTAATATTATCTCACAAAATAAGACCAAAATACAACAGGTAAAATCATCAAAACTGCTAGGCATCACGATAAATGACAAACTATCCTTTGATAATCACATTCATAATGTAATCAAAAAACCCCACTTCAAACGTGGTAAACTATATAGGCATAAACATTTAATGAGGACACCCACTAAGTTAAAACAGGCCAACTCTCTTCTACTCCCCACCCTTCTTTATGGTAGCCCTATTTTTACCAACATAAATACAATTCTTAAAACTAAATTACAGTCTTGCTACTATAAAATAGCAAAGTTTGCCTGCAATATGCCATCCCGGACACATCATTGCCTTGCATTACAAAATATTAACTGGCTTGACTTCTCCCACTATCTTCAATACACCCAGTTAACACTTACCCATAAACTACTATATAACCCCAACTTTTTCCCCTCTCTTCAGACCATCCTACATACATACAGCCCTGCATGAAATCTTAGGTCCTCAAGCAAACAACTCCTAAGTATATCGAAACCCAAAAAACGTGCTGGACAAAGCCTTTACTCCTTCATTATCGCCAAAGCATGGAATTCCCTGCCTTCATCTATTACTCACATAGACACCTTAAAAGCTTTCAAAACTGCACCAAAATCCCATTACCTCAACAATCAAACATGCTCCTGTAACAACTCATATAAACCTCCTTAAATAGATCACTGTCTCCAATACTACTCTACATCAAATAATGCCTTTTAACTCACATACCTTGTTTTTTTGCCCGCATTTGCTTTTTTCTATACCTCTAGATCCTATGTTTCTACATACCACCTATTTCTGCTTATGCAGTAGCTTTATAGAAAAATAGTATCTGAATATGTGAAACGAGTTTGCATATGCCTGTATATGATTATAGTTTCCAAACTGTAACTACCTTAAACCTCTGTAAGTACTTAATGATATGAATGATGTTCACCTGAATTGATGACTGATGTGAAATTGTAATTGCCAATGTTGTTCCTTATGCTCTGTATATAATTGTTTACATTATATACTTTTTTTGTAACCTTTCTTGGAGCTTTTCTCCCCGGGCCTCCACTGAAAATGGTTTTCTGCCCCACTGGAGTTTCCTGGTTACCAAATGTCAATACATAAATAAATAAATAAATAAATAAATAATAAATGACATCATTGTTACAGTACGGGACGATTTCTGTGCTAAAACAAAAACTGATCAGTTATTATGCCATTGTTCTTTAATTATTTAGCCTTTCTTGACCAAGTTAGTCCTAGTAGGCCAGTAACCTATTTTTAGGGGAGAAGTAATCTGGTATTTATACTGATATAGGAAATTAGGGCAGGGCATCAAGGAACTTCCTCTATTGTTTTCAATAGGTGAGTGGGATTGTTTACCTCCACCTGAGCTACCCGCAACTCACACAGATGGGACCCCAGTTTAAAATGTCATCCTGAGGATGGCAGATTCAGAAGTGTAGTACCCCCTACTTTTGCTGCACTGCAGTGTCAGCAATCCATCTATTTGGTGTGGGAATAGAACCCACAATCTTATGCACATAAGGTGAATGTGCTACTTGCTGCACCAGTGGCACTTATTTAGTCCCTGACTGACTGCAGTACATGCTACCTTACTACCTCAGACCACAGAAGTTTCATAACAGTGTCATATGGGTAGGCCTTCTATTTTCTTTGGGTGAGATTCAGCCTTTTCTTGTACATATTATATCTGGCAGTGCCTTCTAATGAGTAGCAATGCCATTCTGAACTAGGTTTATAAATATATTTAGAAAAGCAAGAACTGTCTACCTCTAAAACTGGTATATCTAGTAGAAAATTTAGTTGTGACACAGGGGACCCTCTTTGATGGGTACAATGACTGAATACCTCCTCTCTACCAATCACAGCCTAGCATTTTTCTTAGCAGATCCCATGCATGGAGTAAGTGCACTTGGTGCTGGTGTATGTTGTGACATCACACCCCCAAGTACATTTTGCACCCAACTTCTGAGTGCTCCAGTTCTTTTCTGCTATTAGCACAGTTTGGATCTTGATCCTGATGCACACTGATGAAAGTTCTTATGTGCAGCCCATAGAAAGTATTCATTAAGTGTCCCTGTGGCTTTCAGATTGCTAATAAAGTCTTATATTTATATTGCCTTGACTGTCTTGAGGACATACATGACACAAAACACTGCCCATAAGTTCTACAGGTTCTACCATACCACACAGTGTCAACAAAGTTCCTGGCCTACCTTGCCAACATGAGAAAGATAATGGTTGAAAGCCCCTCTTCCACACTCCTGCAGAGATTGTTGGGAATGTCCATCAACCAGCCCAAGTCCACAGTTGAAGAACTATCAAGAGAACCAAACCTCAGAAGGCAGGCCAGAGTTTAACCATCCTGTAAGTAAGTTCATCACAAAAACAGCCTTCCAGGTCTAACAATTTCTAAGCTCATCTTCAAAAAATGAGGGCTTGAAGCTGTACTATCATGAACTGTCATTGGCAGACAGTGAGGAACCTAGAAGACAAGTATACCTCTGGCTCTCAACATGCATTTTCTGGACTGTAAGTGCCACCCAGGCCATTACTTGACTGGGGGGCAGTTCTTCAGGCCAACTAGCCAAAAGTTACAGGTACTTGAGATCAGGGACTACCTTCCCTGTTGTTGTCTAATGGCCAAGGATGAGGGGGCTACTGGGTCAGCCAGCACCAAAATGTATTGTTGAATCCAGACACCAAGAAAATTTTTGATGTTTGTAAAAAGTCTGAGTCACGGCTACAGGACAGCATCATTAGAGAATATGGTCTGATGCAGGAACCTGGATAAGCTCAGGCCTCTGTCTCTCTCTCTCTCTCTCTCTCTCTCTCTCCCATGTGTGGGTATGTCCGTATGTATCAGTTCTCTCTGGCTCACCACATGACAGCTGTATGCTAGCCCTTCCATGAAGCTATGAGCTCAAACCAGGTACTGAGGGGAGAGTGATACTGGCATCCTCTAATGCTTGTATGAGAAGTCAGAAGACCTGAAGTCCATTTGTCTATGACAAAGAAAGGAAATAAGTTATCTCCACCTTCCAGCTCCCCTCCTTTGGAGAACTCTTTGGACTTGTAATGTGCAACATGAATATATTGACTGGTCTTGGGCCTTCATCTCTTGCTTCCATTCTGGCAGCCTAGAATCACCCTGACTCTGCTCCTGCATACCCTAAAAGTGTGGATGCCCTTAGCATTTACACATTCCTAGTTGAGTTGAGGAAGTTATTCACTATGCATTTCTAGTGATGACTCCTCTGTGATCTGTTTTATGCAGTGTTAATTCCAGATAAATTAACATTTTGCAACACTGATTCCAGATAAATTCTAAAGCTCCTAAGATTTGTTGCTAGAAAGTGTACTGTTCTGCCACAATGGACTTGAGGCCTTCATCTAGTCATCTCACCTGTCTAAATTCCTTTTCTCCATAGCAAACTTTGTCCTGAAAATGTAGTGGACTTCTCTGAGTCTGGTGTCATGATGGATGTGATTCAGAAGCCTCTGATTGTTCAAACACTGTTACTAGGGCTTTAACCTCTGCATGTGCCTGCACAGGATGGCATGGCTGTGAGTCTCCTTCCTCAAGGTGCATTTCAAAGACAAGATTATGGATTTCTCATTAATAGAGAACTGGCTTTGGTCAGATCTGCCAAGTCCTTGTGGATGGTCTGTTAAAGAGGATATTGACCTCCATCAATGTGGAGGACCTTTATGATTCCCTGAGCATCACCCTTCTTTCTATTGCAGAAGTAGTCCTCTCTAAAACAGAACAAAGCCTCCTAATTACCACAGAATGGCTTTCATGTTTTCTACATGGTTTTGCCCCCTCCTCCATCTGATGATTCACCCTCCAGAATGACTCTTCCAGCCAAATCACAGCAGTTTTGACTGTACATTGGGACACCTCAAGGAAGAAACACATCTCTGAGTTTGCCTCAGTTTAAACAACCATCATCAATGACCATTGATTGCTAGAAATGGCCATTTTGGACTAATTCTTAGGACTCATGCATTGCTCTGAGTGGACTTCACTTCCAGTAGAACAGAATGTTGCCACTTGAAATTTCTTTGGTATCAAGATTATCTACAAAAGTGTTTGCCTGGTTGCCAAAACCTTGTATGAGGTGAACCTTTTGTATTTCCCCACCTCATTGAGTGCCGCTGGTAACCCCATTAAGGGACCCACTGGCAGTGTGTCTACAGTAGGTGCTTACAAGGCTGCAGTTTCCTTGTCACCATAAAGTGAACAAAGTTCTACTCTGATCCAGCCTCAAAGGACAACCTTCATATGCATGGAGATTGTCAGCTACTTTTGCCTTTAGAGCAGAATGAGTAAGTCATTGCTTTGGCTGCTTGTGTGAGGACAAAGCACAGGGTACAGCCAATGACCATACTGTGTTCTCTGGGCTTATTAAATAGCTGATGCAATCTTCATGGTGATGACAACACCCCTGTGGTGTGGATGTGGTAATAATTTGATGTTTCAGTGTTTGCACAGTTAGGACATGCTCACAAATCTTCTGGCGTTAGACTCTTGTTGTTGTCTCTTGTAGTAGTAGAAGGCCCCTGTCAACCACTGTCGAGGGTCTTGCCTCACTGTATCCAAAACTATTTAAAGTCCTTATGATGGGTGCTTCACTGGTAAGGTGGGTTATTTACCTCAGCTCCTACACATGTTAAGGGTTATGGCTGCCCCTGGAGGGGGATGGACATCAGAAGTTTGAGCTCATAATTATCTCCCTGTCCCTGAATTACTTGGAGGAAAAGCTTCTTCTGCAGTTACTCTTCATTCAGGAGGTGAATCAAACTATAGTGTGGTATCATAACAAGCAAACCCAGGGTGCAAGGAAGTGATGCATATCAGATAGTGTTTCATAGACAGAAATATCAATTTCTTAGCAGTTCATATTCTTGAACAGGTGAATTAGCTGACCAATTCACTCAGTTGTTCTTCCAGTCCATTTCAATAGCTGTGGATTCTGTGACCATGTCTGGTTTAGGTCTTCTAGGAGTAGGCACCCCAAAGATCAAATATATGCCCCCTCAAAAGAATTTGATCACTTACCAGTTTTGCTCAGTGTAGCAGGGTAAGGAGAAAGTAGGAGTGTATCAGACTCATATTTGTCTAAGAATGAGAGAAGTGTAAGTGTTGCAGTTGTGGCATTCACCTAGAATGCTTCCCAGAATATCAGAATCATATTAGAATGCTTTGACCTTGACCACACCTAACCACTTCATGTGGCTTTGTCCTTGGTATCGCTCAGCAGTGGGGAGACAACTTCTGTGGTTAGGGAGCCTCTCATTGGTCCTTCTGCAGCAGTTGAGCCCATGGGGCAAACCCAGACAATAGCCATGCATGACATTAGATGTGTATAAACAGAAGCCTGGTGGGTGCTGTCCTTGTTGGTGTGTGATTTTACCCAAATGCCCTTGCTAGAACAAACACAGACCTTTCAAGACCAGGTGCCACCTCCAGCATGTACTGACCCAAAGGTTTTATTCACCTGTCCTCTCAGGTACTGGATGAGGCACAACCACCCTCCTGGAGCTAGTAGTAGTGGAGAGGTTCTCTTTTATTCAGTATCTCTTGGGGAGAAGATTTTCAGGATTCTGAGGTTCTTGTTTCTGAGCTGGATAATGATAATGAAGCTACCTGCCCAATAGCTTCTGAGCTGGATAATGATAATGAAGCTGCCTGCCCAATAGCTTCTGAGCTGGATAATGATAATGAAGCTACCTGTCCAATAGCTTCTGAGCTGGATAATGATAATGAAGCTACCTGCCCCATAGCTTCTGAGCTGGATAATGATAATGAAGCTACCTGCCCAATAGCTTCTGAGCTGGATAATGATAATGAAGCTACCTGCCCCATAGCTTCTGAGCTGGATAATGATAATGAAGCTACCTGCCCAATAGCTTCTGAGCTGGATAATGATAATGAAGCTACCTGCCCAATATCTTCCTTTCTAAAACCCTGCCTTTTGGGGGGAAATCTGGATCATGAGATTTACCATGGGCTGATCTGTATTCTCCCAAAGAGAAAATGAAAAAATAGTATGGGGGGGGTGAGAAGAAATGAGCCATTTCCCCTCCTTGTGGAACCCATCCTTCAGATCGCTATTTTTGCAGCCTGACAGCATCTGGAATTCATAGAAAGCATGGAAAATAAAAGGCAATTGGGAGTTGTGGCCATTTATGCCTTGCCAGTACTGACCCTTAAATCTTACCTTATTTTTCAAGAAGAAATAGGCCTGGCATGCTAGGGGTGAATTTATGAATACCCATCCAGTTTGTCTAATTCCTTTTTAAGGGATGATAGTGTTCCACATTGTTTAATCTGGAGTGGATGTTTGTTCCAGAGAAGGGGTAGTCTGGTTTTAGTGTTTGCTGGGCTGTTTGATTTATGAAGATATAAGAAGTCTTGGACATCTGGATCCCTAAAGCCAAGCAAGGTTCACCACCTAAGGAGTCTATAGGACACTGAATACAGGAACAAAGCCACCAGCCTGCTTGGATTGGTTCCCTCCGCTCCAAAGAAGGTTAATGCCCTTAATAACACCCACCAGACTACAGTGGCATTAAGCAAGCACCTTACAGCAGAATCCTACTGGAAATGCCTGGTCTAGTAGAGGTCTTAGAGACTACAGTGTGTTTCTGTCTTGCTGCTATACATTTGTACAGAATTTTGGGGAGGGTGAGAAAAAGGATGTCATCACAGGATTCATAAGAATTTCAAGGCAACTGAATCTTGTAAATATTATAGCTTGCCAGTACCCACTGTTAGGCCATACCACTTTTCTCTATGAGGTCTACACCAGTCAAGCCCAGGGTGAATTTGAGACTGCTTATCCAATCATGCAGGATCTGTCTGAAGAATTATAGTATATAACACTGCTCAATCCGCAGGAGTCATCTTTCAGAGGCGGGGGAGGCACTGCATGATGAATCTGTCTCTCCATCACATTTTATTCATTGGCTGGTTCTGGTATTTGTTGAGTTATTACTGACTTGTGGACATACAAGAGATCTAGGACAACTTGGTCTCTAGTAGCACAGAAGACAAGGGATACATCTCCCCTCAAAGTCTATAAGATACTGAATAAAGGGACAGTGCTTCCAGTCTCTCTTGGTCATCAACCACTTTGTCACTTAACTACTAATGCAGCCAGCCCTATTTCCATTTCTCCCTTGTGTACCTGGTACTAGAAAAGCAGACAAATCTTCCTAATGCTTCCACCATGAGCTGTCAACCCACTGTTACTTTTACTGTGTTGATGTTATGGTCAGTATAGTAGATTTAATTAAGTGGTTGCAGTCAATGGCATGGCTTAACCTCTGTTCGTTCAAGGCTGGTCAAAGATTGGCCATTCTGGATATTCACTTTCCAGTGTACAGAATTCCCTGTATATGAAGAAAAACCTCTAATAACTAATGTGATTTGCTATTGATCACTTAGGGTTCATCATAATGTTTAGATACATTTTTGTAACATCTTAATATGAACAGATTTGGCAATACATTTAAAGATTCATCAGGCATGTTTTTTTCAGATATTATATTTTCTGTGGACTGCATAGGACAAACATGTTCTACTGTCCATAGAAAGGTTGCAGCCATATTTGTCTTTCTGCAAACCTTTTGAAAGCTGAAACTGCTGTACACAAGTTAAAACCAAACAAGGCATCTGGACTCTATTTTGCATCCAATAAAGTATATTTATACTTCTGCACTTATCTCACCATACAAGTCTGTTTTGTATGTTTCCTTTTTCTCTGTATTTACTGTGTTTTCTCTGAATTTGTTGTTAAAGTTGTTAACTGAAAACATTTTACGATCTGTACAGCTTTTTAAGTGGGTCATTAGTTGTGCCTGAGTATTTAAATCAGTTGTGAGTAGGTTATCTAATTTATCTAAAGCCACAGCTAAAAACTGACTTAGTTTTACAGTTTGCATTGTTTTTCTCTTGCTGTTTAAGTGAATTAATCAGTGTTACTGCTTCTAATTGCTGTGATTTAGTTAAACAGCCAATCTTGGCCAGCTGTAAGAGTTTTCTTGAGTTTGTGGTCATTAAACCCACTGAGACTGGAGTTTGATTTTTGCAGTTCTGTGATGATAAACACTATTGGCTCGAACCTTAGCTGTTTCCAACTTTCATTTCACGTGATATATATTTATTGCCCAAACAGTCAGCCTTATTTGCCTTTCTCTAAGATTCATGGAAGCTGAAGCTCCTGTACACAAGCTAAAATCAAACAAAGCATCTGGACTCCATTTTGCATCCAGGAAAGTACATTTATACAACTGCCCTTACCTTATAATTTAAATCAGTTTTGTTTGCAACTCACCCATCCTGTCCTTGTTTTAAAGTTACTGTACTGTATAGCTGGCTGCGGAAGTGCCTCCCAAAAAACTTCACTCCTACAGGCACTGCTTGCCATGGAAAGCATCAATATATGCACCGTCATGGAGACCTGGTTCAAAACTATTGACAGGATGCTGTCAGTACTATCAGTGCAGAATTTCAACACCTACCATGCATTCAGTCCTGCCACTCCTGATGAAGAAACTAATGGCAGTGGTGTGCCTATATGTATGAAGCAAAGTATCCCCTCCAAGATAAAAAACGGCAATTCTTTCATGCCCAACTTATCTTAACACATCATAGCTAACTATAGGACCTCCTCTATAATCCCCATGGCCAATGCCTTATACCTAAATTGTATAGAATTCCTATGCATAAGGCCAAACACCATTTTCTTAAAGATCTTTAACTACCCCACCATCAACTGGGAGACTTATACATCCCCTAACATATATGTCCAGAGATTTCTAGATTTCATAAATACAGACTGTTTAGACCAGTTAGTCTGCATCCCAACTAGGGGAGACAAAATCCTGGACTTGGTCCGCACCAAAATGGGACAGTTCTGTTCCCCACCAGTTGTCACTCCCTTCCTTTTATAATTGGTTTATAAATCAGTCACATTTACCATAAGACTGAAACTGTTAGCATCCTCAAAAACCTTGGTTTCCAGAGACTATATGAAGGCTAATCTACAAAAACAAAGTGATGACCTGGCTAAATGCAACATTCCTCACTGACCTGATGACCGTACAGCATATGTGGAATCCTTTACTGTCAAATTTTATGCACATGTGAATAGCTTCATAGATGCATCTGTCACCCTCAAAAGCAAATACAAAGCCAAATTTAAAAATAACTCCCTATGGTGGAACACAAATATAAACTGGTCTGAAAACTCATTGTGTGTATTAATAAATGTAGCTATGAAGATGAAAAATGCTGTTGCTAAGCTTAATAAGGAAATTCAGTTCCTGAGCAAATCAACTAAAGCCAAATGTGAGGTAAAGATAGTTAACCGTGCTAATGAAAACTGTAAAGCCTTCTTTAATTATGTTAGAAACCTCTGAAACAACTCCAAGCACTGCAGATAGCTAATGGTAAATTATATCACATACTCAGACTAGCCAGTCTAGCAGCAGATACATTTAGTTTAAACTTTTACCCCCACCTTCATTCCCAGGTCACTTTCCAGCATCTACACCCCCCCAGTCTATCAAGGACAAGTTCTCAATGCACTTTCCAAGGCCAAGAACACTGCTTCTATGAGGCCATACAGTATACTAAGCCACCTACTGACCAGCCTGAAGCAGGACCTGTCAAACCATCTACAGAGGCTTCTCAGTATTAGTTTCCAAACAGGCTTTGTGCTGGATAAATGGAGAACAGCAACAGTTACCCCTTGCACAAAAGTGGGGCATCAGTGGTTATGGGAAATGATAGACCCATAAGTCTGATCAGCCTCATCTGTAAGGCTATAGTGGAGATCATTATGGAATTACTAAATAAGGACATAGATAACTTTCAAATTCTTGACCAAAACAGTTTGGTTTTGTCAAGGGTAGATCATGCCTGTTTAACCTGGTTGATTTCTTTGAGAAGGTTGTGGAAAAGGGAAAAGCAGTACAGACTGCATACCTAAACCTTGCAAAGGCATTTAACGTATTCCCACACTCAGGTATTGTTGATAAACTGTCCAAACTGAATGTTACTCCTTACTTAACTCACTGGATAGCAAATTAGATCACAACTAGACCAAGGAAATTAGGGTAGGCAGCTCTAGCTCCTTCAAAAGACATGCCACGATTGGTGTATGCTAGTGATCAGTACATGGGTAACTTGTCTTTAGCATTTATTTCTTGGAGGTCAAGGCTAATGTAAAGGGTTTGTGGTTGACCAAGTATGCAGATGAGTGTAAATTTGGTACCATCATAAACTCTGGAGAGGATACTGAGATCCTCCAAGAAGGACTTTCCTAAACAAATACCTGGTGTCATAAAACTAAATGTCAAGAACTGTATAATAGTCTCCTTTGGTAAGCATGATGTCCACTTTAGCTATCTCATCAACATCCCACTCATAAAAATTAATTTGGTAGTTAGGGATCTGGGAACCTATGTGGACAACAAACTGTTCTTCAATCACCATGCATCCACTATTGTAAGAAGGTCCTTTTTCATTGTACAGCTTATTATTAAGGGTATGGTGTCTAGGTCCATACAGGTGATTATTCCACTGTACCTGGCACTTACTAGGCAAATCATTAAGTATAATGCCCCCTTCAGCATATACCTGTCCAAACACTTAACTAATTTGAATGACCACAATGCTTTCTCACCAAAGAAAATCAAAGGCCTAAATCATAAAAAACTACACTGACTGTCTCATCCTCAACAGAACTTATCACCTCTGGTCTATTGCACACCCAAAAGTCCAATGGTAAACACCTCCTGAAGAGATATTAATCTCTTCTGCAACATAAATAGGGCATGTTGGAGGAATAGATATGCAGAACAGAGAATAACACTTCTCTGGAATTGTCTTTCTCTCCACATAAAGCAAAGTAGTTCACTTAACTCTTTTCAAATGTAATCTAGACAAATGGAAGGAAAGGGAGATCATAAATTCAGTCCTGGTTTAGCACCCGTCTCTTATGGATAGGGGTAATGTGTAAATGTTTTACCTGATTCTGTGCTATTCATACTTAACTTACAAGGACTAAAAACTTCATTGGGAATACAGAACTGAGTTCCTAATGATCTTCATGGATCAATAGCCTAGTAACTAGCTATGAACCTGTGAATCAAAAGGTGAGTTTGTCAAGTTTTCTAAACTGTGTAGCAGATGTACAGCATTTTGGAAGCAGCTAATACTGTTTAAGTAGACTGTGTTAAAGAAGCTATTTTAGATTAGACATCATGCATGCATTGCAAAAGGTGCATTAGATATTGTCCATGCTTTGCAAGAGGTGTATGCTGAGTACAATGGCATAAGGTTTATTAGTTATATTTCTACGACTCAAAAGGAAACTAGTAACTTTAGATAATGCTGTGCCTGTTTACTTTGTATTGAAACATGCTTATGTTGCTACTAATACTATGCTGATTGTTACAGAGCATTCAAAAATATCATTATTGGTCTCAGTGTTAAAGAGAATCCTTCAAGACAGTCCTATTATTTCTTTTTCTGTGGGACCTAATTTGAGGAAGAAACTTTGTTATAGTTATTTTCACAACAGCCCAGTCCTGATAGAGACAAGTTAAAGGGGTGTCTTTTCTTTTTCTTGTAGACACTATATGGTTTTTAAACATCTACTCGATGAGACAGGATAATTAAAGGTTCAGAATTCACTGTTTAATACCTTTATTACATCTTTGTTTGTGTTGTACAATATTAGCTGCTCTTGTAACGTGCACTATATAGGAAACACTATTAGGCCTATGTGGGACAGATGAAAAGAGCATCTGAAAGACTGGAGGGACAGCAGCCAAAGTGGGACTTGTTCACAACATTTTAATATAGTTCATCCTGGTGATTTATTCTGTTCTAGGAATTTTGTTATGAGATGTATTAAATGTTCAATAAACATTCATATGAGTGCAAGCATATTATTAAAGAGGTTTAAGGCAACGTATATAGTAAAGTTTAATACTATTGTTACTAATGGGTTTAATAGAGCTCTAGCAATCTCTGTAATAGACTTCCCATACATGTCAAGCAGAGCACCTCACTGGCCCTCTTCAAGAGAAATCTTGATGAGTGGATGGGAAATAGAAAATTCACCCCGGGGATCACTCCAGTGGCTCTACTCGACATAGGCACTGGGAACTAAGGTCGGGTGGCATGATGCCAGGGTAATCCTATGGGCTAGGCTTGTAAAGGATCCAGGGCCATTAGCCTACTACACACCTATGAACCTATGAGCCTAATAATTGACCTGAAGGTGGGAGGGTCAGTTTGGTAGAAAGTATTACTAAATTTACTCTCACATTGGTCTCCATATCCATTCAGTCACCATCTTCCTTCACAGTGCAGGTATGTGTCATTATATTTCTATTTGTTCTAAGACTACATAGAACAATGAAAGACCTGGGTAGTGTATTGATTTTATTTTGTCTAATAATCTTTATGTATGTTGAGCCTGAACCTTTTAACAAGCTTGTATGCATGTATGCATGTATGTATGTATGTACTTATGTAATTTCAGTTGCAGATATTTTGGTGGATATAACACTCTTTGGACCTGCTGGTTAATACAACGAAAGTTTGCTAAATGATGGTTTTATATTGAGTTTATCAGTGTAGTACTCTATTCTGATAATTTGCTCTGTAGTGCTCTATACACCACATTACTGTGGCTTTCTATTTACCTGTCAAGTGAAAATAAAATAAGTAGAAAAATACTCTCCAAAAAGCAAGAATCAGTGATACTCCAATATACTAAAATACTCCTAGGAGGAGACATACATCCTAATCCTGGTTCCATCTATCACAACCAAAATCAGGACAGTTCCCTTCCACACAGAATTTTAACCCACAACAGTCACCTCCCCCCCGCTAATCTATCTTTTGCCACCATAAATATTAGAAGCATAAGAAATAAAACTACTGAACTACATGCCTGGATTACACATCTCAAGCATAAAGTTCTTGCTTTAACTGAAACGTGTCTTAAACCCAACATAGACTACTCCAAAATGATACTCATCAGCTATAATATCATTCATGATGACCATATAAAGAGGAAAGGTGGTGGCATTGCATTAATGTTTCCCAACAACTAGGATATTCCCCCTACAGCAAACTAATACTAAAATTCATTTCAGTAGAGCTTCTTCTTACTTTCCTGAAGATAAGGAATTATAAATAAATATATATTACTGTCCTTTACATCTCTCCTAGTGACAATACAGCTATATTGGAAGAAATCCTACATTGGATATCCATAACAATTCCACAAGAAAAAACATTACTAGGTGATGTGAATATGAATTGGCTGGAAATAACCTCTAGCTCCCCTGCATCCATCATGGATTTATATGGATTCACACAACTAATTAGCAACCCCACACATTATGACAAGACATCAAACTCCTCCTTAGACTCGATCCTAGTATCAGACCCTAGTAAATCCATTACTACTGTAAAGTGTCAGACTCTCTCAGAGACCATCTCCCAGTCTATACAACCAGATATCTTTTATGAAGCTGCGCACAACCTGTCCAGGTTTAACCCAGAAGTATTCACTCCTACCCTATGATCTATTAACTGGCGCATCCTAAAAATCTTCACCTTAGATGATGCTGTAAATGAATTGAGTACAACCTTCCTAAATATCCTAAATAGCCTTGCACCTCCTAGAAGGGGGAGAAGGAAAACAAATAATGCAATTTGGCTAACCACAAAAGTAGAATGATAATCCTCTTTCCAACTCAACACAATGTTCAACCTGGTCATAGTACAGACACTGTCCTTCTCTCTTTCCTATATACAGTTTATACTCTCAGTCAATAACCACAGCCGTCTTTCTAGACTTACCAAAAGCTTTTGATACAGTCTGTCATGGACTTCTGCTAAAGAGGCTGGCCCAACCAGACATTACTAACATCACACTCACCCGGTTTAGCAGCTATCTTTCTACTAGATCACAGTCAGTAAAGTGGAGAGGTCTTTAGTGCACTTTTCCCTACCAAATATCAGAGTCCCCCTGTGATCCATCCTTGGACATTTATTGTTTAACATATTTACTAATGACACATATAAAATAGTTGATAATGGAACTATTGCACAGTATGCTAATGATTCCACTCTGATATGCTCCTCAAACTCTGTCTCTCAGCTACTAATACTATGACTAATACTACTAATACTGGATGGTGCAGTGGTACAGCGGTAGTGTTGTCATCTCACAGCAAGAGGTTCTCCAGTTCGATTCTTGGCTGGGGTGCCTTCTGTGTGGAGTCTGCATGTCCTCCCTGCATTTGTGTGGGTTTCCTCCCACATAACGAAGACATGCATCTGGAGCATTTCTCCCTGGGCCTCCACTGAAAATTGGCTTTGTTCCACGTAGGACTTTCCCAGTTAAAAAATGCTAAATAAATAAAACTCAGTCTACCTTTCAAAATTTGAAGCCTGCTTGTTAGAGTCAAACCAAATATTAAACTCAAACAAAACTAAGTCAATGTTTCAACAGCAAACTCTTCCCATAAAATAACTCCTCCTCCAATCTTAACATCTTTGAATAAGTAATCCAAGCAAAACAATTTGGAGTAATTATAGCTCAATCACTCAGACACAATCACCATATCCAAAGCCAAGCAAAAACTTGACATACTTCATAAAATTGCATTCTGCCTATCACCACAGGTCCAAATACAAGTGGCCCAAGCTCTCTCTCTTCCAAAAATTATTTTAAGCTGCTACTCTACTAAACAACCAAACAATAAATGTCACTGATAAACTTTAGGGATGCTACACTAAAATAGCTAGATTTTTCACCAACACATATCTCATTGGGCTCACCACTGCCTAGTCCAGAAACAACTCTAGTGGATGGTTCTACATGATACCTTGAACTAAGACTTAATACAAAGAGCCCAGAATATATTATACCATCCCAACAAATGCCTTACCTTCAGTTCTACTATTATCAAATCTAGACTCAACTCAGATCTCTAGACCTCCATTTTATCACTGACATTAAATCCATTAATCAAGTTGTAGATTCATTGCACCCAGTTCATACTAACAAACTGCAGAATTCCATTCCCTTGGAAATTAGGTAGGCTGAGAGCAGTTGAAAACATTTTCAAAAAAAAAAAACAAAAAGAAAACAAAACAAAAGATCTAGAAAAACACAGATTATGGCTCTGAGAATTAATATTCCGTTGTCAACAAATAAGATAATAACGTAAAACAAAATGACAGTGGACTAAAACACGGTCAAAGGAACCATAAAACTTAATTTAATATGAGTTAAAATAATGTATCAAAACACAGAAAATCGGTAAGTGCTTTTGCTATAAGCTTCATCAGACCATTAAAAGCACACACCCACTTCATCCTTCATTTACAAGCCAAGCCATACATAATCATACTGTTCAAGTGTACCTCATTACGAGGAACATTCCTCATTTTGGGACTTAAAACGCCCATGCTCCTCAAAGTTTCACTTTGAAAGGGTCTGTCACACATTCAGACTTAGAAACTTTTAACTGAAATCTGTAGCAAATAGTGTTGAATCATATTAATTCATCAAAATAATGTTTTATAAGTATAAAGTAGCACATTTTAACCTTCCTGTGAGATTGCTAGTAGAAGTCATTACTAAGCTGTTCATAGGTGCTCTGCATTTTGCCCATTTGTTCCACATTATGAGAGGTAGTGTTCCTTGTTTTGGAGATGGAAGGTTGAGAGCTATGTACGTAATGAACTAATCAAATTAAAGGCAGAATAAATACAATAAAAATAAAAAAAATTCAGGTTATAAATATGTATAAATATCACTGCCTAACAACCTAAGCTAAAACATAAAAAATATATACATATAAAAGTATTCTTAAAAACAAAAGAACTACCTTGTCCTGTTCCTGTAGCAAAGAGTGATCAAAACTAAAGATATTCTGTCCATAATACAAATGTAACAATATGCACATTCATATAGACGCCACTTCCTTATGAGTTACTCTAACCATAACCAACTGCCCACTCATTTTTCCTCCTCACTCATTCTTCTATCCTTCCCCCTACACTTTATGTCCTCTCCCTATACTAAACTACTTGCTTGACTACTCTTACGCCCTCATCTTTACTTCAGAAACTATAAATAATGCAGTCATTGATTTTATATTGTACTCTATTACCATTCACTAATAAACAATTAATTTGTATAATACCATAAATTGCATATGTATGTATGTATATATATATATATATATATATATATATATATATATATATATATATATATATATATATATATATATATATATATATATATATATTTACACATGCGGTGGTGGTGCTGAGGTGTTCGATTCTCAGCTAGAGTGTTTTCTGTGTGGAGACATGCGTGAATGGGCGTACCTTCGTTGAAGGTTGTGTGTCAGGGCTGGCAACTCGGCACGTAAAAATCTACTGCCAATCATTAGCGGACCAGAGTTCCGCTGTGGTGACCCCTAACTGGGAAAAGCCGAAAGACACAACATATATATTTACACATAATATATATGCTCAATGCTTTTTTGTACTGTGATGCAAAGTAACCATTAACTAATGTGTTAATTTATTTTTTTCATATAAAGCATTTGGACTCCTGTACTGCATTTATGAAGATTTTTTTTTTCGGGGACTAGACTGAAAAGTGCAATTTGCTAAGCTAGACCTTCCCAGTTAACAAGTACAAATAAATAAATACATAAATGGTAACACTATTTTATTCGTATATTTACATTGGTAACATTGCTGTCTCGAAATGCATTTATTCTTACACATTGCTTAGTATAGTGTGACTTTTTAGGTATCAGTTCCCTAGACCTAACCTGGCTCCCTATAACAATTGCACTTGCATTTACTACTGTGGTGTGCTTTCAGAAACTTATAACAGTTAGTTTGGTAACTTGCTAGTTTTGGGAAGCCCTATAGACATAAAGTTCTTTGGAAAAAATGATACAACCTTCTAGAAGTGCATATAGCTGTTTGTGGTATCATTAGCATGTAAATGAACTGAGAGAAACTGCAGATTTAGGTAGATAAGATCTATGAGTGACTGCAGCAAATGTAAGTAAAGTATAGCAGCTGTAGAGCAATGTCATTTAGGAGACTTTAGGAGTGGAAACGAAGCACATTCAGACTGAATGTAGATCCTGACACGCTCACAGCAAAAGTTATTTTTGTAAGGAGACCTTGCCTTTAAACTTACCTACCTCTACATGATCAAGGGCTCTGAATGTATTAAAAAAGAAAAGTTCTGAAGCAGGGAGAGCACTATTGGACCAGGATGTGTTATAATGGTGAAACAGCAACACGCTCCAATTTATGCACCTAGTAAAGAGTTTTATTTATCCTTTGTTGCCAGGTTAGTCTCTCTAGCCTACTAGCCTCTTTTCAGGGGAGACCCAAGGTGGTATTTATACTACTAGGGTAAATTTCCCAAGGCATTGGAGAACTTTTCCTACTTTTTTCTAGAGGTACTGGGGGGGGATCTCTTACATCCACCTGAGCTACCCCTAACTACAAGCAGATGGGGCCTCAGTTAACATCTCATCTTAAAGGCAAGAGATCCTGGAGTGCAGTGCCCCACTTATGTTGTACTACAGTTTCAGCAATCCACCAGCCTACTATGGGAATAGAACTCACAGCCTTCTGTACTACAGGGGAGTGTGCTACTTGTTGCACCATTGATACTGTGACTGAAGTCCTTTGTCTCACTGTCAGACTAGTAGTATGTCAGAAAAGACTCCAAGGCAGTAGCCTAAGTATGCAAGGACGTTTCCATGGTAGAGGTCATAAAGGATTTTTTGCTATGTCATTGATGACTGGGATGTGAACCTTGATGGGGAATGCTGGGAACAGTTCAGATTAATTCCATCAATGAGAACTAATGATACATTTTATGTGTTGGATACTAAAAGCATATAGTTAGCATGGAGCTGACCAAACCACATTAGGTTGTATTAGTTTTATGAAGTGTTCAGTATGGGGTTGATTGGGTAGTATTCCATAACAATTGGGCTATGAGAGGGGCTCTTGGTCACATGTTATGAGTTCTGAAGGAAAGCTGGTCAGGTTTGAGATAAGAACTTGCCCATAATGTTAGAGGAGTTGAAGAGGCTGTTCTGTTTTAGGGAGCAAAGTTTTCATTATTTTTGATGTGATAATCTTAAGCTGGGGTAGGGGTTCTTTTTTATTGTTTAAACTTAGCTTAGTTTACTTGTTAACATGGTAAGTGAGCTTGATCCATTGTGGACATCCTTGACCCAGGCAACAAAGCAAGGGTAAATGTATTACATATGGACAGTTTGATGTAATCATTCAAAGTCATGTTAAAGGGAAGTCAGCAGAATAAAAC
>NC_056729.1:535068387-535153387 GCF_019279795.1 Protopterus annectens | reverse complement strand
TTGTAACAAAAGAGATTCACTTAATGCAGGTTTCCGTTCCTTTCATTTTTGTTAGAGTCCATTCTAGGCCTGTGTAAGTTAGCTAGTGTTACTTTGCATTGGCATTAAACAGGGATTAGGAAAGAGTGCATAGTGAGTTGTCGATTATCTCACTGTTATGTCCCAGCAATGTAATGTCCACACAAGTGCTGCTTGTTATACTTAAGATCCCAGAACTGGCTAGGTGCCTTTCTGGGTTTGCATTTCAATTTAATTCAGGAAAAATGTGAACATTTTTTGTTGTCTTTAGAGCTTCAGAAAATAAATTTGCCTTTCTGGTTGAGATTAACAACAATTTACAAGAGAAATGTAATATTCCACTTTTTACCATTTGTGTGGAAAAGGTCTTAAAAGTTAAGAAATGTAACAAAAGTAAATGAACTTACTGCTTCCTTCTTGTTTGGTACATGATTATCTTCAATATGTAAGATAACTGGGATACCAAAATATTTCTATAAATCCTGACACATTGTACCACATGTGCTTCCAGTTAGTTACAAAGTCTAACGATATTTGTTTTACTATGCCTTCTTTTAAAAGAGTTTGTTTTATTGTGGTAAGTCAATAAATGAGTTAATAATATTAATTATTATACAATGCGTATGAAACATATTACATAAACAAAGCCCCCCCCCCCACAAACACACACTTCAAATGCTTCTTAAAAGTATTCTACTAAAAGGGTGATTTGCTATCACTTTTGGGATATTTAAACTGGAGGCATCAACTTCTGTGAGAATAAAAGCAGACAATGAAGAGATGGAATTAGGTGAGGATGACCAAGAGTTTGGGGGATTAAGACATGCCAAAAATATTTATCTACAACGGATACTTGTGAATAAGCACTAGCAGAAATGTCCAATCGTGATTAATATCATTATTGGGTACTAAATATAAACATTTTGCAACAAGGACCCATTTGGTTGTGCTAAGCACCCCCTCAAGCTCCCTGATCTGTTTCATCAGCATGTTGGACTCTCCTGTGGATCAACAGTACACAACAAGATTTCTGGCACTTCATATTATTTTGGGGTGTTACACATATGGAGAGCACATCAATTCTGTTGCTGTAACTGTTCTGTGCAGCCACAGCAGATCACTGTATAAAGGGCAATATTTCTGACATTATTTATTAAAATATCTTATCTGGCTATTTGCCAAGACATGCCAGCTGCTATTCCCCCAGTGTCTTAGTGCTAAAGGCACTGAGGGTAGCCTTGTGGCTTAGGTTATTATGTCAAATCTCATATATAACTACTGTATTCCTTAGGATTCTGAGCTGTTTTTAAGAATCCTAGTTTTCAAGTAAACATTGGTTGGACAGTTTGGTACATGCTCACAATGAGCTGATCACCATTTCTTCCTGTTTTACTCAGAAGGATGAAAGGAATAACAACTGCTTGCTGAAGTGGCTTTACCTGCTGACATGACTGTTCTGACTAAGAGTTCTAGGTAATAGCTCAGTCAGCAGCAATGATTTCCATTAAAAATAATTGCTTTCTTTGTGGCAAGCTAACAAGTAGCATGGATCTCTAGTTTAGCTTTTCATCAGGAAAACAGCAGATAGCAAGCTTTGGCACTGAGCTTGCCTTCTTGCATAAATACTGTAATGCAGCTTTCAGCAGTGAGAGTACAATTAATAAGTAATGGCTATCATTACAGCCACTGTTTTTTATTGCAAGGGAAAATACAGTTTACTTAAACTGTATTTTCTTTGCTTTCCTTGACAAAAAGCCAAAGTAAATAGTGATGTTGCTGGTCTGCAAACTACAAGGTAAATGGTGTTCCCATTTAAATTTTATAAACTCTTAAATCTATCAGTGGGAGCTCTGTATCATCAGTGAAGAATATTAAGTAGAAGGATCTCTCTCTGACAAATACCAAACAATCACTACTTAGTTAATTCAGATGTGTAATGAAATACATTCTGTAGCATACTTCTTAAAACCTGTAGGAAGCCAGTCAACAAATTAAATGAGCATGTGGCTAGCATTTGCCACAAGATGCAGGTAGCGGCCAAAGATGGTTGATGACTCTTCTGCTTTTCACATTATATTTGTCCATGGTCAAAGGAATTTTCCTGAACTGGAACACTATGAGAGCAAAGAGAAAAGAAAGTGAATGTAAGCTACACTTTTATGCAAATATTAAGGACATTTATGCATGGAGGCTCAGTGGAAAGAATTCTATCTCTCAGCGCAAGTGTATGGGGTCCCATATTGACCTCCCATTATTGTTTATATGGAACTTGCATGTCCTGCCTGTGTCTGTAAAGGGTTTTCCCAGGGTACTCACCCCAGAAAAATGCTGGCCGATTGTTAACATAGACACGCGTGCGCGTGCACGCGTGCACACACGCATACACACGTGCACGTGTGCGCGCACACACCAGTAATAAAGCCAGTCCATGAAAATTGCTTTTTCAGTGTTTATTTGCAGAATGAAAAATGACCTTCTTACAGAAAACCTTGGAAAATAACAGATACAAATGCAGTCCATTCACAGCAGTCTTACCAGAGTGCAGTTTACAGCTACACTACTTCTTCATATGTGTTTTTCAAAGCAAACAGCAGTTAACCTCAGGAGCATTTTCAGTAGGCTTTACCAGTTCAGCAATGCTAACTTCTTTTAGGTCCTTTCTCCATTCCATACTTCAGGGATACTTTCCAGACCTGGATTTCAGGGATATCTTCACACAGGTCCATTAAGGCTCCTCTTCAGCTTCTCTCTACTCCAAATTCATGAATGTATACTTCTGCATAACTACTGGCCTTTATATACCCCAAGGTGTGCCTGCTCTCTGCTGGTGCCTATGAATTGCCTCTCTCTATGTTGCCTTCCTGCTGTATATGTCTCAGGAACTTCGTACTGCCTTTCCATGCCTCAGTTAATATTACCCTACATGACCCTCCAGCATAGAACCACTGCTTCTAACCTTAGTGGATGGGCCATAAGTCTGAGGCAACACATCTGCATTTAAATGGCACTAGAACTGGCAGTATATATTGTGGATCTTAACATTATAAGGTTGGAAGGTTACAGGCCACAGGGACAGTTTCTTCCCTTCTGTCTATAGAGCTACTGGAAATGTGCATCGTCAGTTATAAATAGTTATTAATACAAGTTTCCTAAGAACATGTACTTTTCAGGGTAGTAAGGGCCTGTTTTATAGTGATTCTTTCTCTCTCAATAGTTGAATAACATTGCTTAGCATTAATGAGTTTCCTACTGATATAACAGTTGGGATACTCAGCCCCATCTACAGTTTGAGAGAAGACTTATGCCTTCTTCAAGCACATTTGTGGGCATTAAGAATTGTTTGGAAATGTTTAGGGCTCATAGTATGAGTTTTGACTAAGCCATACATTTTAATTGCATAAAAGCTTGTTCTACTTCAGCTGTCCACTTAACCTTTAAAGGAGCCTTAACCTTAGTCAGATAAGTCAGGGGTAAATAATGGTAACAAATTTAGGAGCAAATTTATGACCATAGCTATAAAGACCTAAAAAAGCCTTAACATGTTCAAATGTGGTTGGCATAGGCCATGTTTGTACTGTTTCACTTTTCTCTGCCTTTGGTTTCACTATCCCTTGACCTATTACATAACACAATTAGCAGGCTTTTGTCATGTCTCACTTGCACCTAGCTGAGTTATCAGTTTGACACAGAAAATCTGTGATGGCTTGCACTCTAAGGATATGTCTTTCTCAGTCCTTACAAGATATTACCACATCATCCAGGTAGGTTGTTACATATCTGGTGTGGGGTCTAGTCATTTTGTATGCTATCCCCTGTAATGATGCAGGGTGCTACACAAAGATGAAAAGTCAGGATTCTGTAGTGAAACAGTCCACCTGGTGTGGAAAATGACATTTTTCCATAACTTTTTGGGCAAGTGGAATTTGTCATTACCCTTCATTTAGATCCAAAGTGGACAGAAGCCTAGCCTTACCAAATGTTTCATTCAGTTTCAGTCAGTTTGTCCACTCAGAACATGGAATAGAATTAAAATTTAGACTTAATGCTAATTTCCTAAGCACAGAACATTTACTAAAGGGGACAAATATAAATAATACAAAATATAAAGGAAATATATAGTAACAAAATACAAAGTTTATTATAGAATAAGGACTCTGCAAACAATAGTGAAAAACAGCTAACATTAAAATATTATAAAATGGGCTGCTAGTATTACCAATAATATCCTGGAGATGAAAGCCCTTTGCTCACCTTAGTAATGCGTGCTAACCTTAACCATAACCCTGTCCCTGCCTCAAAACTTAATCATAGACCTTACCTTAAAAAAAAAAAAAGAAAAAAAAAAACCTTCCATAAAACTATCACTATTCAGACTAATATGGGCTTAGTGTTATGGCTTGCAAAAACAAATTGTTTTCCAGTTGGAATCTTTTGCTGGTACAGTTTCCAGTAACATAAATGTTTGGACTTATTTTTGCCTGTGATTTGTATATATAGGGAGCTATTCAGTTTGCCAAGATGCAGATGGTAGAATCACTGTATCTGCATCACATTGAGGTGTATTACATTGCTGTGTGAAGAGTAAGTAACCAGCTGCATCCCGTTTCGGTTTAGCAGTTTGACTGAATCTGTCTGATAACACTGCTTGCAGTTCATGGATCTGTGTGTGTGTGGCATTCAAAATCACAAACAATAGAGTAAGAATATTTGTCTTTTGCTCCACTGTTGTGTGATCTTGAAGTCTGGTATATTTAAAGGTGAGGGTAAGATGCTACTCAAGGTCAGGGTCATACCGGCCTGGGCTACATGCTCAGAGAGCTCCTCTATGTCTCTTTTCATGTAGTCCAGGGAGGTACGTCTCAGGTCATTCACACCAGCATGGACAATGACTGAGTCATATTTGTACTTGCCTTGGAGTGACCTGAGTGCTTGTGTTATGTGGCGGATCCTAGCGCCCGACAGTCAGCTCACCGTGACCTTCTCCTTGTTCAGCCTGGTGAGCGGGATGTCAGTGTGCCTGACGATAGAGTCACATATTACAAGTGTATCAGGTGTGTTGTTTAGCCTTAAGGGCTGTGACTGTTTGGCACACTGGCTTTGTGAGCTATGTGTTGCACGTGTTTTGTTTTGGGGTAGCGGTTGCTTGGGTGTCTGCTTTGGAGGTCTCTGCTGCTTAGGCAGATTTTTATTTAAAGCCTCCGAGTATGTTTTTGTGTGTTTATGTGTTTGGTTTGTTGTCGTGGTAGGTCTATGTGAGACTGGAATTGTAGTGAGTGTGCTTTCCTTCTCCTCCTGACTGGTTATGCCAGTACTGAGTTAAGAGAGCTTAGCCTCCAGTTTGGCTATATGGTTGCATCTCTTACATGTGTTGGAATTTGTTGGGAGGAGGAGAGGGTTGTCTGTGTACATGAGGCAGTTGTAACATTGCCTGAAGATTCCCAGATTCACCAGCTGGACTGGAGAGGAGATTGACAACTGACCTTTGGACATGCTAGAATAGTATTGGGAATTCCTTTATAATTGAAAAAAAGGGCCAATGGGGAACAAGGTACTCAAGGAGAGTTTGTGAGGGTGTAGTGCTTTCAATTTTTTAGAGCTGACTTATATAATTGCTTTAGTGAGCAAGTGCCAGGTAACTTAAATGCAATGTGTTACAGGTAACCTAAATGCAAAAATGACAATCAGTAACTTTCTTTCAAGTGAAACAAGGAAATAAGTACAGTAAGCAATGCAGATATCACTAGGGATCCACAGAAGTGCTAAAAGGCCATGTTTTAGGTGGAATTAGCGTTTCAGGGAAATAAACAAACAACAAGCATACAAATAAAGCTAGATTCAGCAGGCCTGGATCTAGTCTATGCTACAGCAAACAAGGTGTACCAATTTCAGTAAGAAACAGAATATGCAGGCACTATAAGCCTCTAACCAGAAATTCCCTGCTCAGAAGGGCAGAGTCCAGGCTCTCCTCCCACAAGAGTGCAGACCGCAATCCTTCTTAACGTAAAATAACTTGCCTGAAGCCCAAGTGCTTAAACCAGAACTAATACACTTTTAGAATAACAGACACTGAGCTCTCAATCAGCAGTTCCCAATTTAGAAGGATGTAAGCTACCTGTCCTGCCACCACAGTGCAGGCCACAAACCTTCATAATGTAAAACAACTGGTCTGAAGCCCAAGTGCTTAATCCAAAAGACTTAGAAATGACAGCTATGCTTTAATCTAGTTACTACCAGCAGTAATAAATACAACTGAATACTTTAAAGAATGCCTGGATTAGTGCTCAAGTTATACAAACAAAGCTAGATTCAGCAGGCCTGGATCTAGTCTATGCTACAGCAAACAAGGTGTATCAATTTCAGTAAGAAGCAGTTCAAATATGCAGGCACTATAAGCTTTAACCAGAAATTCCCAGCTCAGAAGGACAGAGTCCAGCCTCTCCTCCCACAAGAGTGCAGAACACGAACCCTCTTGATGTAAAATAACTGGCCTCAAGCCCAAGTGCTTAAACCAGAATGAATACACTTTTAGAATAACAGACACTGAGCCCTCAATCAGCAGTTCCCAACTTAGAAGGATGTAAGCTACCTGTTCTGCCACTACAGTGCAGACCACAAACCTTCCTAATGTAAAACTGGTCTGAAGCCCAGGTGCTTAAACTAAAAGGCTTACAATGAGTTACACCAAGCAGTAATAAATACAATTGAGTACTTTTAAGATGACGCAAAAGCAAAATAAAGTAGGAAAAAACACAAATATAGTAAAAGCAGATATATTTTTTTTTTTTTTTTGGAAAGAGAAAGAGAGAAAGGAGTAGCAGAAACTAAGCTGATTGGCCTTCTCAAATGCTCTCCCTGTACTGGGTAGAATGAGGTAATGACACTAGACTGGGAGGAGGGTCCCAGATCAAATTTACACTAGGGGCGGGCAACTGCAAAGCCACCAACTATAAAAAGCAGAAATGTTACTCACAGCTGAAAAGCAGCAGTGAGCCTTTAAATGAAAGTTTTAAACAGCTAAAGGAGCCACTAGAAAACAAGAGTTTAACTGCAACAAGTTATCATAAACAAACAACTCAACAGATGCTTAATAAGAGTGGACAATTTCCAGTTAATACCTCACACACAGTGAAACTAGCTAGAAAAAATACACAGTACACAAAGTGCTATAAACAACAAAGAAATAAAGAACAAAATAAACAAAAAAACAGGATACTTAATGTTATATATTGTAGCTCCAAGTTTGCTGAGTGTCCTTCCTTCGATCAGCTCACTGTAAAATGGCTGAACACTCACAACTGAGCTTCTTAGGTAACAGAAAGTTGAAACCTGAGACAGCTTTTAAGAAAGAAATCCCTGATGGCTTTGGCTAAAACAAGATGTCCCTGAATTATGTGCTCAGACACACAGCCTCCACAAACACTAGGCCCAAATACAAGCCTGAATATGGAAATGCTACAAATATCCCCACTACTTAGAACAAACTGCAGAAATGTTACTCACAGCTGAAAAGCAGCAGTGAGCCTTTAAATGAAAGTTTTAAATAGCTAAAGGAGCCACTAGAAAAAAGAGTTTAACTGCAACAAGTTATCATAAACAAACAACCCAACAGATGCTTAATAAGAGTGGACAATTTCTAGTTAATACCTCACACACAGTGAAACTAGCTAGAAAAAATACACAGTACACAAAGTGCTATAAACAACAAAGAAATAAAGAACAAAATAAACAAACAACAGGATACTTAATGTTATATATTGTAGCTCCGAGTTTGCTGAGTGTCCTTCCTTCGATCAGCTCACTGTAAAATGGCTGAACACTCACAACTGAGCTTCTTAGGTAACAGAAAGTTGAAACCTGAGACAGCTTTTAAGAAAGAAATCTCAAAAGAACCTGTGAGGTGCTTAGTCTAAGCTGTAGTCCAGGAGACCTCAGTAAGCCAATGACCTCAAACAATTCTCTCTCACTGAAATGCCTGATGGCTTTGGCTAAAACAAGATGTCCCTGAATTATGTGCTCAGACACACAGCCTCCACAAACACTAGGCCCAAATACAAGCCTGAATATGGAAATGCTACAAATATCCCACTACTTAGAACAAACTGCAGAAATGTTACTCACAGCTGAAAAGCAGCAGTGAGCCTTTAAATGAAAGTTTTAAACAGCTAAAGGAGCCACTAGAAAAAACGAGTTTAACTGCAATAAGTTATCATAAACAAACAACCCAACAGATGCTTAATAAGAGTGGACAATTTCCAGTTAATACCTCACACACAGTGAAACTAGCTAGAAAAAATACACAGTACACAAAGTGCTATAAACAACAAAGAAATAAAGAACAAAATAAACAAAAAAACAGGATAATTAATGTTATATATTGTAGCTCCGAGTTTGCTGAGTGTCCTTCCTTCGATCAGCTCACTGTAACACTTACATCCTCCGGTGTGCATATAGCAGCACAATTGCCGAAGGTAGCGTTGGTACACATAATGTGGCCAATACTGCTGCATGTCTGTCAGACGTATCATCATATAGCAGGTGTATCATTCACAGTACTGCCATGTGTGTTTGCTTGTGTGACCAGATATACCACATATGGTGGGGAATACATCCCAATTGTTACACACCCCTGTAAACTGTTGTAGAGATCTGTACATACTGCAGTGTGGAAAGCATGAAGTAGGCAGGGGTGGTGTGTGTATCACACACGTCAGCTATCCATATGTGAATGACATTTGTGGACTCCACAGTGTGTGTGTGTGTGTGTGTGTGTGTGTGTGTGTGTGTGTGTGTGTGTGTGTGTGTGTGTGTGTGTGTGTGTGTGTGCGTGTATGTATGGCTGTCTGGTGCATGGAGTGAGGGTGTATGCTACCATACAGAACATACAGGATCCCCAACCCCTCATGGTGATGCAGTCTACTACCCTGTTGATGCCATCGGTCTCAGCCTTACTGGCTACCTGTACATGTTCATTCTCTGTGTTGCGTCATGTGGGTGCACAGTACTGTGAGGGTAATTACCACATAGGCAGGGGTCCTCACCTCAACACTATCGAGTGTGCGTTATAGTGTTGTTGACCCCGTGAGTGTGGGCATGTTATTGTGTGTTTCTGTTTATGTCTGTGTGTGTTCTCATCCTGTAATGTGACAGGGTATTACTGCTACACAGTGAGGCCTCATGCTATCAAGTGGCTTCTAACGTTATCATCGGCCAGACCACTGTGTAAACCCCCCGCACCATGTCAACATACCTGTGATGTGACCTGGTATGGATGTCACGTCTCTAGCCACTGTAGCCTATTAAACAGCCCACATGTTTCTGGATCAATAGATGTGTGGATATCTGTGGTATGGTAGCCTTTCTAACAGTCAGGGTGAGGCTACGTATAGCATGCTGGTATTGCCATACATGCCTGTGAGTACTCCACATTTACACATGGGAAACTGCAAACACTGCTACTTGTTGGCACATGCAAGTAGACCATAAGGAGGGAACCAGGGCATCATTACCAACATGCTGTTACTGTTGTTACCAAGACACATGCTGTGAACATATAACAATGCATTATAAACCTGTACTACATGGTATGTCTGGTGCGTGTCAACAGTACACAACTAATGTAATATACACTTCTCTCACTATTCTGTTCACCCTGTGCATCAGACCATTTGAGCATGCCCCTGCACCAATGGTGTGGATGACAGGGATGCGGCACAGGCATCATCATATGCACATGGTGATAATGTTTGCCAGGGGCATAGGCTGCACCAGTGGATGACATCATGTGTGTGGGTAAGGGCCGGTGATCTGATTGGACATGTGTGGTCATTATGCATGTGGGTGTTGCGGTGCCCTGCAGATGTTTTTGCTGTGTGCATGTATGATTGCACACAGTTCTGCCTTTTGCCAGGCCTACACAGGGGTATTATTGACAGCTCCAGATTGTACAGACCAGGATGTACACATCACTGTGTACGGCCACAGCCACGTGACCTGTGAATGCCAGGGATTGCACAGGCACTACTAGGTGGAGGTACAGATTGACTACTGTCCGATGACACATGTCCACTGGAACCATGTCCCCACTGGGAATGTCCAGGGCCATGTCCATGTGGTCTGCTGTGTCCTTTGTGGACAGCACAGCACCAGCTGCACTGCTACTGCTACCGGCACTATGGGAGCGGGCATGTGAGGTGGCTCGTTCATGTTGAACTGCACTAGGTGGTGTAGCTGGCCTATGTCCATGTGGCCTTAGCCTCACTCCTACCAGATGTTCCAGCACAGACAGCTCACACTCGCGGATTGCCATGTCACGGTCAATGATTCTGACCATGTCACTCAATCGCCTGTCCAGAACATCAGCAATCTGCTGTTGAGCATTTGCCAATGCCTGGATGTTGTCATTTTGGGTATGGATAGCAGCACTCTGAAGCCTCTGCCCTTCTCTGTTCTGTCATTCAGCACATGCCTGTGCCACCATTACAGTCTGGAACATGCATCTGGTGACACCAGCTGCTGCGCTCTGTCCTGCAGGTGCATGTCTGCCAGAGGTCCTCCTACAAGCAGCACTGGCCACATGCTTGTGTGGCACATCTGCAGTCATTACACTGACACCATGGTGTGGAGACACACCTTCTGTAGCCACCACACATTCCTGTTCCAAGCTAACACACGCTGACTGTCCTTCCTCTATGGCCACTGGTGATGGGGTATGTGTTGGCATGAGATCTGTGTGCGGGGAAGAGGGGGACATAGCTGGGATGGCAACCATTGGCACAGATTCAGCCCCTGACAACCCTGTCTGTGCCTCATGCATATGTTCATCACTGCTAGTATCTGTGGGGACACTAACATCAGATGGACCGCAGGAGGGTAACACACCTACATCACCTATGAATGCAAAGAAAGACTCTACATTACAATACACACACACACACACACACACACACACACACACACACACACACACACACACACACACACACACACACACCATGCATGTGATTTGACAGACGGCATGCAGCATGCATGTGATACAGTAGACGGCATGCAGCTCAGACATTAATAGTGGTAGTTAGCATACCTCCCTGGGTTGTACACAACAGCAAGCAGGTGTCATATCAGTAGCCAAGCAGTTCACACAATCATAGTAGTAAGCATGCATCCCTGTGATACACCATGTGGACCAGCACAGGTTAACAGTACACATGGCTGAAGTGACCTTGACATGTAATCTACTGACATGTGCATTGACATGCATACATGTCAGACACAATGGTGTCCTGACACATGTACAGCATTGTAATGGGTATCACATTGCAGTGTTGTCTGTATGACCAACAGATAGAATGCATGTTTAGCAAATGTGCATGAGCATGGAAGGGTAGTGTGAGGCATCTACATTGCTATACAGTGTGAAGTACAGACACTGTGCCATTGCGTGGCATCATGAGGCATTTATATTGCTATACAGTGTGTAATATGCACACATTGCATAGCCATAACTGTGTGCATACACATGACATAACTGTGGATTGTGACCCACATTGCTGAGGTGTATACACACCAAACCATGCTGTGTCATGTGACAGATCACTGGACGACCTACGGATGACACCCCTGCACAACTACTACAGAGTCTTAGCTGCCTGGCAACCATGTCCACACATGGCAGACTTGTCAATACACCATGTCCCACATGACATTGATGTACCACACACACGAGGTGCACGGCTGATGGTGATGTCCTACAGCAGCAAGGAAAATGCACGGTATCTGTGGCCTGATGTGGTGTCAATGTCTGTGGAAGTTGTACAGATGACTACTGTCATGCTATGACACAGTCGTGATGTTCAACACATCTTATATGGTCGACTTACGTGACACCTCCACTAGCTGTGCACAGGCCTTTAGGATGTCCAGTGTACCACATCAACTGTATAATCAGTCAACAAAGGCTATAGTTGGACCATGTGTGGAAAATGTGCAACAAGGTGTATACACATCACATCTACTGTGTGGCTACATGTCTCTGGCCATCCTCCATGGCCATGTGTGAACATGTGTTGGCCAAATGTTTGTGATGCCCATTTATCTCACATGTCTGTGTAGTCCCATATGACACACACCCATAGATGTCAGATATGTCACCATCCACAGGGCTATGCAGACAACGGGTTGTATGTTTGGTATGTGGGGTATGTATTATGGGATAGTGTGACAATATTGCAGCCAGAACACTACCTGTCTGGGACATGTCAGATGGGATATCACAATGTGTGCACCCATTGCAGGGACATAGCCTCCTTTAAAGACCTCATCAGGCAACATCTCAAGCAAAGTTGGCAGTGCCATGATTGCTCCCCAGGCCCCCAGGCTAGTGGTATATATACATATGCATATTAAATCTAGAGCAATTTATAATAGTTTTCAATCTTACTCTGGCTAATTCTAATGTAATGTGTATGTACTGTACAGTACTATGTATGTATTCTACCTACATTCAAAGTTCAGCTGTACACCACAAATCTATTACTTACCTTTATTTTTTTAAATTAATATCTTTTTTTTGTGTCTTCTCCACTGTAACTCTTTGTTTGTGTGCTTTTATTGCCAAAAAACATGTCTCTTGTAATTTTGTTTGTACTTTTGTAATAATAAACTAAAAATGTCTGTAATTTTTGTTTTTTTTTTTTTGGCGCCCGAAAACTTTTGCTGAAAAGGGCCTTTGCTTTCAGTCAGACACCCGTTAACGGTTACCAAATGTAAATAAAAAATATAACACAATGGTGACTCCTGTAGGTTACCCATATCCCAGATCACTGTGTGGTACTGTTTGCGTACCACACATGTGTTGTTCCAATGTATAGTACATATGCCTACATTGAACAACACCTCCACCGTTGTATGCACAGCTGTCCACACATGTAGCAATGACAGATACTGTGCTTTCATGTCGGTGTTTCATTTCATTTGTATATATTGCACATGGGTAGCCAGTGTGAATGATGGGAGATGTGACCTGTATATCATGACTGGACCATACATCATGTGTACATGTGTTAACTGGCCACATGGCAAATAGATATATGCATTAACATGCCTGATACTGATGACAGCCTCACCTGCAATGGACTGATGTCTGTGCGGCATGCCAGAGGTACCTGTATAGGGGTGACACAGCAGTTTGAACATTATCCATGACTGTATGACAGCCACAGGGTGCACTGTGCATGTTAACACATTCGCCTGTACAATAGCATATAGTATGCACATGTGTGCATACACAGGGTAGCATACTGTAGTATGCAGCATGTGTGTAAACATTTGCATATGATGTTACATTACATATTGTACAGTGACACATGCAACTAAATGGGGTATAATAGTTATATGTGCAGTAGTGACTTACCAGGTAACTCCAGGCTCATTGGTTGGGAGACATCCACCTCCACAATGGCAGCTAGTGTTTGTGGATGCTGTTCTGAGGGTGTCCCCAGGCTGGCCAGTAGCTCCTCGGTGTGTGTGAGTGGGGGCTGGGTTGGTGGCCCACCACCTGTTCCACCTTGTTCCCTGGCGATTGCAGTGGCACTCTGTTTCGCATGTCTTATCAAGTCCATGCAGTGTCTGTGCACCTGCTGGTAGGTGCGGTTATGGTCACCCACATCATTAACCCTCCTGCGAAGGTCCTGCCACAGATCGTCATGCTGCTGGGCATGCTGTGGCACATGACTGAACAACACCTCGTAGTTCTCATGAAGGTACGGGATGAGGAAATCATCCTCCTGGTGGCTGTATGCTGGCAGGCATGAACGAGGCATTATCTGGAAGACATAATGATAGTGACAGGTCACAGTATCACAGAGATGTACAGAGATACAGCTGCACATACATTTGTATTAAATCTAGTACATCTGCACAGTTATCTTTGCATATCATCATGACACTGACACGACTGACATGTTTGTGTCACACATGTAACACCCGTTATGCATTGGATATCATCACCATATATGTGTGTCACCTCATAACATTGCTCATACTCCATGTGAATGCTGTCTTGATGTGGGCATGTCTGTTTGCCTGTACTGGTGTTCTTACCTATCAGCACATGCCTGGATGTGTCCACAGTGATGCTGTTGACCTTGATGCTGTGTATATGTCACATATCAACACATACACTGCCTTAATGGACATGAGCAGTGACAATGCACACATATGCACGGAACCTTTACATGAATGTGTTTTGCCATCTACATCTACACGGCACTGTACAGCAGTTCAACATCCTGCCATGGATCGCCTGTGTTGCACATGTGATAGACATGGGACAATGGCTAGCCGGACATCATTCGTAGGGATGGTTATCAACTATAGCATATATGGGCAAGGTTTCCTAGCTGTATCTGACAGCCATTTTGCCACTGCGAGGTGCATCAGTGCCACATTACTGATCCAGACAGTTAATAATACATCTACCATGCAGTCATCACACCATGTATGACACAGATGACATGTGCAGCTTTGATGGACAGGATTAAATGGTATGGCAGGAGTATGTAACATGTATGGCACAGAGATCTGTCCAGCATGTGGCGATCCTTGTAGTAGGACGGTGGCTGTCCATGACGCATGTCTTTCAGATCAGGATAGGTACGTGTAGCATGTCCAACATCACAGTGTAGCACATGTCTTTATGCAAGGTAGCCAGGATGCTGCATAGTGGAGGTGGGGATTGTGAAGGCTGGTATCGCCCATCCACGCATGGCCAATACCCCTTAAAGGTGATATGTGATCTGATATTGATCACCCGAGTGCTGAGTATGCCTGTCCAATGATCTCCATGCTCATGGATGGCACCCTGTCATGACATGGGTGCCTCGTATGACTACCTAATAGGCATGGAGACGTCACCAACTCAGGGAGGTAAACTGCACAGCACCATCCCTTACACAGTGTCCATAATGTTGATCGCTGCCTAGGTGGTAGTTAATGGGTACAGGGTTATTCACCTAGCGGTAACAATGCTATTATCAGCTGTCAGATTGTGCACATATGTCACACACCTCACCCACAAAGCCCATTCTGTATGTTGTCCACAACACTGAGACAGCTATTGCTCCTAGGTCATGGCCATTCACGTTCTTACATACACAGATGCCTCCCATTTGTCTGTGTGGTATGGGCTATAATGAGGTGGGGAGTACAAAACATTAACCCTGTTTTACTGTAGCTGCCACTGATGTGATATGCACATGTCACTCTGACATCTTTTGTAGTGTTGATTCTGTCAACAGGCCACTGGTAGAACACTCCTGTGACATACGAAGGTACATCTAGTCTACTCAGTGTAGCTGGAACACGGTATGGGTGATGATGTCCTATGACCTGTCACAGGTATGCTATGCAGTGTGAAATCATCCGTACTGTCATCTACTTCTGTACTGCTAACATCTACATTGATAAAGGTTCATAGACTTGCAGACCATACTCAGCAGGGTAATAGTGCAGTGCCTCCAATTATGACTGTCGTCTCCACTTGTGCGTTGCAGTGGGTTGATATTATCCAACACCCTATCTGTATTGCATATTCATGCTCAGCACTTGTGCAGAACTTGTGACCACTTTATGAGCTACTAATTACTATAGCACCCATTCTAACTCATTTCTTACAAGTACACTGTCTGTCCTTACATTTCCAGCTTGCTTACAATACAACAGCTGTTGTACACAAGTAACTCACATATATTGTGAGACATGGATGAATATACAGGCATTTCCAACTGTCATGTATCAGTGCTATTGCCTGTCTATATGATGAATATGGCGAACATGTGGCAATAGAGCAATTGTCTCATGTACACAGTCAATGCTCACCTCTCAACATACAACACTACAGCCTGTGGGAGATGCACATATATAACCATGCTGGGGGTAATGCCCTCACCAACCCAGACTGTACCTGACATTCATGTGGGGACATGTAACATTTGCAACACACCCCACTCATCACATAGTCTCACAAGATCTCCACCACCACAGGCCACACTTAGTATGAATACGACATTTGCAGAACCTCTCCATACTCTGTGTAGGCACCAGAGGCAGCCCTCATCACCAAACACAACAACAATTACTTATAGCCCACAGACTCATGTGTGCCCATCAACTAAAGCCAATAGGGTGTTATAACATACCCAACACACCAGTCATAGGTGACTCTGTAGGTGGTCACACTGATGTCCCACTCAGCAGCCTACACAAGGCGATAGTCACTTACATCTAGCTGTCGGTAACTGGTTCTGCAACATAACCTATGCACCCATGCCACACCTCACCAGGTAAAATTTGACTGTCATTCTCCATGTTAGTGTGACTGCCCTGAGATGTAACTTCCCAGACTACATGTGCAAGGACATGCAATAGCTCTCCAGTCTTGTAGCCCAGAAGGTGTCAGCCAAGCCCTGAGGAGCATTCTGCATTCATCCAGACGAGATACCACTGTACAACATCTGACTGTTTCACTTCAACAGTTGCCTATGCTTCTGCTGTAATTCCGCAGGCATCTGGTATCTGTCCTCTTTGAATGACATGGTCTACAAAACATGATGCTTTGGCACAGATGACCTGCACCTGTCAGTCCTGGGAGTACAGATAACATGTAAGGCTCTTGCTGCTCCTATACTGCCTGTCTTGTACAGTTTCCAATAACATTCACCACCAGAATGGGAACAGGCAAGCAAAACATGGGGTCATGTGACTCAAAGCTTGACATCATCTCTGACGCACGCAGGCACGGCACTCCTTATAATGGACCACTTCAATATCTCTGCAGTGACTGGGACCTGCCTCTAGGCTCTGCAAAGCACACCTGCACTGACAGGTTATATGCAGACCACACCTTTCAGTCATGTAACCTGGACTGGAACACCCACGGCTGATGTGTGTCCATATTTCACTATGTTGTACACACCTCCTGGCTGGTTACTTAGCACAATGCATCAGAGGTGATCCACATGCAACTAACTGTGGCCAGAACTGCTATACACATTGTAACATGCTACGGATTCAACAACATACCCCGCGGTTACTGGCCCTCATTTCTTGGTGTACTGGACAGTAGGGTTCAGACAGGTACTACTGATGTGTGACTGATACTACCCCACACTTAACTGAGATAGCTACTCATGTACCGACACATTAGGCCAATGCTGTCCTGGATTCATAACCTCCACTCGGCTGGATCAACCCATACACACCACCACCAAGACCAACAATATCCTAGACATGGACATTACCAACATGTCACTGGTGTTCCACACCAGTGGTTATCCCCTCATTGGTAGTTTCCAAACATATGCTAATCACCCTTGTTATCCACATCCCGGCACCACACCCTTCACTGCATACACAGTACAAGATTAGTACAACGCCTACTACAGACATCTTATGACAGCAGTAGTAAATGTCATGACACCCGTGCAGATGGACAATGCACATACAAATGCTGAAACATACCCCAGTGCACTTCATTAGCACTTACACGACTGTATGGATCCTGCTATTCCAAACAGAGCCATGGTAGTACCCACCAGATAATGGACACCACTCTGGGGGGTCCAGTTCCATGGTCATAATGTACAACAAAAGGTGTAGGCTGTTGCAAAGTGGAGTACAATCCCATGGGTGGGGTAGCTCACTGGTCAGCCTCAGTAGGGCTCCGGGATCCCTTATCACATCCTCCAAACCTAGCTACATAAACATTACTGCGACACATTCCAGGGTGTACCACAAAGCATTATGGAGGTATGTCAGTAGTCAATGGCAATACCCACATCTGCTTTGACATATGACAGTTACTCAGGAACATTACAGAACCGAGTGATGTTGGCAACATCCTGATGGATGGGTTCACTGCTAACTTTACACCCTCTTACTCCCTACAGGGCCATAATCCATGCAGAAACATTGCGGGTTCCCTGCGGTCACAACTACACAGTTCCAACCTGTACTCTCTAAGGCCTGGAACACAGACTCCATGTGACCGTCCAACATCCCAGGCTGTGATTTACACAAACTTCAGAAACGACATGTCTCCCCACTTGGCCACCAGATTCACTAATAGCCTTGTATCAGACATTGTGGCCCCTGAATGGCACACAGTAACTGTTATCACACTCCACACAGGTGGCACCACAATGAACCAGAGGGACTATTGCCCTATACGCCTCACTGGACTGTTCTGCAAGGCTATGGGGCACATCATCATGGAAGTCATTCACAGAGACATTGGTGGGCTCCAGACCTTTGTTGCCACCCAGGTTGGACTTGTTAGGGCCAGACCATGGCTCTGACACCTGGTGAACTCCTTTGATACAGTTACCAGGGTAGTTGATGATGGTAAGGGGGTCCACACAGCCTACATTGTCCTCTCATTGGCTTTCAGCACTGTTCTCCATTTTGGTATTGACAACATACACATCCACCTGCACATCGACCCCTACATCTCAGGATGTTATGCAAAGTGTCTCACGGACAGGACCCACACAATGAGGGTAGGATATCGTAGTACCTACAGTATTTCAGTTACACTTGGCATACCACAGTCCTCAGGCATAGGGCCCCTCATGTTCGGTATATGCTTCCCTGAGGTACAGGCTAGCACAGAGGGACTTTCCCTGACTAAGTTTCCAGACAACTGCATACAAGGTGCCATGATTGATCCACCAGCTGATACAGACTCCCTCCATAAGGGTGTCACTGTGACGGATACCTGATGTCGATAACATGGCCTCAAGCTGCATGACACATGGTGCATGAACATCCCCTTTGGATTACACCAATCACCCACTGACTATCACATAGGTGGTAGTCCCCTACATACATGTGACATTATATGGGATCTTAGTACACACATATGTAGCACCCACTCCTTTGATAACCATATTGCCAATGTGGCGTGGATATACTTCTACGTGGCCACCCTTGTCTGTACTGGGTTTGTAGCTGGAACAAAGGCACCCATTGTACCTCTAAACTCCTGACGTATACACACATTCAAGGGTACAACACTCCATTTAGGGTGTACCTTACAGAACAGCAACAGCTTTACATACCACAACATTAACACACCATGAGGATTATTGAGCTCCGAAGGTTGATGTATGCGACAGTACTATGGACTCCACGACTGTACACATTTGCATACTGCATACTCAGGGGTGACCTCTGCTGAACATACAGGGCCCATGTCCACAACAATATTCATGGATATACTCCACATAAGCGACATAAGCAAAAGCCACTGAGAGCAACATGGCTCATGGATATGTGCACAAACGCAACGATGAGTGGGATGTTCTTGAGGGTTACATTCCCAAACCAGACACTCACCATGCTTTGGAACATGATTCCTATGTACATCACGCAGGGACACTCAGTAGCTCTGTTTATGAGATACCTCACTTGGTGGATGGGAGACACACATGTACGCCAGGAAACACTGCAGTGGCTGTACTGTGCAGAGGTGCAGGTAGCACATGGCTCTGCTGTTCACAGACAGGACACTACCCTAGAGAGGTGCCAATGGTGTAAACACTTTAGTTGGGCTTGCACATAGACTTGCCAGACAGCATAGTACCTCACTATGAACCTGTGAAGCTATTACACGTCCTTTGTGCATGGTTAATTGAGTAGCTCTTCCATTTCAATTAGCTATCATACTGTTACAGTGTCCCGTGACTACAAGCCATATGTATCCTGTTATTGTGTATTGTACATGCCAATAGACAATACCTTTTGTTTGCATGATATAACTGTTATGCTGTGTAGAATATCTGACAAATCTACCTACAATACTGTACATTACACATATTTTACATATTATCCCATAATGCAAAGCATACTTGCACAGCAGGACCACCTTAGGCATGTTATTGTCATTATATGCCCATACACATGCCTACTGTGACAATATATCAACATATACTATCCCCTGCTATGGCAATTACTTGTTGGACATACCCTACCACTGATGGCGGGTGGTGTGGAATTGTTCTGTTTTTTAAACCCTCATGTAGCATCCCTTGTGGTGTCTGTGATGTTTACCTTGTGGCCCACAGCAGGACACACAATTTCTACAAGCGTTACTATGCTCAGCAAGACATCACTACATAATACCTCTTCCCACTTTATGCATTGTGGACACTTTTAATTAATACAAAACAGGCTATACATACACTAACATACTGAGTGTTCTACATACCGTGTTAGCGTTCCGAACTTTCATAAATATCTCTCTTACAACTTTACTGTTTAAATGGTTCTATGGTATGAGAATACGGTTTGAATGTCTGGCAAGTCATCCTTATATACGTCGATACCTGTGACATGTCGTTTCCTGCCACCAATTGGTGTTCCTGAGTAAATTATTACATGCACATCAGCTGTGCAGCTACTCCATTCGCCAATTAGGTGGCAACAATGGGGTATAATTGAATTCTCCACTTGGGCGTTGCCTTTTGCTCTACCTTCAGGGAGATGGCCTGTATGTGTTTTGCTGTGTGGAATTGCAACTGCTATTTGTAGAGATACAGATATTTTGGATTCATGTCCCTCGTGAATTGTGTGTGACGGCTAGAGTATGTGGTTCTACATGTGAGTGTACCTGTCATCTCAACCATCTGATAAGGGACTATTGCAAACAAAACCTGTAACATCACCATCTGTTCCATTATACAACAGCTACAATTTCACATGGTGCCTTTACAAATGTGTCTCTCACAAGGTATGTTAACGCTTCTGCAGATGTAATTGAGTGAGTGGATGTTTGTGATGTTATTACAGTCTGTATTGCTATTGTTTCATGTGTGGGAGATGTAGGTGGGTGTACAAATCATATACAGGTTTGTGGGGACTGCATTTCTACTTATTCCATATATGTGTGTGGTCTCCTTCCCTAATTGAAGACCTATCAGTTAGTAGACTGAAACTATGGTTGTTACGGGCTTATACATTGGGCCATTGTTAATTGGTTTCTATATAGTATGCAGGTGAGGTTGATACTTCCATACCTCCGGAAATACAGCGATATGTAAAGGAATGTTACTAAATGACAGCTGTCCTGTGTATTTCTGTCACAGATATTTGCACTCATTGCAGCTGTGTTGGTGACTGAATCTCTTTGGCATGGGTTGCCATCTTTTCAAATGGCCATAGTGGGACATTTGCAGGACACACATTGGTGTTTACAGGCCGACACATACCCATGGTCAGTACACAGGATAGCACATACTTTTATCCTGAATACATACTTATTCTTATAGCACTTTAGCTACTTATCATGTTTCATGTAACATTTACGTTTTTTAGATACAGGCATAACTATTTAATGCAACTATTACATAATATATGGGACATAATTATGTCCTACAATCTCGGACATTTGCCCTTTTTAATATTTTTTGTCAGGACACAACTGCCCAGGGAGGGGCTGTCCCTCTTAAAATGGGATAGGTGGTAACCATATGCCTACAGCCAGCTATAACCACACCTACCATGATGCTCTACCTCCGAGTTAGCACTAAAAGACACACGATGCAAACACACAGACACACACATTACAGTCCCACGGAGATGCACACGGCACCCTCAACACACACATACACAGACTATGGCAATCACAAACACAGTTGAACACAGTACCTATGTGGACCGCAACACCGGCAGCGATAACTAAATGTCCCTTAATATCGTGATAATATTACACGCGGTTCTAGTGTTCCGGTACTGTGTTCTTTCAGCCTTTCAGCCTCTTGATTACACGTGTCTGTATGTGACACATTCCATAGTTGGCAGCATCCTATTTATTTGTACCTCCATGGTTGTGTACATGTCTTTGACCTATCTACATATTTGCAGATATAGGTGAATCCGTATATATCAACATATATCTCTCTATCACCCTTTCTATCTCTATTATGTATATGTATATATATATATATATATATATATATATATATATATATGACAGAGAGAGTGACAGGCAGAATACACCTTTCATTGTGTACATGTCGGTGTATACTGTTACCTGGACTCCGCACGTTTGTGTTTGAACTTGTCACATTACACACCTGCCGTTGGTACATCTTGGGTAGCTTAGTGTTAGGTGATTGTGTACATGATTGCGTGTTCTACTCCTGGCAGTGGTCATTTTACCCTTTAGAGCAGGCACTATTAGTACAGGGGTGAATAATGCTGGTTTCACCTGTTCTGGACATCATTGACCGTGATCTGCGTGATATTCAGAGAAGCTTAGCCCTGTTTTGCGCATATCCGTATAGTCATATTTAAACAACGCTTACCAGCACTGGGCAACACGTATTCTTGCTAACATGTGCTAAACATGATCTGATGACCTGCATCCAACATGCATTATTCGTGCCTTTGGGATTACGTTACATCCCTTGCAGGACGTGGAACCGGGAACATGCACGACAGTCACTGTATTTACCACTTGGGCATCTGGGATTTGTACACGTGTTATGGTGTATTGTATGTGGACTATACTACAGCTGTTACTCCATACTGCGATCAAATGGGTAACTCAGTTAGTTTACATATGGATGAGACCTATTAATGATATGTCCAAGTGATGTTTAATGGATGTGCTCCAGCATTGGGTATGTATGTCACAGTGAGCCACACACACTATAATGTGCTACACCTTCACACAACCGTAGGTGGAGCATGCTGGGGTGACAGATATTTGTCATGGGTACACCCCATCCTTCGCCACTACATCCATGATTACATTATATGGAGCCCCTCATTAACGCACCAGGGAATCCATGCAGAGTGTGTGTGGGGAACAGTGATTACACACATGGATCCCGCAATTGGCTCTGCTCCACTGAGCAACAGTTGGTTACTCAATGTGGTGACAACAGCAGACACTGTTTGCCTTGATTGATGAATGGCCTCTGACAATCGGGCGTGTACCTACCGATGTACCTAGGAACCTATACACACAGTACCAACATATGCTGATAGGTGCTTGTACTGTTCAGGTGTTGACATTCCTTGTCCCAATAGCTGTTGTGTGTACAATGGTTGAGGGTTGCCTATGTTGGATTCACACAGTAGGCCACCTATATATTACAATTTACAGGTGGTCGTGTGTGTGTGTCATCCATTTTACTGTGTGTGCAGGTGGAGAGGTGTGTCAGTCCGTAGGGGCCTACACTGTCAGAGTATGTGCTATACGTTCCCTCTTTGCCAAGGCATAGGCATATTGGGCATGCCTCCGTCTGCCTACTGGGGCTGGCACAGGGTGTTCGTGGTCTGAATCCCTCTGTGCCTGTGATGGCCTTGGCAATTGCGATGGGCTGTGAGGGCCTTCACCATTTTGTCCCTGCTGCAGCTGTTTCCGCAGGATCATATTATGTAGCATAGCACATACTATGAGGATGTGGGCACACGTGCCTGGAGAGTACTGCAAGGCTCCACCAGATATGTCCAAGCAATGGAACCGTGATTTCAGCATCCTGAACACACGCTCTATGATGATTCTGGTTTGTGCGTGTGCCTCATTATGGCATTCTTGCATGGGTGTGTGTGCATTTCTGATGGGAGTCATCATCCATGGCTCCAGTGCATAGCCAGCATCCCCCACAAGGTGGCCATGTGGGATGTCCCCCCTGACAAATACCTGATACAGCTGTGAGGCATGCCAGTTGTGGGAGTCATGGTAGCTTCCAGGGCTGTCAGCACACACATCCATGATAATGCCCTGGGCATTGCACATGATCTGGCAGTTGATGAAGTGGTATCCCTTGTGGTTTATGTAGCGCCTACCATGCTCACTGGGTGGTGACTTGATATGTATGTGAGTGCAGTCTATCACACCCAGTACCTCCAGGTAGTGTGCCACATGGTGGAAGAGAAGCATATTGCTGGCCAACTCCTCCTGCATTCGGGGGAAGTATATAAGCTCATTGGCATGTGGTAACATGGCATCCAGGAACTGGCATAGTACCCTGGATGCTGATGCCTGTGAGATCCCCATTATATCTCCAGTTGGCCTTTGAAAGGTACCTGTGGCTAGTATTTGCAAGCTTACACATACCTTCATGTCCACCGGGATGGGTTCCCCTCTGTTGTTTCTGGATCTCAGGCGTGGCCGGCACAGCTCAACTATTTGCTGTAAGATGTCCCTGTCCACCCTGTAACACTCTACTATCTCCATATCATGTAGTCCCTGGTAGGTTACCCTTGGTCTGAACACTCTTCTCCTCCTCCGGGGGCTGTGGTGATTGTCAGCATCATCCTCCGCAACACCATCAGTCTCTAACACATGGTGATGAATCACAGCTATGGCAGCTCCCAACATGTACATTGTAAAAGTTCCCCGTATGTTTACACCTATAGTGCAGTGTTTGGGAATACACAGGTGTGTGTGGGGTGCTTTCACGCTTTATTCTATTGTGCTGTGAACACCGATGATGTCATAGGGTGTGTATGTACGATCGTAGCTACAGGGTATCATGTGTTTTACGACAGGAACTACTATTGTGGTGCCTTTGGTGTTGAATTACATTTGGCTGCCGTGGATTACCTCTTGCCCTTCCCTTTACATTTCTTAACGTTTCACCTCCCATTTTCTGGCATGCATCCAGCAGCCTGCTTTCATTTGTACTTTCCTACACCAGGCCTATCTTGCGTAATGTGTTCTTTGGCTGGTCTACTGCAGGTTTGCTTTGCTCTGCTATGACAGTTCTCTTTTCTTTGCAATCCGACACCTCCCCATCCTGCTTTGCAGGTTTCTGCGAGCAGACTTGTCAGCTGCCGTCGATTGCCCGCTGTGAGTTAATAGGTGTTAATTGCTCAGTTGTACTCCGATTACCCTACTGCAGCATTTCCTTATTTTCTTCCCCTGACCTTCCTGTTTGAGCTATGGTGCGCAGCGCGTGCGTCCGCTTACCAGGTTTTGGGCGCGTTTTCCTCCCCGTACACATGCGCTTTCAGGCACCATATGTGCTCTCAGCTAAACAATGCTATACCTACCTCCCCACCCCTGTCCTACAGCTTTGCTTAGCAATGGCCAGGCCAGATTTTCATTGCTCCAATGTGCTTACAGCCACGGTGGCACACCCCACTGCTGGTGTCATGTATACCTCTAAGCCACTCCTTAGTGTTATAACGCTGCACCGTATGGTACATCCTTAGTCCGGCGGGACGTTTGCAATTCACTATTACCTGCCTCATTTGCATGGCATTGACTACTAATTCCTAGTTACCATGCCGAACACTGTCACAGACCCTTAGCAACCCTTGCAGCTTGGTTGTGGTGTACCATGCATACCATTGAGTATTATAGTGAAATCTTGATTTGTATTACATTGCGATTTTATGACATTTGTATATATTTTCTTTGTGTTCCTATTTGCGCACACATGCCCTGCGGTTGTACTTTGCGTTACTGTGGACATGAAATTAAATGTTTTTTAGGTGTTGTGCATCTTTTCTTATGCCATTGGCTGTATATTTAGCTACTGACATATGTTAACTTTGTAATACATGAGTCTGGTCCACTTTCATAGCTCCGGTGTTCTGTTTGGAAAAATGTAAACCGTGTTTTTTGGTTTACATTTCTGTGGGCTTACGCTAAGCCTGCACCACTTCCTGAATTGCTATGTACCCTCATTTGCATGGTGCGGCACTGCACATGGGGTGATTAGCATACCTAAGCCGAGGGCTGTGCAGATCTGGTGTACGCCGGTAGTGCAAGTGGAATTGGATCGTACCTGAATCGCTCGGCGGCCATGTTTGGTGTTATACCACCTACGCTATGCCTGCTCCTGGTGCAAGCTTCATGAATCCCGGGGATAATTTTTACAGATAAACTTTATGCCAGCTTTTATTTACTTATTTCTTATTTGAGACTTGAGGCAAGATGGCTAGCAAACTGCTGTCAGCAACTTCAGTGCCAATCCACCTAGATAGATGCCAGTCCAATGGCATCCAAATGCTAGTTTAAATATTAAGACCAAGCACCTGGAAATAGATACCAATAAAAAGCAAATATCTTTTAAATCAAATTCATTAAGTAAGCCATGATACCAGCAAGAAAAGAAAGGTTATTTGTTGCACGTGATAGTCTCTGGCCTTGTGCATCTGAGTGGTAACCTACAAACAAGTAAAAAAGATATTTCAGCTCTCACTGCAATTAACTTAACCAGTGACCATATGGATCAAGAAATAAACTCTATGGAAACTCAGTCCATTAAAGCAAAATTGACTTCAATAGTCACTCTAGAGAAAGAGACTACAAACAAACAACATAAGCTATCCATGAAAGAAAAAAGAAGACCATCATTCAAAACAAAATTTCAATATGAACGAACTGAAATCATCTCTCTTGTCCCTTCAACATGCTATTGACAACATTTCTTCACAACTATTGGGCATTGCTCAAAATAAATTCAAGACAGGAGGAATCAGAAAACAGAATAGCAAAGTGTGAAGACATTATTCAGGAAACACGGGATATCTCCTCTTCCTAATCTAAAGAAATTACAAATATAAATAAAAAGTTACTTGATTTAGAAGGTAGAAGTAGAAGAACAATCAGGGTAATCACAGAATCAGTTCAGCACAATGAGGTTCACATGATGATTATGGAAACTCCCAGTTGCTTTATAACAAATCCTGCGCCAACAGTATCATAATTAAAAGAACCCAACAAACTCTAAGGAAAGTTCAGATGAACTACCCTCCAAGGTTAGTCTATGTCAAATTTTTAAACTTTCAGGATGTAGCTAACATTTTGAGATACTAATATAGAAAGGCAATAATATAATAATTTCACAAGACATCCACTTACCACACAAACAATAGTGTCCACTGCTACCCCCATTCTCTGCATGACTTATCCAAAACAAAGTCAGATTTCAAAAGTTTGAACCAGCAAAGCTAACCTTCATCTACAAAGAGGGAAATATCCAATCCAAAACAGAAGAAGTGAAACCTCAGCTCCAAAAATTATTCAATTTTTTATACAATGCTTAATTGCTCAAGTGGCTAGTCAAATGGATGCCAGTGACATAGAACTAATGAACTACAGTATGTACCCTTTTGGTTTTGTGACAGTGAAACTGGTATTGATTGACACATTTTTTTTTTTTTTACTTTGTAAAGTAAAAGGATATAGAGTACTGGAAATCACATTCCAAGGTAGCACGAACATCAAAAAAGCTACACCAGTGCCATTGAATACATGCAAGGATCTATCACCTCTTTTTTGTTTTTGTTTTTGGGATTACGTTCGACTCTCTTGCATGATCATTGAGTTTCTAGATGTGTTGTTGTTGTTGTTGTGTCTTTTCGGCTTTTCCCGGTTAGGGGTCGCCACAGCGGAACTCCGGTCTGCTAATGATTGGTAGTTGAGTTTTATGTGCCGGGTTACCAGCCCTGATGCACAACCTTCAACGAAGGTATGCCCATTCACGCATGCCTCCACGCAGAAGATGCTCTAGCTAAGAATCGAACCGGACAGCGTCTTACTGCGAGGCGACAATGCTACCGCAGCACCACACTAAAATCAAACTGCATACTCAGTGTAGACCCAGAAGCTACCCAATAACTCCGCAAATCTACAACAATCAAGCTCATGCTCAGTTGGACATTCCCAGTCAACAAATGTCAAAATAAATAAATAAATAAAAAATCAGCAAGTTTGAGGACTCCACATATGCACAGATCATACCTCTCATCTGTACAGATTTTCCAGATGTTTGCCTCCTATTTTTGGTCTGTTTCTCATAAAATTGTGATTTTCTGGCAAATCACTTGCAAATCATTGAGGGTTGATGTTAGAAAATAATGACAGTTTGAGTTTCAGACTTCATAACATTCAGAAAATTCATACTAATACAAAACCTGCTGTTCTATCTACTTTCTAAGTTTGTAAGAGCATTATTTAAAATGTGTACCTATTTTTGGGCCTTTGCTCCCCCATTATTTCTTGCTTTAACAGGTTGAGAGGTATGGCATAGATCTGTCTGCATTCAGCATGCCTGGCACTCATCAATACAAAATTATTATTTATTATATTAAGATTGCTTATACAGTCAAATATTTTACTAAGTCATATATGTTGCAAATTTTATTTAGAGTAATTTTAACATCTTTGCCCATCTTCCAACCACTATGTTTTAACATACACTACATAACTTTGTATGAATTCTACTTAGGTGTAGAAGTTTCTGGTTTCTGCCCAGAAACTGTAGTTTTATTGGCCATTTTGGGCTAATTTCTATCTCTCTGATCTTTCTGATATAAAAACCGCATTTGCACGGTTTTGCTTCAAAGAAAGCACATTTTTAACTGAAATTGCATTTATTTGTGCCTGCACTTTAACATTTGTTTTTTGTTGTAAATTGTATTTTTAACGGTTACTGGCTTCCCACTCAAGTGCAACAGCCATTACTGCACTATAAAAGTGTTTTTGCATTTGTTTCTACTGTTTTCTTGAAAAAAACAAAACAAAAAAAATCTTGCTATTTTCCCACCTTACTAAGCTAGAAAAGTCCAGTTTCAGATACCTGCTGATACCTGGACTGTGTTTAAGCTTCTGTGTTTGGCCATACCTTACTTGGGCAAAAAGGAAGTTTCTTTGTTCACCAGTGACAGTGAGGAGCTCTGAACAACCTACCTACCCTTGGGAGGAGGGGTTTCTGCCCTGAAACTGTAGTTTTATTGGCCATTTTGGGCTAATTTCTATCTCTTTAATCTTTCTGATATAAAAAACTGCATTTGTGCTGTTTTGCACGTTGGGCAGCACTGTTTAGATAGGGTTAAACTATTCCCAACTCCACGAAGTCTACTCTTCAGTTTTTCCCTTGGAACTAGACAAACCTTCAACTTTAGCACTCAAACCATTATTTTTACATCCCAGCACTTGCTTAAAACTCATAACAACCACTAAATACCCCTAGCGCTAGCTCCTTTATACTGTCCAGAAGGACAAGGCTCTCTATTTGTTCCCACCAGTCAATCAGAAAAAGAGCTCACTCTACCTATTCAGGCATGTCCAAAGGGCAGTTTCCGGTGTACTCTCCAGTCCAACTGGTGAATCTGGGCATTTTGAGGCAATGTTACAACTGTCTCATGTACACAGACAACCCTCTCCTCCTACCACCAAACACTAATATATGCGAGAGATGCAATTATACAGCCAGACTGAAGGCAAAGCTCTCTCAACCCCAGACTGTAACTGACTGTCAAGAGGAGAAGGGTAATACTTGCAACACACCACCAGTCTCATATAGACCTAACAAACCAACACAGGCAAATAACACACATAATATATGAAAACATACTTGGAGGCTCTAAATAAAAATCTGCAAAAGCAACAGAGACCTACAAAGCAGACATCCAAGCAACCTCCACAACCTATCATCAACCATGAAACACATACTTCACATAATCAGTGTGCCATGTAATCACAGCCCTTAAGGCAAAATAACATACCCAACACACTAGTGATAGGTGATTATAGTCAGGTACACTGATGTCCCACTAACTAGGCTGGACAAGGAGAAGGTTACAGTTAGCTGCCTGTCAGGTGCCAGGATCTGCCACATAACACAAACACTCAGGTCATTCCAGAATAAGTACAAATATGACTCTGTCATTGTACATCTTGGTGCAAATGACCTGAGACGTACCTCCTTGGACTACATGAAAAGACACATGGAAGAGCTCTCTGATCATGTAGCCCAGGCAGGTATGACCCTGACCCTGAGTAGCATCCTGCCCTCACCAAGAATGATGCCACAGTATAATGAAAAAATGATCAACTTCAACAATTGGCTAAGTTTCTGGTGTCATTCAAAGGGGATCCAGTATCTGTCATGCAGGGATGACATGCTCGACAAGCCATGTTGCTTCGCAAGAGATGACTTGCACTTGTCATCCTTAGGCTTTTGAATACTGGCAAAGGCTCTTGCCACCCCCATAGTGCCTTTTTTAGGCAAGGCTCAAAAGACAAACCCACCACGGTAAATAGCACAAGTAACCAAAAACTGAGGGTAATGCTACTCAATGCCAGAAGTCTAAACCTCAAAATGCATGCACTCGAGGCACTCCTCAGTATGGAGAACATCAATATCTGTGCAGTAACAGAAACCTGGTTTAAGGCTCCAGAGAGCACCCCAGCACTACCAGGCTATAACTCATACCATAACTTTCAGCCACAGAACCCGGACCAAAACACAAAAAAAAAAAAAATATGTATCCATATTCATCAAGGATACTCACACCTCCAGGTTAGTGGCAAAGCACGATGCATCAGAGATCATCCAAGTGCAACTAACAATGGGAAAAGCTACAATCCAAATTGTTGCTTGCTACACATCACCCACCATGACCCAGGACCCCCATTCCGCATTTCTGGAGATACTGGGAAATATGAAGGTCCTACCAAACACCCTAATACTGGGTGATTTCAACTACCCAAACATTAACTGGGAGAACTACTCAAGTACTAACTCCTTTGCCCAATGCTTCCTAGAATTTAATTTAAACTCAAATGCCCTGGATCAACTGGTCAACACCCCCACCAGAGGGAACAACATATTGGACCTGGTCATCACCAACATGGGCGACCGGTGTTCCACACCTGATGTCAACCCCTTTCTGGTTAGATCAGACCATAGACTAATCACTCTGGATATTCACATTCTGCTCCCAACCCCAATCAAGGAAACCACCATGAAAAACTTTTCAAAAGCAAACTTCACATTGCTTAAGACTGAGGTGGAAAGGTTCACAGCCCCCATGCCAATGGACAATGCTGTCCAAGCTGCTGAAACCTATATAAAGGCACTCTATGATCATCTGCAGGAATGCATAGATCATGCTATCCCAAGTAAAACTAAGATTCACTCATCCAAGAAAAGGAAACCAGTCTGGTGGACCCCTGCCATAAACAGGCTCTACAATAGAAGGAGGAAACTAGTACAGATAAGAGCAAAATCCCTAGAAGGAGAGACATCCCTGATCAGTATCAGCAAGAAACTACAATCCCTCATTAAATCATCCAAGGCTAGATTCAAAAAAAAAATTGCCAAGGACTCCAAAGATAACCACAAAGCATTCTTTAGCTATGTCAAGAACCTAAGTGGAAACTCAGATCTGCTCTGAGTTGGTGCAGAATGGCACAAAATACACTGAACTGACTTATATTGCCAGCATTTTGGCAGACAGGTTCAGTGCAAACTTCACACACCTCTCACCCCCTAAATAGCCCATAACCATACCAGAAGAATGTAAGGCCTCGACAATCACTGACACACAGGTTAAACAGCCCTATTCATAGCCAAAAACACAGCCTCAATGGGACTGGGTGGTGTCCCAGGCTGGGTCTTACAAGAACTCCAAAATGAACTAACCCCTCACCTAATCACACTGTTCAAACTCAGCCGCTCTACAGGCTACATACCCACAGAGTAGCGCACAGCAACAGTTATCGCACTCTACAAAGGTGGTGCCACAACAGACCCCGGGAACTATCGTCCTATAAGCCTGACTAGCCTGGTCTGCAAGGCTATGGAGCACTTCATCATGGAACTCATTAACAGAGACACTGGGAACCTCCAATCTTTGGACCCCACCCAGTTTGGCTTTGTTAAGGGCAGATCATGCCTCCTAAACCTGGTGGACTTCTTTGAGGCAGTTACCAAGACATTAGATGAGGGTAAGGAGGTCCACACAGCCTACCTAGACCTCGCAAAGGCTTTTGACACCATTCCCCATTCTGGTATTATAGACAAACTCACCAACTTGAACATCAACCCCTATGTCACGAGATGGGTTGCAAATTGACTCATGGACAGAACCCACACGGTGAGAGTTGCAGACTCTAGGTCCGACTCTATATACTTCTCAGAGGTACAGGCAAGCACAGGAGGACTTTGGCTGACCAAGTTCACAGATGACTGCAATCTAGGGGCCATATATGATTCTCCGGCTGATACAGACACCCTCCAGAAGGGTCTCACTGAGATGGATACCTGGTGTCAAAATCATGGCCTCAAGCTGAATGCCAAAAAGTGCATAGTCATCCCCTTTGGTAAAAACAAAGTACCCGCGAACTACCACATAGGTGCTAGTCTGCTAAATACAGAAAAAGTAATAAGGGATCTGGGGACCCAAGTAGATAGCAATCTCTCCTTTGATGATCATATTGCCAAGGTGGTTAGAAAATCCTTCTATGTGGCCCACACATTCTCAAAAGGGTTCACTTCCAGAACAAAGGAGGTTATTGTGCCACTCTACTCATCACTTATTAGTCCCATTATAGAATACAATGCCCCATTTGGGATGTACCTTACAAGACACCTGCAACAGCTGGAAAAAACACAAAAGTACCTCACCAAGAGGATTACTGGCCTCAAACAGATGACCTATGCAGTCCGACTAAAGAAACTCCAGCTGTAGTCGGTTGCATACTGCTTACTCAGAGATGATCGCTTCTTGACATACAAGGCCATGTCCAACCCAGAATTGATGGATATGCTCCACCTAAAGAAAAACAAATCCCTGAGAGCCACACACTCTAGTGATATAAACCTTACCACAACAATAAATAGGACGTGCTGGAGGGATAGATTCCTGACCCAGAGACTCCCCATGCTTTGGAACAAGATTCCAATATACATCAGGCAGAGTCCCTCACTAGCGGTCTTCACGAGAAAACTTGTCGGGTGGATGGGAAACAGAAAATTTACCCTGAGGATCACTGCAGTGGCTCTGCTGGACAGAGGAGCAGGGAACTAATGGCTCTGCTGGTCAGAGGCACAGTGAACTAATCTAAGGGGGTGGCAAAAGCCAACACACTCTGGCTAGGTTTATAAATGCCCTTGGGTAGATAGCCTAGTACTTCCCTATGAACCTATGACCCTAAGTACTCTGTTAGTCAGGAAATGAACTTAGAAAGAGCTGAGTATTCTACAGTCAAATGCTTTTTCAGAGATCACATTTTTTTATTTTAGCTTGCTTATTCTATAGCTTTTGGGTTTAATAGAACTCTTTTATCCACCCACAATTTAAATATAATTTACTCTTCTCTAGGAGCATTTAGGGGGATATGCCCTTAGAGTTTAGGAGAGGGGAAATGAGAGTTACGCTTTTTATTAGGACTTCTCACTGCATCATTGCTAGTGTATCAATATTAATTACAAACAAAAATGCTACTCTTATTAGAAGTAGCCACTTCCCAATCAATTTTCAATTATAACGTAATCAATGTAGTTCAGTCTTGTTAAGACAGGGAACTGTCATGACTTTTTCAGTTTGTTATAGTCATGTTATTTATCATTAATGCTTAGGAATTTAGTCTTTCAAAGCTGGACACTAGCTTCAACTATCACACAAAAATTAAGCTTTTCTTACACATAGCCTATAGATCAGAATCTCAAATATTACTAATCCAAGAAACCCACATGACCAAACCACAATGGCAAAATATTAAGAAAACATGGAGCCAGATACTGTTTGGAGAGACAGACATGTATCCCAGAGACTAACCCTTCTCTAGAACAGGCTCCCCATTCACGTGAAGCAGAGTTCCTCCCTAACCTAATTCAAGTGTAACTTAGACAATTGGATGGGAAAGAGTAAATTCATCCCTGGTTTGACAACTATGTCACTGATGGACACAGGCAACCTGTAAATGGTTCATCTCCTAGGTCCCTGCTTGTAAAGGTGTCATCCCCTAAGCCCCTGTTTACATGTATCAAGGGTACCAAAACTTGTCAGAGATTAGGGATACATGTCTAGGCTTAAAGAGGTCCTAGTGATCATTAGCTAGTACAGACTTATGAACCTATTGAAGTACAGTTGTGGCAATAATAGTAAAAGACAATTTTGGGGTACTATTGCACATTGCAATTTTGATAGTGAAGGGAGGTGGTGTGATATTAAGTGTAAGATTAAAGAACTTGATAAATCCTTAATTATAGTTAATCTTTGTGATCATTATTCCAATAAATCTGACATGTATCAAAAATATATAATTCATTGAGCAAATTTGATAAAGGCTACCTCATTTTAGGTGGAAATTGGAATGTAATATTAGATCCTAAGTAGACAAAATATGCAATATTTATTATAAAGATGTGAAAATAGACTTTTCTATTCTAGATTTAATGCAAAGATTTGACCTTACTGACCCAATTAAATTCGTTGATCCTAATAAAAATAACTACACCTTTTTCTCATCTTGGCAGAGGACATGGTCAAGAATAGACATTTTTAATATCAAACAAACTCTTACATTGAATATCTAACATAAAAACTGAACCTAGGAATATATTAGACCACTGTAAAATACAATTAATCATGAATGTTGGTCAGTCTATCCAGGTCTCTAATAAACCTATCCTCTGGATTGAAAATCTGCAAATACTACATTATGACGAAGTAAAAGAGGAAATTTTAAAGCTATTACCTGAATTCTACAATAATTATAATAAACAAGAGATCATACTTGATGTGCAGTGGGCATTACTCAAATCACAAATGAGAGATCTACTCATTAGTTAAACATCCTTCACTAAAAAGAAAAATAAACAATTTGAGCCAGCTTTAACTCACAAACTACAAGTACTATGCTACCATCAAGTTATGAATATTCATGCTGAAAATGAGCATCAAATTAAAAAGTTACAACAGGAGCTTATTCTTTTTTACAACAAAGAACTTTATTTGTATGAGTATATAACACTTGCAAAATATTCAGAATAGGGTAAAACCCCATCAAAATTTCTGGCAAATATACTAAACCTTTGCAAATCTTCTAACATTATGTGAGAAATTAACAAATATTACAAAAAATATAGCAAAGATAGTGACATTATAAAATATTTTTTGAAATATTCTCTCAAATTTATATCAATACAGTACCATCCAAAATCCTACATGAAACTCAATATATATCAAATAATGGTATTAATGACTGTTATTTCAACCACTCAAAAACTATCCTCGTACCAAAACATGACAAAAGATCCCACAGTACCACCAACTACAGAACAATCTCTCTTATAAACCTTGATCTTAACATTCTCACAACCATCTTAGCAAATCACCTTAAAGAAATTCTACCCACAATTATCCCCCCACGCAATCAAGATTCCTGATTAACAGACAAATAACAGATCATTCTCTTACTCTTAATACTCTTCATACTTTGGACATCTCCCAAAAGAACATTTGATGTTCATTATCAGTAGATGCTTCCAAAGCATTCTACAGAGTAAATATTCCAGTCCTCTTTCTAGTGATGGAACATTCTGGTTTCCCAAACCAGTTCTTGTACCATATAAAGCAATTACATACTAAATTTCTACTCAGCTAGTAATACATTAGACATTCTCTCACCCCATATACTTAAAATGATGTAAGACAAGGCTGGTCCCTTTTTGTCCATTTATTTAACATCTATATTGAACCTCACTTTCTTAGTCTAGTTTAAAAATCTTATCATAATATTCCTACATACTTCTGATAAAAAAATCCCCTTTATGACATTCACTGATGATGTCAACATTTACTTAAATTACCTTAATACTGAATTGCCAAACATCTTAAACACAATTGAGATTAGTTCATACTACATGGGTTATAAAATAAACATGGAGGAAATCATTAATTTTTCCTTACTGATATTAAAATTAAATATTCTTACAAATACTGGGATTCATCATTTTACAACAATACCCCCATCTATAAACTAAATATTGAAGAATCCTCACCTCACATGTACAATGACAAGCAAAGATGGTCAAACTTGAAATTTTCTTTCCTCACTAAAATAGCTATAGTCAAAATGGATATTTTTCAGAAAATGTTATTCCATATTGGATTGCTAAATTTCCATTTACCAATTTTTTTCATAAAATGAAAAACAATTTATCCAAATTTATTTGATCCCCCATATCATTACAAATTAAATATAGTAAATGTAGAGCTACAAATTCCTAGGATGATTGAATTTATCAAATTGTCTTCTTTATTTCTTAATAACTAGGACTCAATGATTATGGTCAACTATTAAATTAAATAGCAATTACGGTTCATGGGCTCCAACACGGACAAGAATTTGGTACAAACACTTAACCCATCCTTGTAATTTCAATGCATTCCCTATCTAGATATCAAGGAATCCAATAAACTTAAAATGCATAACTTTTTACAGAAATTATTAAAGACACAAATCGATGGAATATTTAAACCTACATGACTGTTATTTAGTCATACAACCCATAAACCATAATCTTAACATAATACCAAGCAACCACATGCTAGACATTTCCCAATTCCCTCTGATTCAACTCAAAACTATCTGGGATTTCTTATCTATTAAATCTAATTCACCCATAGATATGCACAAAAAATAACCCATCATAAAGGATGCTTTCCCATAATTAATCAAATCATGTATATCATTAATAATAAATTTATGAATGTTAAGGAATTAATCTACAAATGTATTTTTAATTACAATTTTTATCAACACTGACCTTTAACAAACCAATTTCAAATGCTTATAGCTTAGTGGATAATAATAAATGCAATAACAAAATCTAATACTCTCATTATTGGCCCACCCAAGGTCCTGCCTCAGATTAGGATTTGATCATAAAAACATGCATTAAATATAGTCTGAAATGTCCCCTTTTAGTAACTATACTATGCTCAATTCATGTTGATAAATAACACTTATCTTACCCTTCTTAAAAAAGTCTCATATTACCACAATTGTTCTAGTAGATGCGAAGCTTGTGAAGAAGATATCATATGTAAATTTTGATCATATGTCTTTTTGCAAAGATTATGGATAATCATGATAAATTATATCAATTCCAGGAATTAATAACATTCACTGGAAATTAACCCTTTTTCATTTCATTATGTGGATAATCATGATAAATAATACCAAATCAATTCCAGGAATTAATAACATTGACTAGAAGTTAACCCTTTTTCATTTCTCTTTAAACTCCCTTCAAAAGGAAAACATTGATATTCTCATTATCTGCTTTACTGTTTTAAAACGTTATATCTTACAAAACTGGACATCCACCAATATTATTTATCAGAACAACTTTGTAAATGTGGAATATACATATTGAAAGTCCATTAAACTTTTCCTATGCTTCAACACAAAAAGCACACAATTTACTCTCACAAAAGTGAGATAAAATATTTAAAACAATCAAATAAATTAATAACTAAAGTATTTTATTAAATTATAATGCAACACCAAATAAATTAAAGTCAATGGTCAATACTAGACCATTATATATTTTCCAGCTAAAGTTGTTCCCTCTTTTTTCTATCTCCTTTTATTATAAGATATTCCATTAGTCTAAATATAATATGAATGTTAACTGTATTCATTTTTATGAGAAGTGCAGGATTTGTGAGTTAATTACAGGATTGCTGGAATTTGGAGGGTTTTTATTTTTATGTTTCCTTTTTTGTCTGTTGTTTTTATTAATTTTGTTTTCTAATCAATTGGCGATTGTATTCCAAATACTTGAATAAAATGTTTTTTTTTTTGTTTGTTTTTTTAAGAGATTAAAGGACATACTTGTTTTAGCTCAATTCCATCAGAGTTCACCATGGCCACTTCCAAATTCACTCTATTTTGCCGCTGACTGAGGATAGCACTTAACATTTCCTTTATTCAGGACAACACACTTTGTCATATAGGGTCTACTTCAGTTAGCCGAACTCACTAATTGTCAAATGCCTCTTTGTCAAATGCTATTTGTTGAAGTCTTCATCTGTTGAATGATCCTTTCAGTGAACTTTTTCCCACGGTAAACAACCAGTCGGCCATTATCAGGAATTTGCCCTTTTCTCCACGTAGTGCGATCTTGGAGTTGGTATATTTAGTTAGGGGGTATGTGAAGGTGCAGCTCCCACAATGGGCTGTGTGGGGGGGTGCAGCCCCCCACCAGGGTGGGTTTTAAAAATGTGTTGTTGTTGCAGTTGGTAGGCTGGCCAACATTTTACTTACCGTGGGAAACAATTTCTCTGAAATAGTCATTCGATGGATGATGTTTCGACAAATAGGGTTTGATGAAGAGGTGTTTGACATTTAGAGCATTCAATGATGTGATATAGACCTGTCACATAATATGGGGCAGCACTTTTTGCTTAGCTATTCTTTGTATCACATAACAGATGGAGCTGTGCTTTTTTTGTAAAATCCTGGAACTGTTACTGGTGAACAAAAAAAAATATTTACCTCCCGAGTTTGCTTCAGTAACTGTTACAGAATGGATGAAATAGATGCATATAGTGGAAGCAGGTACAGTCAGCTTCTAAACAGTCTAATACCTTCCTGAAGAAACCTTTCACTTAAGAGTTCATGTGTGTGTGTGTGTGTGTGTGTGTGTGTGTGTGTGTGTGTGTGTGTGTGTGTGTGTGTGTGTGTGTGTGTGCATGTGTGTGTATGTATTTGCAAATCATAATATGTGGATGCATCTGCTAGCATTTGATACTTTGTCTAAGAGGCATCTGACACTATGGACTCTGGTTGTAAACATTCAAGGAGTAGCCCCATGCAAGATTTTCTTCAAGCTGTAAAGAGATAATGGACCTTGTCTTTTGCTGCTGCCATTGGAGCTACTAGGAGTACTACTCTTAGATAAGAAGAAAGAAATTGTGCCCACTTTTCAATTTGTCCAGTTAGAGCACTGGAGTCCCTTATATATCAACTGCTCCACATATTCACTATACTATTACCATTTCTAGCCCTGCAAATCTTTAAGAGCCCTAGACATCCTGTTATAAATAACTTCACAGAAGCTGGAGATATCAGCTGAGAATAAAGTGCAGTTGCAGAGTATTTGCACACATCTACTAGTGCTTTAGGCTCTGGGTTAGGCTAAATTCAGAATGTCAGCAAGCTGTTAGATGTTGTTTCTATACTGACATTCATTTATTACCTTTCCTGTTAGGCTTATATTTCTTTGACTATGGTAACAGCCTCTCCTGGACATTTAATAATAACTACTAATATATTGATCTATTTAGTGCTTGTTAATAATTACTGCTGATATCTCTAAATGTTTAGCAAACTTCCACTTGAATTTTTCTACCATAAGAATAAGTGTGGCATGTTGTGGATATGATATATGTGTTTTGGCATTCTGCACTGGTCATCTCAGAGAGCAAAGTCTCACATCAGTTTCCTTACCCCTCTGACTATAAAAATTCCAATCCTCCTCCTCCTCATCATCATCATCATTCTGAGATGGGTGCAGCCTTGCCTGTTTGATCATTTCTGGCATTATTTTGCCATATTTACCTCCAAAACAAATATCATAAATTGAGAAGCTGACTTTGCACATCACTCTACACATCTGCAAATGGTAATTTCTGCTAATATTGTTTTTAAGGGGAGTGATATATTAAAGTATATCACTCCCCTTAAAAACAATATTAGCAGAAAGCACCTTTAGATGGTTGAAGTTAAAGAATACCACCATACCTTACAAATGGTATCAGTAGAAGATATGTGTTACTCATACACTTGATCATGAACACAGTGGCATTAACATACCATTATAATAGTCACACAACATGATGATTCTCTTCTGAAAATAATTTACCTAGGGATGAGTGTTATAAAATTATGCATTTTTTTGCAGGATGACAATTATAACAGTTCACATGTGTTGTTGTTTATACTCCCAGCTTATTAATGCTTTATCATGACTTTGATTTGCAATATTTGACAATCATAAGTTCATAGGTTTATTTATCCAGCTTACAATCTAGTGTTTTCTAAAAGCTTGACTGCCATATGCCCATGATGAAATTTTCTACTTCCATATCTGTAACTATTGTGATTGCTTCTAAATGAAGTTAATAACTCATTTCTCTGGATTCCAAGAAGTTTATTCCATTTAGTATTGAAATATATCTTTAATAGTCAGTGCCTGTTCTGGTGTTGGTTCTAAGAGAATATTCCAGGCTTGGACTTTCCAATAGAATGGATCAGATTCTATCTTTCAAACATGGGAGAGGTGTCCTCTATGCAACCTATATGAAACAGAGTGCAACTGTGTCTGAATTCTTTCTAAATAATTGAAACTTTCAGACTTATGATTTTACATTTGAAAAAGGACAGAACTGTATAACCTTCTCAAATTGTTTTGGGTGTGTTGTTCAAAGGGTTCAAAGTGTCTTTTTAATAATGTGTTAGACTGGAGAACTATAAAGTGGTACAGTGTTGTTTCTGAAGATAATAGTCACACCCTTCAAAATTAAATGGGTTATATAATATCATTTTTTTACTTTGTTAGATACACACTAATAAAAGTTTAAACTGTTGTCTACCATTATCCATAGATTGTTAATAATGATGCCATTATTTTATGATTTGAACATATTTTTGTAATCATAATTTAATTGTGTGTGTGTGTGTGTGTGTGTGTGTGTGTGTGTGTGTGTGTGTGTGTGTGTATACATGTGTTTGTGCATGCATGCATGGCTGCATGTATATGGGTCTATTATTCCTCCCATCACTAGATGAACCAGTATTATTTTCAGAATGCCTTAACCTTTCCCACCTCATGCCTATCAGAGATGTAACAAGATTTTCTTTGCATTGATCTATTGTTTTTGTTTCTCTAATTTTTTTGATTTGCATGTCTTTTCTGTCTTATCTTTTCTGCTACGACAATCTAGACATTATCTTTTGTTTATATTTACCTTATTCTTGGCACCATCACCTCTTAATTCAAAAAGCAAGAAAAAAGCTAAAGTGAAAATGAACAAAGGCCCCAGATCAGAAACTCTTTTTTAAAATACTGACATTATTCACTAAAATAGAGATGGACTAAAATTACTTTAACTCATATGAATTTTTTTAAAGAAATGTAAATCTGTGGTTGTCATAATACTTGACAGAATTTATCAACAATACTCCTCACTGAGTTGTTACAGCATCACTTATTTCATGGGGGACAGACAAAATGTTAAGGCAAATCAAGGAAATCTCTAACAATCATGGACATCTGATAGTAGTGCTTAACATCACCAACCTACCCGGAGTTTCTTTATCTTTTTTTTTTTTTATTATTCAGGACTTCTCATCCCATGCATCAAAATTATTATTATTAGCTTACTTACTAACTTATTTACTCATATTTTACTTTCGTTTGTTAACCAGGTAAACTTGCCAGGTGCACATTCTTCTACAGAGTCTATCCCACAATATTTTCTGGAAAAATGATTTCCTCATAACACACAGTTTGCAAGCAAATAGAGAAGTTATGATCAGAAGTATAAGGTGAAATTGTAATTGTTTGCAACAGAATCAGACTCTACCTTACTGACATCTTTTTCTTCCTCCTTTCATCTTCTCATCATTCATAACTCTTTTAATTTTGCCAGATATGTTCATCACAGTGGCATTGTTCTGAGAATGTGCAGCTGTTTGCGTGAGAAAAAGTGTGTCAAGGAACAATGCTGTTATGCCTGAAGTGTGCATCTGTCTAGGAGAGGATATGTTACTTTCAGTAACAAGAAACAGTGCTAGTATGTATGCAGCTACTGGTGTTCCACTGCTGTAACTACACCTACATTAATGTATGGAAAGCATATTTATATGAATTGTTTTAAGGTCAGCATTTTACAATTTATTAAATTCCGTTGCTACTGTCAGTTTGTCTAGAAATTGTGTTGCGCACAAATTATGCAACATTTCCTATCAATTTAAAGGACAGTTTCCTGTTTCCACATGTTGTATCTGGCAAATGATGTGTCAGACATCATGTTAACTTACTTTGCAGAAAACAAAAAAAATAATCTCGAGTTTAGCAAAATAAATCTAACTCATGTAGAAATTAATATAGCAAATCAGACTTGGTTCTTTTATGCACCTTTTAATCTCAAACACAATTAGTGAGTACCTCTAATGTTATAGCCATCTGACCAAACAAAATATGCATTGATGATCTGTTGAAACATGTTAATGCCTCATGGTGAGCATTGTACAAATATTATAATAGTTGTAGTGAATGTCATAATTGTCTTCCTAAACTTTTTTTAGTTATTTACTATTATTTACTGAAATGTATAAACTCTGCAAGTTAGTACAGATCTGGGCTCATGTTCAGGTTGATGGGCACATTCTGCATGACACTATAAAACCTTTGTTTTACGTATAACTTTCTGCTTTCATGAGATTTTAATCCAAAATGGATAAATTGAAATTGCTGGTATTACAGTGGTGACTCAGGTCCCATCTGCCTGAGTTGTTGGTAGCTCAGGTGGATGTAAAAGATCCCACGGTACCTATTGAAAAGAGTAGGTGAAATACCCTTATTCACTGGCCAAATTTCCCCTAGTAGTATAAATACCACCTCAGGCTTCCCCTGAAAACAGGCTACTACCCTAGTGGGACTAACCCAGTCAACAAAGGAGAAAGAAAGAAAGAAAGAAAGAAAGAAAGAAAGAAAGAAAGAAAGGAAATATAGGTTTGAAAGTTTAGAATGAAGTTTGCAGCAGCTTTGAAATAAATAGATGAAATTTTAAACCTATCATGTATGCATATCGTTTGATTTTTTTAAATTTACCAGAAACAGAGAACTAGGCTAGATCTTGTTGCAAATGTCATGATCACATAGTACTCTCAGAAGCACTGACCCAGTGTCATATTTACTGACTATTCTATTCACTTGCATTGTGAAGTAAAGGGTGGTATTCATAGTCATTGCACGGTCGTGTAAAGGCTATCTTTGCTGTCAGTGAATGAGTGCAGCTAAGCTGAAATTCACAGAGGGCACTTACACTAACGCAGAATAACCTCAAATGAACATGAGCAAATTAACTCATAATAAGATGTAAATGAAGAATGATGTAACCCAGCCTATCCTAATGAAGCATCTCTCATCTATTTGTGATTCATAGTGGATTTTTTCTGCTTTTCCAAGGTGTCCACATATACATTATATAAAGGGAGTCTTGCCAACCTTATCTACTTTGATTTCCTTGAAAATGCAATCACTTGCTGCTAGCCTTGCTATGTCCAGATGTGATTGTTTTACAGTGAGCTTATCGAAGGAAGGACACTCAGCAAACTCTGAGCTACAATATATAACATTAAGTATCCTGGTTTTTGTTTATTTTGTTCTTTATTTCTTTGTTGTTTATAGCACTTTGTGTACTGTGTATTTTTTCTAGCTAGTTTCACTGTGTGTGAGGTATTAACTGGAAATTGTCCACCCTTATTAAGCATCTGTTGGGTTGTTTGTTTATGATAACTTGTTGCAGTTAAACTCTTTTTTTCTAGTGGCTCCTTTAGCTGTTTAAAACTTTCATTTAAAGGCTCACTGCTGCTTTTCAGCTGGGAGTAACACTTCTGCAGTTTGTTCTAAGTAGTGTGGATATTTGTAGCATTTCCATATTCAGGCTTGTATTTGGGCCTAGTGTTTGTGGAGGCTGTGTGTCTGAGTACATAATTCAGGGACATCTTGTTTTAGCCAAAGCCATTAGGCATTTCAGTGAGAGAGACTTGTTTGAGGTCATTGGCTGACTGAGGTCTCCTGGACTACAGCTTAGACTAAGCACCTCATTGGTTCTTTTGAGATTTCTTTCTTAAAACTGTCTCAGGTTTCAACTTTCTGTTACCTAAGAAGCTCAGTTGTGAGTGTTCAGCCATTTTACAGTGAGCTTATCGAAGGAAGGACACTCAGCAAACTCGAGCTACAATATATAACATTAAGTATCCTGGTTTTTGTTTATTTTGTTCTTTATTTCTTTGTTGTTTATAGCACTTTGTGTACTGTGTATTTTTCTAGCTAGTTTCACTGTGTGTGAGGTATTAACTGGAAATTGTCCACCCTTATTAAGCATCTGTTGGGTTGTTTGTTTATGATAACTTGTTGCAGTTAAACTCTTTTTCTAGTGGCTCCTTTAGCTGTTTAAAACTTTCATTTAAAGGCTCACTGCTGCTTTTCAGCTGGGAGTAACACTTCTGCAGTTTGTTCTAAGTAGTGTGGATATTTGTAGCATTTCCATATTCAGGCTTGTATTTGGGCCTAGTGTTTGTGGAGGCTGTGTGTCTGAGTACATAATTCAGGGACATCTTGTTTTAGCCAAAGCCATTAGGCATTTCAGTGAGAGAGACTTGTTTGAGGTCATTGGCTGACTGAGGTCTCCTGGACTACAGCTTAGACTAAGCACCTCATTGGTTCTTTTGAGATTTCTTTCTTAAAACTGTCTCAGGTTTCAACTTTCTGTTACCTAAGAAGCTCAGTTGTGAGTGTTCAGCCATTTTACAGTGAGCTTATCGAAGGAAGGACACTCAGCAAACTCGGAGCTACAATATATAACATTAAGTATCCTGGTTTTGTTTATTTTGTTCTTTATTTCTTTGTTGTTTATAGCACTTTGTGTACTGTGTATTTTTCTAGCTAGTTTCACTGTGTGTGAGGTATTAACTGGAAATTGTCCACCCTTATTAAGCATCTGTTGGGTTGTTTGTTTATGATAACTTGTTGCAGTTAAACTCTTTTTTCTAGTGGCTCCTTTAGCTGTTTAAAACTTTCATTTAAAGGCTCACTGCTGCTTTTCAGCTGGGAGTAACACTTCTGCAGTTTGTTCTAAGTAGTGTGGATATTTGTAGCATTTCCATATTCAGGCTTGTATTTGGGCCTAGTGTTTGTGGAGGCTGTGTGTCTGAGTACATAATTCAGGGACATCTTGTTTTAGCCAAAGCCATTAGGCATTTCAGTGAGAGAGACTTGTTTGAGGTCATTGGCTGACTGAGGTCTCCTGGACTACAGCTTAGACTAAGCACCTCATTGGTTCTTTTGAGATTTCTTTCTTAAAAACTGTCTCAGGTTTCAACTTTCTGTTACCTAAGAAGCTCAGTTGTGAGTGTTCAGCCATTTTACAGTGAGCTTATCAAGGAAGGACACTCAGCAAACTCTGAGCTACAATATATAACACTAAGTATCCTGGTTTTTGCTTATTTTGTTCTTTATTTCTTTCTTGTTTATAGCACTTTGAGTACTGTGTATTTTTCTAGCTAGTTTCACTGTGTGTGAGGTATTAACTGGAAATTGTCCACCCTTATTAAGCATCTGTTGGGTTGTTTGTTTATGATAACTTGTTGCAGTTAAACTCTTTTTCTAGTGGCTCCTTTAGCTGTTTAAAACTTTCATTTAAAGGCTCACTGCTGCTTTTCAGCTGGGAGTAACACTTCTGCAGTTTGTTCTAAGTAGTGTGGATATTTGTAGCATTTCCATATTCAGGCTTGTATTTGGGCCTAGTGTTTGTGGAGGCTGTGTGTCTGAGTACATAATTCAGGGACATCTTGTTTTAGCCAAAGCCATTAGGCATTTCAGTGAGAGAGACTTGTTTGAGGTCATTGGCTGACTGAGGTCTCCTGGACTACAGCTTAGACTAAGCACCTCATTGGTTCTTTTGAGATTTCTTTCTTAAAACTGTCTCAGGTTTCAACTTTCTGTTACCTAAGAAGCTCAGTTGTGAGTGTTCAGCCATTTTACAGTGAGCTTATCGAAGGAAGGACACTCAGCAAACTCGAGCTACAATATATAACATTAAGTATCCTGGTTTTTGTTTATTTTGTTCTTTATTTCTTTGTTGTTTATAGCACTTTGTGTACTGTGTATTTTTCTAGCTAGTTTCACTGTGTGTGAGGTATTAACTGGAAATTGTCCACCCTTATTAAGCATCTGTTGGGTTGTTTGTTTATGATAACTTGTTGCAGTTAAACTCTTTTTTCTAGTGGCTCCTTTAGCTGTTTAAAACTTTCATTTAAAGGCTCACTGCTGCTTTTCAGCTGGGAGTAACACTTCTGCAGTTTGTTCTAAGTAGTGTGGATATTTGTAGCATTTCCATATTCAGGCTTGTATTTGGGCCTAGTGTTTGTGGAGGCTGTGTGTCTGAGTACATAATTCGGGGACATCTTGTTTTAGCCAAAGCCATTAGGCATTTCAGTGAGAGAGACTTGTTTGAGGTCATTGGCTGACTGAGGTCTCCTGGACTACAGCTTAGACTAAGCACCTCATTGGTTCTTTTGAGATTTCTTTCTTAAAACTGTCTCAGGTTTCAACTTTCTGTTACCTAAGAAGCTCAGTTGTGAGTGTTCAGCCATTTTACAGTGAGCTTATCGAAGGAAGGACACTCAGCAAACTCTGAGCTACAATATATAACATTAAGTATCCTGGTTTTTGTTTATTTTGTTCTTTATTTCTTTGTTGTTTATAGCACTTTGTGTACTGTGTATTTTTCGAGCTAGTTTCACTGTGTGTGAGGTATTAACTGGAAATTGTCCACCCTTATTAAGCATCTGTTGGGTTGTTTGTTTATGATAACTTGTTGCAGTTAAACTCTTTTTCTAGTGGCTCCTTTAGCTGTTTAAAACTTTCATTTAAAGGCTCACTGCTGCTTTTCAGCTGGGAGTAACACTTCTGCAGTTTGTTCTAAGTAGTGTGGATATTTGTAGCATTTCCATATTCAGGCTTGTATTTGGGCCTAGTGTTTGTGGAGGCTGTGTGTCTGAGTACATAATTCAGGGACATCTTGTTTTAGCCAAAGCCATTAGGCATTTCAGTGAGAGAGACTTGTTTGAGGTCATTGGCTGACTGAGGTCTCCTGGACTACAGCTTAGACTAAGCACCTCATTGGTTCTTTTGAGATTTCTTTCTTAAAAACTGTCTCAGGTTTCAACTTTCTGTTACCTAAGAAGCTCAGTTGTGAGTGTTCAGCCATTTTACAGTGAGCTTATCGAAGGAAGGACACTCAGCAAACTCAGAGCTACAATATATAACATTAAGTATCCTGGTTTTTGTTTATTTTGTTCTTTATTTCTTTGTTGTTTATAGCACTTTGTGTACTGTGTATTTTTTCTAGCTAGTTTCACTGTGTGTGAGGTATTAACTGGAAATTGTCCACCCTTATTAAGCATCTGTTGGGTTGTTTGTTTATGATAACTTGTTGCAGTTAAACTCTTTTTTCTAGTGGCTCCTTTAGCTGTTTAAAACTTTCATTTAAAGGCTCACTGCTGCTTTTCAGCTGGGAGTAACACTTCTGCAGTTTGTTTCCCACCCTCCCTCCCTGTTGGTATAGTGTTTTATAGTTGGTGGCTTTGCAGTTGCCCGCCCTAGTGTAAATTTGATCTGGGACCCTCCTCCCAGTCTAGCGTCATTACCTCATTCTACCCAGTACAGGGAGAGCATTTGAGAAGGCCAATCAGCTTAGTTTCTGCTACTCCTTTCTCTCTTTCCTTTCTCTCTTTCAAAAAAAAAAAAAAAAAAAATATATATATACTGTATTTGTGTTTTTTCTTACTTTATTTTGCTCTTGCGTCATCTTAAAAGTACTCAATTGTATTTATTACTGCTTGGTGTAACTCATTGTAAGCCTTTTAGTTTAAGCACCTGGGCTTCAGACCAGTTTTACATTAGGAAGGTTTGTGGTCTGCACTGTAGTGGCAGAACAGGTAGCTTACATCCTTCTAAGTTGGGAACTGCTGATTGAGGGCTCAGTGTCTGTTATTCTAAAAGTGTATTAATTCTGGTTTAAGCACTTGGGCTTGAGGCCAGTTATTTTACATTAAGAGGGTTCATGTTCTGCACTCTTGTGGGAGGAGAGGCTGGACTCTGTCCTTCTGAGCTGGGAATTTCTGGTTAAAGCTTATAGTGCTTGCATATTTGAACTGCTTCTTACTGAAATTGGTACACCTCGTTTGGCATAGACTAGATCCAGACCTGCTGAATCTAGCTTTGTTTGTATAACTTGAGCACTAATCCAGGCATTTTTTAAAGTATTCAGTTGTATTTATTACTTCTGGTAGTAACTTGATTAAAGTGTAGCTATCATTTCTAAGTCTTTTGGATTAAGCACTTGGGCTTCAGACCAGTTGTTTTACATTAGGAAGGTTTGTGGCCTGCACTGTGGTGGCAGGACAGGCAGCTTACATCCTTCTAAGTTAGGAACTGCTGATTGAGAGCTCAGTGTCTGTTATTCTAAAAGTGTATTAGTTCTGGTTTAAGCACTTGGGCTTCAGGCCAGTTATTTTACGTTAGGAAGGATTGCGGTCTGCACTCTTGTGGGAGGAGAGGCTGGACTCTGCCCTTCTGAGCTGAATAAGCGACTTTTCTTGATACTAAGTATAATTTTTGTTGCTTTCCACATCTGAATACCTAGCGACTGTATTTCGCCTGCCTTTCTGTTACACTGAAGCTGTTTGTACTGCATTTAACTTAATATTGCACTTGGAATCCTTGTTTGTTACTATTTGACTGTATTTGTAGCAAATTCTTCTGTGTAAGCTGTAGTAGCTGATTCATAGCATTTATAAGTGTTTGCTGTACCTGTTTCTGCCTGTTCTGTGAAAAAAAAAAAAAGAAAAATTATCTCTTGTTTTTCCTGCTTTACTAGTTTAGTCCAGTTTCAGAGTTGCTGATTCCTGGGCTTTGGTTGTAGTTCCTGTGTACTGTTTCCTTGCCTTATTTGGGGAGAGGAAGTTACCTTGCTTACCAGTGGGAGTGGGAAGCATTGAGCTGCCTTTGTCCAGTTTTGTGAGGTTTCAGCCAGTAACTAGTAGTTTATTGGTCGTTTTGGGCCAGTTTCTAGCTTTTCCAGCCCCTGGTATAAAACGCGTAAACGCGTTAAGCTGATTTAGAGGAGCTGCCACTGTTGCACACTAGGGCAGCCGGTTAGGCAGGTTTAAACTATTCGGCTACCTAAAGTCCACTCTTCAAATTTTCCTTAAAACTACCTTCCTCGAACTATACTACTGATCTAATCAGCTTATCCTATAACTAAAAGATCATCTCCACTTGACTCCAAGTAGACTATTCTCTATCTGTTAAACCTAGCACTTGCTCCTACAGTACTTATTACCTTGATACGGCACTCTTGTCATAGATAGTACCCCAAAAAGGTAACCCCCATTTCTCGGTCACCCACATCCCCTGAATCTTTTTAAAGTTTTTGTCTATCCTTCTAGCATGTCGAGGGATCAGTTGCTAGTGTCCTCTCCTGCTCAGCTGGTGAACCTGGGAATACTGAGGCAATGTTACAATTGCCTCATGTACACAGACAACCCTCTCCTCCTCCCACAAAACACAAATACATGCGAGAGATGCAACTATACGGCCAAACTGGAGGCTGAGCTCTCTCTCCACATAGGACTGGCAAGACCAGTCAGGAGGAGAAGGTTACCACACACACTATAGACCCAGTCTCACATAGCACCATTACAACCTCAAATCATACACATAAACACACAAAGACATACTCGGAGGCTCTGATCAAAAATCTACCAAAACAGCAGAGGCCACCAAAGCAGACACCCAAACAACCACCACCTCAGAACACAACACCTGCAACACATAGACCTCACAGTCAGAGTGTCAAACAGTCACAGCCCTTAAGGCCAAACACAATGCCAGACACACTAGTCATTGGTGACTCCATAGTCAGACACACTGATGTCCCGCTCACCAGACTGAGTAAGGAGAAGGTCACAGTAAGCTGCCTGTCGGGCGCTAGAATCCGCCACATAACGCAAGCACTCAGGTCTCTCAACAGCAAGTACAAATATGACTCAGTCATTGTCCACGCTGGTGTAAACGACCTGAGACGCACCTCCTTGGACTACATGAAAAGAGACATTGAGGAGCTCTCTGACTATGTAGCCCAGGCAGGTATGACCCTGACCTTGAGCAGTATCCTACCTTCACCAAGAGTGATGCCACAATACAGAGATAAGATGATCAGCTTTAACAATTGGCTTAAACACTGGTGTCATTCAAAGGGGATCCAGTATCTGTCTGCCTGGGATGACATGCTGGACAAGCCACGCTGCTTCAAGGGACGGCTTGCACCTGTCACCCTGGGATTCCGGATATTGGCAAAGGCTCTTGCCACCCCATAGTGCCTTTTTAGGCAAGGCTCAAATTCTAAACCTACCACCCTAGAACACAAAAAGGAAAAACTAAGGGTAATGCTGCTCAATGCCAGAAGTCTCAATCTCAAAATGCACGCACTCGAGGCCCTTCTCAGTATGGAGAACATCGATGTCTGTGCTGTGACAGAAACCTGGTTCAAGGCTCCTGAGAGCACCCCAGCGCTATCAGGTTTTACCTCAGATCATGCGTTCCGCCCCAAAATCCGGACAATACCAAGAAAGGAGGGGGGGTATCCATATTCATTAAGGACACCCACACCTCAAGACTGGTGGCAACGCACGATGCATCGGAGACCATCCAGGTGCAATTAACCATAGGCAAGACTGCTCTGCAAATTGTAGCATGTTACAGGCCACCCTCACAAACTCAGGAACCTCACATGGCCTTCCTGAAAACACTAGAGGGATAAATGTATCACCAAACACCATCATACTAGGTGACTTCAATTACCCTAATATAGACTGGGAACACTACTCAAGCCCAAACACCCTAGCCCAAAAGTTCCTGGAATTCATAAACTCAAATGCCATGGAACAACTAGTCACCATCCCCACAAGAGGAGATAACATACTTGATCTCATCATCACGAACATGGGAGCACAATGTTCAACACCGGAAGTATACACCTCACTGGTGAGATCAGATCACAAACTAATCTCGCTGGAGGTCCTCATCCCACCCCACCTGAAATAAAAAGACCACAGTAAAGAACTTCTCAAAAGCCGACTTCACACTTCTAAAGACTAGTGTGGTCTCCTTTAAGGCCCCGAGCTGGTGGAAAACAGTACTCAAGCCGCTGAATCACTTACAGACGCCTTCTACCAGCACCTGCAGGACTGCATGGATAAGGCAATCCCAAACAAAACAAAGACTCTTAGTACCAAAGGCAAGCGTCCAGTCTGGTGGACCCCAGCCATAAACAAACTCTACAAAAAGGAGGAAGCTACTACAAGATACAGCAAAATCCTTAAAAGGTAAGACACCCTTGATCACTATAAGTAAAAAACTAAGAGCTCTCATAAAATCATCCAAAGCAAATTTCGAGAGAAAAATAGCTAAAGACTCAAAAGACAATCATAAGGCCTTCTTTAGCTATGTTAGACACCTAGGAGGAAACTCCCAGATATGCTCAGAACTAGTTCAAAATGATGTGAAGATTACTGATCCTACAGACATTGCCAACATACTGGCTGACAGGTTCAGTGCAAACTTCTCCCCTCCCCAAAGGAGAGATATCTATACCAAACGATTGCAGCCCCCAAACATCTCCAGCCCAAGTGAGAACTGCTCTCTCCAAAGCAAAAACACAGCATCCATGGGACCTGATGGTGTCCCCGGCTGTGTGCTCCACGAACTCAATGAGGAATTAAACCCACAGCTAGGACAGCTGTTTAATCAAAGTCTTACCTCTGGATACGCCCAGGAGTGGCGCACTGCAACTGTGGTCCCACTTCACAAAGGCGGTGCCTCCACCGACCCTGGAAATTACCGGCCCATTAGCCTGACAAGCCTTATCTGCAAAGCCATGGAGAGGATCATAATGGACCTCATAAATAAAGACATAGGAATTTGCAGACTTTGGATCCAACCCAGTTTGGCTTTGTCAAAGGCAGATCATGCCTTTTAAACTTGGTTGACTTCTTGAAACAGTCACCAAAGCCATTGACGAGGAAAGGCAGTCCATACAGCCTACCTCGATCTGGCTAAGGCCTTCGATACAATACCCCACTCGGGTATCATTGAAAACTCATCAGCTTAAATGTTAACCCATACATCACAAGATGGGTTGCAAACTGGCTGAGTGACAGAACCCACAGGGTCAGAGTTGCTGGCGCCATGTCAGACTCAAAACCTGTCACAAGTGGTGTCCCACAGGGCTCAGTCCTGGGCCCACTCTTGTTTGGCATCTACTTTTCCAAGTACAAGCAAACACAGGAGGGTTATGGCTGACAAAGTTTGCAGATGACTGCAAACTGGGCCATAGTAGAAAACACATCTGACACAGATATCCTTCAGAAGGGTCTCACAGAAACGGATAACTGGTGCCAGAGCCACGGCCTGAAGTTAAATGCCAAAAATGCATAGTCATACCCTTTGGGAAAAACAAGGTTACCCCTAGCTACCAAATAGGTGGCAATCCACTGAGCACAGAAGAAGTGATCAGGGACCTGGGGACCCAGGTTGATAGTAGTCTGTCATTCGACACCCATGTAGCTAAAGTAGTTAGGAAGACTTTCTACATTGCCCACCTTATCATGAAGGGATTCTCATCTAGATCAAGGGAGGTCATAGTCTCCCTTTATTCATCACTCATCAGACCAATGATTGAGTACAATGCCCCATTTGGGATGTATCTGACCCGACACCTGCAGCAGCTGGAGAGGCCACAAAAGTTCCTCACCAAAAGGATAAAGGGTCTCAAAATCTGTCCTATGCGGCCGGACTGAAAGAACTGCAGCTCTATTCAGTCGCCACCGCTTGCTCAGAGGTGACCTTTGCCTAACATACAAGGCCATGTCAAACCCAGAGCTGATGCATATGCTTCACCTCAAAAGATCTAGATCCATCAGAGCCACAAGGGCGCGAGACTTAAACCTCGACACGGCTATTAATAGGACGTGCTGGAGGGATAGATTCATTACCCAAAGACTCCCTATGCTGTGGAACAAAATCCCGGTACATGTGAGGCAGAGCACCTCGCTGGCCTTGTTCAAGAGAAATCTTGACCAATGGATGGGAGATCGCAGATATACCCCAGGGATTACCTCAGTGTTACTGCTCGACAGAGGCACAGCAAAATAATGGGTATAGTTCCCCATACTAAAGGGGTGGCGTAAGCCACAAAACGATGGGCTAGGCTTGTAAATGCCCTCGGGCAGATAGCCTAGTATGAACCTATGAACCTATGAACCTATGAAAGAAAGAAAGAAAGGAAATATAGGTTTGAAAGTTTAGAATGAAGTTTGCAGCAGCTTTGAAATAAATAGATGAAATTTTAAACCTATCATGTATGCATATCGTTTGATTTTTTTAAATTTACCAGAAACAGAGAACTAGGCTAGATCTTGTTGCAAATGTCATGATCACATAGTACTCTCAGAAGCACTGACCCAGTGTCATATTTACTGACTATTCTATTCACTTGCATTGTGAAGTAAAGGGTGGTATTCATAGTCATTGCACGGTCGTGTAAAGGCTATCTTTGCTGTCAGTGAATGAGTGCAGCTAAGCTGAAATTCACAGAGGGCACTTACACTAACGCAGAATGACCTCAAATGAACATGAGCAAATGAACTCATAATAAGATGTAAATGAAGAATGATGTAACTCAGCCTATCCTAATGAAGCATCTCTCATCTATTTGTTATTCATAGTGGATTTTTTCTGCTTTTCCAAGGTGTCCACATATACATTATATAAAGGGAGTCTTGCCAACCTTATCTACTTTGATTTCCTTGAAAATGCAATCACTTGCTGCTAGCCTTGCTATGTCCAGATGTGATTGGTTTGTCTTGGCTGAGCCAATACCCCTTTTGCCCAGTGGTGCTCACCTGATAAGAAGGTGGAGCTATAGGTATAGGATGACTCACATTAATGTTGATAATTAGGAGATACTTGATAGGATCAGAGTGGACAGGGACATTATAAGGGTCTTAGTAAGTATATATGATTCCTTTAAGGATACTGGAGGAATGCATACTAACTAAGACCCTTATAATATCCCTGTCCTTGTGGATGCTAAGGTATGTGTAGCCCACACAATACTTCCCACAGGAACCTTCCACAGACAGAGTGGGAGCATGTTGGAAATCTCACAGACTTCCACCTTGAGGATACTGCAGCAGTTCCTGGATGTACGCTTGGCACATGTGGATCAGTGCATCTATTTCCCAGTGTTACCTCAGAACCAAGCCAGGACTATGAGGTCCTTATATGGAGAGACACATTTCCTTGAGGTGTTTTGTGTGGTAGATTGCACCCATGTTGCAATTAGGACCCCTGCTGGTACACAGGGGAATAGTACCACAATAGGAAGAGATACCATTCCATTAATTGCCACATAGTGAGCGATGCATGGGGGTGCATCACCAGCATCTCTGCCCATCATCTTGACAGTGTACATGATTCCCATATCTGGCACACCAGTTCACTGTACCACCTCTTCCTACATGGAAGGATGCCCAGTGGTCATCTTGTTGGTAAGTGAAAAAGTATTTTTGTTTCTTTTTTTTTTCTACTGTATTTAAGAAGTTATTCATGGTAAACTGCATTGTTGAATACAAAACCACTTTTCCTTTGTTTTGTCTCTCATTGCGTGAGTCTTTGGCTTCCTGAAGAGCCATTTCAGCTTCTGGATGAGTCTGGGGGTGTCCTTCAGTATGTCTGACCTACTGCATGCAAGTTGTTTACTGCATGTTGCATTCTGCACAACATGGTAATTTTTCTGTCTGGTTGGGGAGTGACCCATGCTGTCATTGCAACTCCTGGTTCCTCTCCAAACATTGTTACTGATGATCAGCTGGCAGCAGTAGTAAGGGACCTCATGTAGTAGGCTTGTGCATGGCATATGGCTCCAGAATTATATGGACCCTGGCATTCAGATTAGTGTTTCCTTTCTTGTAAAAAATGCATAGAATATAATGCATGCATGCAGTGATATATGTGGATTATGCTGTGTGGTGCATGGTCTGCTCTCACTGTTCATTCAGCATTTTCTCTCTTCTGAAAATAATAGATCAAATCAGACTTGGTCCTTTTATGCAGCTTTTCAAGCCAAACAAAATTAGTGAGCACCTCCAACATTATAGTCATCCATTCAGTTTTCAGTGTAAAAAAGTTAATTCCTCATGGTGACTTTTATACAAAGATTGTTATAATACATGTTGCAATGAGTGCCATAGTTGTCTTTTCAACACATTTTACCATGGACAACTTCTTAAATACAGACTCATCCAGGCACATTCTTGAGAAGGTAAAACAACTCAATAGGATGTATTGTGCAACACAGTTAGTTGTGATTATTCCTTATATGATGCCTTATGATGTCACTGAACAGGAATCAATGAGCACTCAGGCATGACTTTTACAGTATTATTGCTTGTAATGGTCATGCCTGAGTGCTCATTGACTATTATAGAGTGACGTTATCAGGCATCATATAAGGAATAATCACAATTAACTATTTTGCAAAATACACTCTACTGAATTGTTTTACCTAAGTATGCAAGTACTGAATGTCCTTAAGTAGTAAAATTAGAACAAACTGTTACTTCAGTATTTAACATGAGTTCATACCTTGTATTTGAATGAAAATGTATAATTTTTGTTCTGTATATTATACAACATTTTTGAAGTTTATGTTGTCTGTTGAGGTACTGCACATCAGATAAATTTATTTTGTCATACACAATAATTTGTTTCTTCAGAGCCAAAAAATATAATTTGTGCAGTTGTGAGGGTAAAGTGGCAGCAGCAGTGTTTGTTTACATGGCAGGATACTCAGTTTAATCTGTAATTTTCTTGTGAATATGTTACTGTGAAAATTTGTGTATTACTGCTTTGAAGTGGTTGGTAACTGCTAGCTGTAGAAATGGTAATGCATAGAGCATCAGTGTTAATGACAGCAGCCTTATGTTACATCATACAGATTTGTGTCCACTGTTACCTGAGGTTTTAAGCATTAACATTACATGAATGAAATGCATGAATATTAAAGTATCTTAGGCATCCCCCCTTTTTTAGTAATTTATTCCCTTTGGAGTTAAACATTGACGTGTATCTGTGAAGGAGAAATTTTAAGTTACAGAACTGTCACACTTGAATCACAGCAGGTCATGGTCAAATGTGTCACACACATTCCCTAAACATAGGCTAGGTGATGGTGGAAATGATTTTGAAAAGGGGCTGTCATGAGGGCTAGATGGTGAGTTGGTACAATGTCATGACCTACTTGTTGCAGGTGATCCATTAGAGACTGATCTGACAATGCTGCAAGAATGTGATCAGAACCTCTAATAAGAGTTTCTGCTAGGTTTAGATGAATGTTGATGTGGCCTGCATGAAACCTCTTGTGCTTGTTCTTCCTGACAAATTACAGTACTTTCTTGTGAAGCACTTGTAGTGTCATAATCTGCTCCCACATGTCTGAGCAGAACATTGTACTCTTCTCTTTCCAAGACTAACTCCTACTTGAGTCTGGTAAGTCATAACTAGTGTTTGAATACAGACAGCCATCAATACTTAGTGTGCCACCATATCATGTATCAGTGGCAGTATCCCTACTCTGTACTATTTCCAAGTAGTAATGGAAATCCTCACACATACCCTGGAGGACTCCAGCAGTTTCCAGCTGGCTCCTTGTAACAGTGCTCTCAGCCCTAACAATGTCACAGCATATTTGCTGCTGGGTAGCCAAAGCTTTACATGTTTCCTGGGGTACCTGTGACAAAGTCCTGCATGTAGGTCCCTTTTGTAAAGATATCTCTGTGGACACTGTTACATCTGAATGTCTGCCATCATCCTGAAATTGTTTATCTGGGTGTAGAGATACTGGTGTTGATGTGCAGGGTGTTCCTCCTCTACAAGTGTGAGTGGCATGTCAGCTTGTGTTTGACCTTGTGTTGCACTGTTCCTTCCTGCAGAGTTACTAACACATTGTGGGGTGTGAGATCTGCCATTAAATGTGGTGATTGCATGCCACTTTCCTCAGGCTGCTTCATAAATATAGCTGTTATCTTCATTATCTTCTTAAATACCCATTCTGCTGCTGATATCCCCAAATGTATTGATATAGTGGAACTCTTTGTTTCTGCTACTGACCTTGTAAAAAAGATTTGAAGACATTATTAATAAAGAAATAGCATACATTGCTGAATGCTTTTTAAGGAGGTATGGGGGGCACTACCTTCATTGTCATTCTTTGCAGGCAAAGGTGTTTCACCTGTTAATTGCAATTGTCATATGTTTAATGTAATCATTCCATGTCAGTATTTGATTTTCTATATAAACATATGTTACTGTTCTTAAACCAACCTTCCTGCACAGACAAGTTCATACTAGACTCTGTGCCCTTGCACACCATTTTAAGTCTAATTAATTTCCTTCACTGGTGAGAATCAAACCTTGTATTTTGCATATATGAGGTAAACACCTTAACCATTATGCCAACTCCAGAGTGTTTCTATTTCAGTCATTGGTAATAGTTAGCATCCACACCACCTCTGATTATTCCAGTACCATCATCTTTTGTGTGATAGTCATACTCATGGATGGAGAGGAGGCATACCTCTCAACCTCTTAGTGCAATAAATCTGGACAAAGCCTAAAATAATGAGAAGACAAAGAAATAAAAATAGGGACAGATTTTACATATTGTCCTTATAAACTTAGAAAATTGATAGAACAACAGAATGTGTGTTAATATGCCAGTATGCATTTTCTAAAGGATATGAACTCTGAAACTTAAATGCATGTCATTATTTAAAGGCTTCATTCCTCGGTGATTTGTCAGAAATTTATGCCATGCTTACACTTATCAAGGGTATCAGAAATTGTCAGAGATTCGGGATGCATGGCTAGGCTTAAAATGGCCCTTGTGGTCGTTAGCCTAGTAAACACCTATGAAGTTATGAACCTATAAGAAAAATACAAATGTTGTGACAAACAGACCAAACATATAAGGCAAAAAGTTGAACATTCTGAAAAAATCTGGACATTTGATAGATATGAGAGGAGGTATTCTTCATCTGGTGTTAAAATGCAGGTGTAATACTTCAAAAAAGATAGCTAAGGCAATGTACAGCAACAGTAGCAATTATAAGTAATAAAAAAAAATTATGATTGCATACCGTTTTTCAATCCACCATATAAATGAAATGTAAATGTATTTCTTTAAAAAAACATATATGTGACAAAGCATTTTTGGTTAAACCAAACCTGCCAATAATAACAGTATCTGCTCTAATGGCCCTGCTGGTTAACTGGGTTTGGTTAAGGTGGTGCCACAGTCAACAGAAAGTGGTTCTAAATCTGTGAAGCCCTACTCATAATTTCTTCATTCTTGTTCGGTTTCTTCTAATCATGGCAGCACTTGTAAAGGCATGAGGCTGATCTCCAAGATAATCTGATAAGGAGATTAAAATTATGGTCCATCTTCTCAGGTAGTCATATCAGGAAAATATTGTGGCATACACAAGGGATTCTCGAAAAAAACAGACATCTGGCAGGAGATGGGTAAGCACCTAAAACCCCTGACAAGGATCATTCTAGTCAGCAGTGTCGTCACAGGTACAACAACTTATAGAAGCATAGGTCTGATCAGCTGGCTGAGTGGACTGACCAGGGATTGGGGAGAAGGTCAGAGTTCTGTATAAAATTATTTTTTTTATTTTATTTTGTTGTGGGTTATATTACACATATGCTTTTAAAAAAGATATGAAGACTGAATAATTGAAGGTATTTGTTAGAATGCAAATATGTACCTATAATGTTATAATAATGCAAAAGAAAGCATAAACATATCTATACACAGAAGTGCATCTGTTTACAAGTATACTGAATGTTTAAGTGATGACATAACTGTTTATATAAATACAAAGGAAACATCTGTATAAGTAGGATAATAACCTACATATACATGTCTGTAATCACATATATAGATCTGCATGAGTACACGTACAACTACTTGTTGTTATATTTATGCAGAAAGCAAAATAAAGTTTGCATTTCCATATTCATCTTTTGTATTACATTAACATAGCTAGTAATTAAATTACATGAGGACAGTTTATGTAGGCCAGGAAATATTTACTAGTATAATAGTTGTATAAGAAAGTAATTTATTTCATAATTATAACTGCATGTACAAGATGGCTGACATCAGTCAGGCAGCATAGCTTAGTCAGAGTGGAGGTTTGGGGGGATTGCAGTGTCAAGTAAATGTCCAATACATACTTTAGTGTGAAATTACTGATATTATTACCTATCTTATTACTTCTGCACACATTTTTAAATCATCACCCCTGCCCTCTCCAGCAGCAGCAGCACCATTACATACACACACGCAATCTCTCCCATTTCAACCCTCAAACTTTCTCTGAATGTCTATGACTTGCTGACTGGACCCCCTAAGAACCCAGCCCCTAGACATTGCCACCACCTACTTCAATGATATATTCAAAAACACTCTCAACAACCATGCCCCTACAAAAACCAAATGAATCAGAGCTAATGCCATCCCCTGGCTGTCCCAGGAAATCAAACTTACCATGTACAAAGAGATAAAACCTGGAAACTGGATAAAAAAACTAAACTACCCAACCACCAACTAAAATTCAAGCAACTTTGTAACTCCATAAAAAAAGTATAACTTGAGATCGTAAAACATACTATCTCAAACTTCAAACCAGCCACTCAACCAACCCTAAAAAGTTCTGGTCCACAATCTCCTCCCTCCTCTACCCAGGTAATAAAGAGAGTCCCTGCCCAAAACCAAACTTTACAGACCTAGACACTGCCACTCAATTTAACAACTTCTTCATAGACTGCATAGGCAAACTGTCCTCCTCCCCCCCCCAACAACAACTCTTCCACCCCCCAACCACTTACTCCCCCCCCCCTTTCAACCTTGAACCTATCCCCATGCATACTATAAAAAGACTACTACTCCAACTAAAACCTAGCCGGTATACACCCGACAACCTCCCAGCAGTCTTGCTAAAACTATCTGTTGACAGCATAGCCCTTCCCATTTCCATCTTAATCAACAGATCTATCCAAGAAACATATGTCCCATCCATCTGGTGCCAAGCATACATTACCTCACTACACAAAGGAGGAAAAAACACTGACACTTCCAATTTTAGACCTATAGCTATCCTTTCCCCTCTTTCAAAAATCCTGGAGAAAGGTATCCATACTCAACTTATGTCTTAGCTTACTCAAAACAACCTTCTTACCCCCCACTCAACATGGCTTCCTCCCTGGCCACAGTACCATGACTGCCCTCCTATCCTTTCTTGAAACCATAAATAAAGCTCATGAATCTAGTAAACCTGTATCTAACCTGTTCCTCGACCTGTCCAAAGCTTTTGACACCATCTCCCATCCTCTACTGTTAACTCAACTCTCATCACTCAACCTCTCCACCTCCTCCTTAGCCTGGTTCTCAAGCTACCTCTTAGAACATCAACAAGCTGTTCAATGGAAATCCTCACTCTCCCCCTTTCAACACCCCCCCCCACGGGGTCCCACAAGGTTCTGTTTTAGGACCTCTACTCTTCAATATATTTATTAACAATTTCCACCACACCATCCTTGACTCATCTATAATCCCATATACAGATGACTCGACTATCATCTGCTCTGCTTACACCACTTCTGATCTACTTCTAAAACCTCAGTCAGCCTTCTCTAACACAGAGTCCTGGAAGAAAATAAAACAATTTGCCCTTAATGCTAATAAAACTAAACATATGATCTTCTCCCCCTCCAGAAACTCCCCAATAGACAAAAACTCTTTCTCAGTACTCACTAGTGACAGCACCCCAATCAAAATTGTATCTAAACCAAACTCCTTGGCATCATCATTGATGACCATCTACAATTTGACCCCCGTATTCAATCCATCATTAAAAAAACACCAAAAACTGGGACTTCTATAGAGGCACAACCGCAACCTCTCCCCCTCCACTAGAAAACACTAGCTTCCTCCTACCTTCTCCCCTCTCTGATGTACAGTGCCCCCCTGTTAAACAATCTCCAACTCAGACTACAAACCAAACTTGAATCATGCTATAATAAAACAAGAAAATTTGCTTCCAACTCAATAAAACCCTCCCACCACTGCCACTCTCTCTACTCTACAGTGGCTCGAACTTCCCAATTACTTGAAATTGCTTAGACTCACTAATGCCCACAAGCTCCTCCACAAACCTACCAGCTGTTCCTCTCTCTCTACTGCACTAAGCCCCTACATCCCCAACTGCTCACTCAGATCAGACAACCAAAACCTCCTTTAGATCCACAAACAATCACAAACCCCTGGCCACCTGCTACTTTCTTGCTCCATCTCGAAACTATGGAACTCCCTCCCTCCCTTCCACCCTTCGCAATACCCCCAACCACACCAAATTCAAATCTCTATTGTTCTCCCATCCTATCTTACAACTAAATGGATCTGCACCCCCCACCAAAAATCCCCCCTCCAACCATCAACCCCTGCAGCTTCTACCTCCCCGTTATACACTAATCAGGGCAGTCAGCTACTGCACCCAGTCCCATCATTTCAAACTGGTATCCTTCCTTACAACAAAAGAAAAAAAAATTATGAATTCACATCACAAGTATTTTTCATTTTGTCTGTATCAAAAATATGTTAATTCACATTCTTTTTATTGTATCATACAATGTATTTCTTTGTGATTTAATTGTATTGTATGCTGTATTTTTCTCTAAAATTTTTATTGTTTTCATATAGTTTCATTGTAACAGATTTTGTAGCTGTTTTCGGTGCTTTTCCCCGGGTCTCCACTGAAAACAGGCTTCATGGCCCAGTGGACTTCCCTGGTTATCAAACTGAAATAAATAAATAAAATAAATAAATAAATCACCTTATATGCTTAGAACTGTTAAAGAAAAAAACTATCAAAGCACACACTTTTATACTACTGAGGAAATGAAAACTTCCATACCTTGCTACACTGTTTTGTGTGTTTGTATCTTCTGGCTGGACACAATTCACAGACCATCACACGCAGAGCATAATATTTAAAGAAACATTACAGCAAAAGTGTGTCTGTGTTTTTAACTTACAGTGAAGGGCAGATTAGCAAAGTATGAGAATTCAGATACTAATACATATTTCAACAAACACATACTAGGCAAATACTGCAGTGAATAGGATAGCTTACAAATAATAACTGTATAACCAATGACAAGGGAAAAGAAGTGTAATACAGGTAAACAAGAATTGTTTTCTGTCTCCTATTTATAGCTGAAGAACACATTTCCTACAATAGTAGACATGTAGAGAGACGTTCAAATTGGTTGAATCTGCTGATAAGCTTGATTAAAGTAATAAACAGTATTGCATATTTGACTGATTTGATTAATGTATATAGGGAATTAGTTAATACAGAATATTAACTGAAGCACCATAATACATTTGATACATTACTGCAAGCAAGAGTAACATATGTCAGTATATAAGTGCAGTATTTCTGTCTTTAGCTCTTTTTATTACTGTATATAAAAAATATTTAATACAGAATTATAACTGAAACACAATAGTGCATTCAGTACGGCACTGCAGTCCAGAGTGAGATATGTCAGTATATAAGTACACTGTTTCTGCCTTTAACACAATATATTACAGTATATAAAAAATATTATTACAGAATAGTATCTGTACATTCAGGATGCTCCTTAAAGCAAGAATGCGAGATACTTCGGTATATGACTAATGTATTCTGTCTTTAACTGATTTATAATATTTAAGTATTTATTAAGGGTGTTTTCAGTAGAATATTCCAAACAAATGCATATTGGGTACAAACGTATGTAAACCCACCAGAACTTTACAGCAATGCACTCTCCTGCCAAGTAAAATGCTTCCTATACAATTTCATCCAAAATCCTGCGTAAGTACTTCCCATATATTCTGTTTTACTTCAGTAAAGATTTATAAAATAAAAATGCTTTAAAGTAAGAAATTGAATGTTATGTAACATAATGTGTGTATTTATTGCATGCATTTCTCTTTTGTCTCTCCCCCTTTTTTCTGTGAGTTTTGTTATTTTAATTATCTATTCCTCTGTCCTTTATTATTTTCTTTCTATCTCATTTATTTTCAGTTTTTTGCATATTCAAAATCCTCTGAAGCAACCCAGGCACATGCCTCCCAGGTTAGGAAGTGCTAACCCTCTACTTCTCCAGGGATGTCCTTGCAGGATGAGGGTGATGGCACTGGTCCTACATTCACCCTGGCACATGGCAACCTGGTAAGCCTCAGTGTGCAGGGCTTCAGGACTTGGCTGAGGACATGCTGGAGCAGAAAGTTGACTGATGTATTCAGCCCACCTAAGCCAAGCTTCAGCATGCTCCAGATGCAGATTCCCAGCTGGTGCCAACCACTGCACCACCACAGGCCCCTAACCTTTCAACATCGGGATCTTTCACTGCCCCATCATCTGGCAGTGGAAGTGTTTAAGTGTCTGGGGGCTGGGACTCCTGCTAGTGCTTCTTCAGTCCTTCTTCTCTTATTCTTTCATCTATACCCTCTTACTTACTTCCCTCCCACCCAAATTACATTATTATATAAAAATAATTTGAAAAATAAGGGGGTCAAGTCCCCACCTAAACATTGTGCCCCTCCTCTTCCACCTCCAACAGCACAATTCTCTGGATGTTCTCCTTCTGTCATCCGCTCTTTGTTGTGGCTCCCCTTTCCAATCTTTCCTATCTCTCCTTTCCACTCTTTAATGAAAACATCAGAGTGTCCACATAAAGATACCCCTATATAAAACATTTTAACAGAAGCATAGATGGCTCACCCAGCGTCCTGTGCCAGTACCATGAACCAGCACCCCACCCACTTAGCTCTTCAGGTGAAGGACAAAAAAAAAAAAAAACACTTTAATCTTACAGCTTATTATAGCTTCATGCCTGCCGCCAGCTCTTCCAATGAACAGTAAAAAAAAAAAAAAAAAACAGACATTCCTTTAATTGGCACCAACCTGCTGGCCAAATGAATGCGCATGCCTCTCTTCCTCCTGCCCAGCCATTCAGGTCCTGTTTCTGTGCCCTTCCCTCAGCTCTCCCACCTTTCATTAAAATAGTTGCAATCAGTTGCTACAGTATATAGCCTGCCTGTATGAAACACTACAGTGCTGCTCATATTAAAAAAAAAATTCTTCTTATAAATTGTAGCAAACTGCTTGCTACAAATGTAACAGACAGTTGCTACAGTTACCCTGCCTGCATTAAGTGCTAATGAGCTCAGGTTTTAGTTAAAGAAAAAATATTTTCCTACCTTTTAAATTGTAGTAAACTATTTGCTACAATGTAGCAAGCAGTTGTTAAAGTTTAGACCACACACGGAACACAACAGTGCTCAGGTTTGATTGGAAATGCAATACCACTTTTAAAAGCTGGGTTGGCATTAAAGAAAGAGATCAGGATTGGCTGATTGTGCCCCAATTCTTTGCACCTAGGTAGTTACCCCTCTCACCTTGCCCTAGCTATGCTACTGCATTTTAAACCCCTTTATATTTTTGAAATATTAATAATAAAAGCTGCATAGCTGACTGCTTGCCTTAAGTGTTTCAAGTGCAAGTGTGCATAGCCACATCTATTCACAATATCTGAAAACATACAAAATAATACTAAACCTATAGCTTTTACATAGTACTTTGTATGTATTTAATGATTAATTTAAGATAGTTTACACTTTTGCCGTAAATGGGTATGCTTTTTAAAACCACCTTAGTGTTAATATCCTACACTTAGCTTATTTGCATGTACATGTAGCAGCACTTCTTGCAAATTACCGCTACTTAGCTGTGAACTCCTGGACTATGAACCACCCAAAACCTTTCAACTCATTTATATACTCAGTGTCCACACTGTACTCTTCAGCTAATAGGTTCATGTGAATATATTAAGGACTTGGATTTGTGCTTGTTCCATCATTATAGTTCAAACTTTCAATAATATTTTTCCTTGTTTTCTACAAATTAAATGTAAATGGATAAAAAAAACTCAGAAACCTCATAAACGGAGAGAGTGAGAGCATTGTTTTTTAAATGGTAGCAATTCTTGGGCAGGTTCCACTGAACTTTCTTTTTGTGATATTGTGGAACTTCTCTTACCACTTTATAGACATTAATAAAATACATGAAAAAATATTACTCCTTTACTAATAACCAAGTACTTTCATCCACATGTACAAAATGGGATTTCTTCAGGCAAAAGAAATTGTGTGTTGGTAGTAGTTAAATAGCACTAAAATTTGTGACATGATCAGTGCCATTCCATGAAATGATTTCATTGAAACAGATGCATAACTGAAAATAATATATGCAAAATTTTAATATAACAAACCTACCACATAAAATCGGTTTGCAAAAAGTACAAATAATAAACAGCGAGCATTATTTCAGTCTTCGCCCTTTTTATACCAGGTAGAAACATTTCTCCCAGTAAGAGTTACTGCTGGAGATATCTTTGATCTAAAAGCAGCTCTAAGTCATTCCTTCTTTCAGTCATGAATACCTTTCAGCGTACAAAAATTGAACTTTTTTAAATCAATGCAATTACAAGAATACTTAGAAAGCATTATGTATACAGTTCTTCCTAACTGCATAATTGCATGCTAAAATATACCAACTAAAATTACAAATAGCCCCTTCTGCACAGAATAATTCTTGGGTATAGCACCTTGCTACATAAATCACACATTTTGCACTAACACTCGATATGATCAGCAATGCCAGGAGTGTGCATATGGGGTATTGGTAAATGGATGTCTCCTTCAATAGTTTTATAGAGTTGAATATTTAAAACTATGTAAAAAAGCAATCAAAGTAATTTTATTTGGCATGGGTTTCAGCCAAAAGATGAGGAAAGGTATCATTGCTCAAAAGATACTGTGGAAGGAAAAGAACGTATTGAAATTTGACAATAATCTGGAAAATTGTGTTATCTGTAAATTAAAAAGGCTTAAATGTGAGGGTCTGTTCACTGCATTTACATCCCAAATTATTTAATTATAGACATTTGGTTACCGAGAAAGTCTGACTGGGTAGGTGCCCATTTTCAATGGAGGCCCAGCAAGAAAAGCTTAAATTTATAAGAGAACATTTTAGAAGAATAATCTTATAATCTTCAAAAATAATACAAAAACATCTACAGTTTAAATAATAACAGCAAATTAGACATAATGTGAAAACAATGGTTAAGACTAGGAGCAACATTCATGACAATGATTTTAATATTTAGATACATTTTAGCCAGCTTGGAGAAATTAAAGGGAAGTTAGTATAATACCAACAGAAACTGCAATATGAAGTGGGAGAAAAGTCCTAAAAATAAAAGTGTAACTTGTTTTTATTCATGTGGCTCAGTGGTTGTATCACATTTTGCGCTGTTTGTTATTTGGAAGGATTTAACATGCTACTGAAGGTCTTTAGCTGGATGGTATCCTAACTTGCCAATGGCAGAAAGGCCACATAGGGATTTTTAGACTTTTGTTGTGCAGCTAAGATTAGAAAGGAATCTGCTTTTCCAATTTGCTTCAAATGAGCTTGGCAACTAATGTCTAGCCTACAGAAGTCACTTATGCATGAATGTATTTATTCACTTCCTTATTGCCTGCTCTGTTAGATCTGAGGCAGAGTAGTGATTTCATGTGGGAAAAAAGAGTAGTAAGTGAAGCAAAATGAAATTAACATACACTTGTCAGCAATCTGGAAGTATATGTTGAATATGCAGTATTCTTACTGGTGAGATTACTCATATTCCTATTTATAATTGTGATTCTTTTATTTACTTTCCCCCATGTTTTCTTTTTCTTTTCTTTTTATTAAGCTGGAAGAATTAGGTGAAGAGAAAGTGAAACATTAAAATATGGAAAGGCAGGAGAGATGACTAGATAAGATTAAGGGAGCCCAAGCTTCAGGATTCTGGAGCTGTGGAAGAATGTGTTAATTTCCAGAAAGTGATTTTGAAGGATGATTGAGGAACAGTGAAGCTTATAACTTGCTTGCATTTGGAATCATTAGTAAAATATTTCTTGATTTACATCTTCAATTATTGGTAGGAGTTGGCTTCTTTGAGGAATGATTCCCAAAGTTGAGCTACAGGTATTGAAAAGCAATAGCTAGTGCAATGGAACCTGTTTTAGATGACTTGTAGGGGAGCTCAAATAACAGAGGTATGCCATATGTGATGCTTGGAGCTACTACAGGTGGAATCTCGGGGCAACTGTCAATACATTCGTTCTGGTTGTCTGTTGTGTTGTAGGTGTGTATTGTGAGGCAAATAGCAAGTAATGGGAAACAATTCAGTTTGAGCATTGTAACTAAAAGTGTGCAATCAGCAGATTTACTCTTGAAGGACAGAAATTAATTTTGCTCTAGAAAGTAAAAAGCAACAGTATCTATTTGGACTAAAGGTGATAAACTTTTACATATGGTTGACAGTTTAATTTGGGTCTTTCGGCTTTTCCCGGTTAGGGGTTGCAACAGCGGAACTCCGGTCCACTAATGATTGGCAGTAGAGTCTTATGTGCTGGCTTGCTGCGCCTAATGCACAACCTTCAATGAAGGAACGCCCATTCAAGCATGTCATCACACAGAAGACGCTCTAACTGAGAATCGAACGGGCAACGTCTAACTGTGAGGCGACAACGCTACCGCAGCGCCGGAGTTAGACAGCTGAAGAATTCTCTTTTCTATTTCTTAATGACACTTTAGAAGAAGTTTGATCATCCAGTTACCATGCTATCCACACAGAGAAGGAGTGGAAGATAAGGGCAGTCTTCTTCCACACAATAGACAGTCCTAAACAGACGGTATGTCAGGGACTTCCTAAAGGAGGACTCGAACTCATACAACTGAATCATGGAAGGTAACTGATTCCAAATGTCCAGAACAATGTACACAAAAGAAATCCTGCTAGGTGTCTTAAGTCACATCCTTAAAACAGCTAACATTCCCCTTACCTGAGCTGCCAGAATGGAAACTCTATCAATTAAACAGAATGCATGCTGTGTAGGGCACAGAAAGTGAAAGAAAGAATCTTAAAACAGACTTTGTCCACAATCAGTAGCGAATACAGATCTCGCAACACAGGTGTGATATGACATGTCCTTGGTGTGATAGTGAATAACCTTTTCATGGATTTCTGAACCCACTGCAACTGAGCCAGATCACCATACTTAAGCCCAAGTTAAAGAGTAAAGTAGAAGTCAAGGCACTGCAAAAACAGAATGACTTACCATGTGTCAAAGACAAAATGTAGCATCTGACCTAGACAATATTTTAGATGCAAATAATATGTCTTGACAACAGCTGATTCCTGGTCTTTCTGTGTTAGCCTACTGTCAGGAATAATTTACAGATCTCAGGCATGAGATAAATATTCCATCTGACTGCATCACTTGCAATTATCAGAGGTAAGGATGGATGGATAGTGGTATGCAATGAATGTTTGTAGTTTCACTTTTCTCTACAGTCAGCCAAAGGTTATTTAGACAGTCTTGCTTTTTAATAGCCAGATCATTATATCTCATCATTTCTTAAATCACATACTATTTTGTCTCTTAGTAATAAAGAATGCAACTTAACAAATTCACAGCCTTTTCTGAATTCTTTAAGTAGCATAAGCATTTATAGTATCTACAGGACATTATGTCTGTGACTACAAATCCTTTCTATGCTCACATTAATTACTGAACATATCTGTCATTTTGTCTTTCTCCTCCTCAAGGAAAATAAAAAAAAAGTTATAAGATTTAAATGCCTTCACATTTCTTTCCCAGAAACATGCACAACAGTGGCATACTGTGCTTTTTCAGGCTTAATGGCTGTTCAGCTCAAGAGTGAGAAATAAACAGTTTCTAGAAGCACATATTTCCACTTTACTACTAAGTTGCCTTGCAGGCAGAGAATTCTTGGTTGTTGCAGCTGGCACATTTTTTTTTACTGTGAATTATATTTCTATGCTTAGAAACAGATCAACTATTGAAACTAACTACCCCACCCCATCCTCCTCTCCAAACTCTCAATTTAACCTCTCCTCATCAACTGTCTCTTGGTTCAACAGGTACCTCACTGGCAAACAGCAATCTGTCAAATGGCTCTCTGCTCTCTCTCCCTTTCTTCCCATTAAAATTGGTATCTTTCAAGGCTCATTTCTAGATCCCCTTCTTTTTAACATCTTTACTAAACAACTCCACACCTCCTGTCCTCATTCATCACTCATACAGTAAGCAGACGACTCGACAATCATCTCCATCACTGACAACCCATCAGACCTGCTAACCATGACACAAAAATCTTTTAACTTTACTGGAACATGGCTTACTAACCATCAACTCATACTAAACTCCAAAAAGACAAAACATCTACTTTTCCTCTCCAAATCTTAATACCACCTCAAATCATCCTCATTCACCATCTCTCCTCTCAATAACACAACTATCTCAGCTGATACCCACACTAAGGTCTTTTGAGTAATAATTGATGACCAACTTAAATCTGACCACCATGTACTTCACTGAATCAAAAAAAACACCAAAAACTCAGACTACTCTATCGAAATAAAAGGTTCCTCACACCTGACTCCAGAAAATCACTTGCCCAAGCTTACCTTCTTCTTAACCTCCTCTATGGCTCACAAGTCTTAACTCACTTACATTTCTCACTACTTTCCAAACTTGAAACTACCTTTAACAAAGTTGCGAGATTTGCTGCTAATTACCATTTAAATCACACCATTGCCATGCTCTCAGGATTCTCATCTGGCTTGAGTATCCTAATCAACTCCTGCTAACCCAACTCCCCATCATCCATTCTATCCTGAACATGCCCTCCTCCTGCCCTAACATCTCCTCACTAGTTTCCCACTATACCTCCCTCCCTCAATCTCTCAGAAGCTCAGACCAATGTCTCCTACAGATTCCCAAACCCAAAAAATCTGTTGCATAGAATCTCTACAGCTATTTCCGTGATCTCTCATGGAACCTTAGAAACATTGCCCATACCCTTGAATTTAAGAAAGCTCTCAAAAACTACCTAAAAAGCTCCTGGATATGTCATTGCAATCATCCCACTTAAACACCATCCTCTCTTCTCCATCACTTACCACACTTCTCCCTTTCCTTCCTACTCCCGCCTTTCCTGTATCTCTTTATTACCTGTCACTTTTGTGTTGGTACATGAATAAACGAGTCTTTGTGGGTTCTGTTTAAGCAGCTTTGTTCTGTATAAACACATCACTGTAGAGGCTATTGACTATGACTAAGTAATGTATATACAAACTAACTGCTGTAATCATACATGCTCACTCACTGGCTGCTTCTACAAAATGGCACTTGGAATTGCATGTGACTGGAATATATACATGCACACACAGCCTCAGATGCTCCTTAAAGACATAGCGTACACATGCTACACTCTGATCTACATCCTCCCTCTTTGAGAAATAGATCATGCAATTTGCCATGAGATTATTTAGCATGCAGAAATCAGATAATCTAAAGACATGCATTATACAATACTAAGTACACATGTATATACAGTCAAGTCCATGTTGCTGTGTATTTCACACTAGGCTTAGAAACTCGTCCATATTGCATGATATAAAATTGGGAATCAGTTTTAGCAACTGGAACAGTCTCTGCAAAATGGTTGACCTGTGGAATGTTAGAATTACTTTCTCGAACAGAATCAGACTTTTGAACACAAACTGATCTGGAAACAATGTCTGACTCAGTCTCTGATTTAGATTCTCCATCACAGATACAATGTTGTGATTGCAATGGTAATGATTCTGGTACAGGAAGATGATGTCTGTAATTCCTCCTATACTCTACACCCTCAGAGTTTACCCAATAAGATCTCAGCTCGGCACAGATGCCTGTTTTCTGTCTTATTCAATCAAAACCTTTTGTTGTATGGATTCGTACCATCTCTCCTACACTCAATGGATGAAGTAATCTGCTCGATCTGTCATAACTAAACTTCTGGATATTATGCTTCTTCAGAAATTGAGACTTGATGGTTTTATTGCTCTTAGAGTTAGGCTTCAACAAATTTGATGAAATAGGTAGCCTAATTCTAGTTTGTCTGGAAAATAGTCTTTGAGCAGGTGAGCCAAGAATATCGTCAAGAGGTATGTTTCTGAGATTAAGTAGATTCAATAATACATCTGTATTGTCATGCTTTGACTTTTCAAGTAATTGCTTAGCACTCTGTACTGCACGTTCAGCTAGACCACTGGATTGAGGATATTCATAGCTACTAATAGCATGTACAAACTCACATTCACTCACAAATTTCTGAAACAACTGACTAGTAAATTGAGTACCATTGTCAGAATAAAGTTTGTGAGGACTACCATGAATTGAAAAATGACATTTAAGCTTAGTGATAACAGCTGTTTAGGTTATGTTTAGACCTATCTCAAACATGTTTGAGTAAGAGCCCACAAAAAACAAATAGTATTGATTATTCCATTCAAAAATGTTAGTTGCAACAATAGACCAAGGTAGTTCAGGTAGCTCTCTTAACGGTGCTGTCAGCTCACAGAAATCTGGCCAACCTGCCCAAATAGTTGACCATGCCCAGAAAACATTGTAAACTCTGCACATTATCTGGTGGAAACATCTATAAAATAGCTGTTTGCTTGGTTGGGTCGGGTTTTAAGCCTGTGCTTGTAAACAAATGTCCTATGTAGGTTACTTCTGGAAGCCTGTATTTGCACTTCAGAGGATTGAGCTTCAAGTTCACTTCACATGCTCTGTCTAGGACTTTCATGAGGTTTCTGGCATGCTCTGCTTCACCATTGCCTTCAACTAGTAGACCATCTACTATATGGCACAAGGATAACCTGAAAAAACTTGTTCCATTGCACGCTAAAAGACTTCATTTGCAGAATTTATTCCAAATGGCATCTTTACAAACCTGTATATACCAAACGGGGTACTAAAAGTAATTAGAAATGATGACTTGTGATCCAGCATCACTTGCCAAAATTAACACTTTGCATCCAAAACAGAAAATAAAGTGGCATTTGGTATTAGAGCTGCGACTTCTTCAACTGTGTACATTAGATGATATGGCCTCTTTAATACTTTGTTCAAATCTCTAGGGTCAATGCATATTCTGATTTCATCTGAGCTTTTGTTGTGAGTGGCTACAATGGACCACAACCATTCAGTCGGTTCTGTGACTGGACTAATCACACCTTGCTGTATCATCTTGTCCAACTAAGCTTTGACTTTATCTTGCATAGCTATTGGAACTCTTCTTGCCGGTCTGACCACTGGAGTGACTTCAGGGTCCAATTTCATAGAATAAACAACTGGAAGCTTGCCCAACCTGTTATCAAAAACTTCAGCATACTTTGAGAAAATGGCTTCTGAAAAACTTATACTTGGAACTGAACTCACATGATGAACTTCTTTAGCAAAAAAAAAGCAGATTCATTCTCAAACTATCTTTGAGACCTAATAAAGATTGCACTGGTCATTGAACTACATAGAATAATAAGTTGTAGCAGTTCTCAACCAAATGCCATGGAAGTATTACCTGAACCTTTGGTTTGAATTTCTTTACCTCCATACACAACGTCTCACACTGCTGGTTACATTGAGTTGTTCGTTGATTCTCACGTTTGCAAATGTATCTGCTGATATAACATTGCACTTTGATCTAATGTCTACTTTGAGCTCTGTGGATTTCCCATTGATCTGAACTGTGCAAAACACTTCACTCCTTGTCAATAAGTTTACTGCGTCAACTCTTTCTCCCAGTACTGATGTACCATCCACATAGAAAGCTGATTGTTTTGGCTCTACTTCATAAACTTGTTTTCTTGTATGGCCTTTCTTTACAACTGTGTGATGCTTACTTGACTTGCAAAACTTTTGAAAGTGGTTCCATGTCTTACACTTACGACATTGCTGACCAAAAGTTCCCTATTACGTTGTCAAACTTTTAAAAGTTTGAATGCTATATGGTCGAACCCATATGTTCGAACTTTAAACTTCAAATGTGTTAACGGAGATCTCCTTTCAGAGTGGAAAGGGAAGATTTCCCTTTATTGCACTGTAGTGCGGTCTCAGAGTTGGTATATTTAAAGAGTGGGAGGGTACAGGGTGGCTTACATCCCTGCTTGCAACTGTTAGGTAGGTTTTTTTCTGTTCTTTATTTTTTTTTTGTCATTTTCGAAATTTTAAAAGTTTGAGCATATGGGTTTGACCATATAGCATTCGAACTTTTAAAGTTTCGATAATGTAATATGAACCCGCTGACAAAATGCTAAATACTTCTCCCTTTTACACTCATGGTTTGCACCACAATTTCCACAGTTAACAATAAAGCTAGACTTGGGTTTTGCTGATTCACACTTGTATGGCACTGAGATGGCAGTGGGGCTTCCACTTCTCATAGAACTTTCTGGAAAACTCGGCACCTTCTTTGGAATTCCTGTGGTCGTCCTTTGCTTAGGCCTGTTTCTGCTTGCCACGTGTTGCATACTGTCTGCGTTTGCTCTGGAGCTTACTGAAACCATGCTTTTGTCACTTGTAAGCATGTTCGTGTGCCTTTCTGTCACCTCATGGATCTGAGAAATCTCTATTACTTTGCTTAATGTCATATCACTGTCATGAAGCAAAACCTTCCTCACTGCAGCACTATGAATACCACATACAAGTCTATCCTTTATCAGCTCATCTTTCTAGTCACCAAACTGACATATTTTGGCCTTATTCCTCAATTCAGTTATAGAAGCTGCAAATGTTTCCCCTGGCTTCTGATTTCTTGTGCAAAACAAATGCCTCTCTAATGTAATGTTCATTTGGGGGTTGCACATTTCTCTAAACTTATACTTTAAACACTTCTCTGGATTCAGCTTGCACAACAATACAGCAGTCTGCACCCTCGCCTTCATACACTGCTGGTGCATACACAAATGATTGCTCTATTTCTATAGCCTTGGATCCTGCTAGATTGAGCAAAACAAATGCCTTGTGCATGCATCTCTATCTGCTTTACCTGCTTGTATAAAAATATTGTACTCCTGTACAAATATTCTCCAGTTCTCTGCAATAATCTGGTCAAACACAAGTGGTTGTGGTTTTGAAATCCGTTTGCCATATTAACACATATCAGTGAAGGGTCTTGTAATACATACAAATATACCCACACACATATATGAGCATAAGTAATTGGCATGAACACTTAATCTGACTAATGCTTTTTTGCTTCATATCTGCACTTTCTATGTGCTTAGCAGTATTGTGCAAATTGAAAACCACATAGTGCTTTTAATTAAAGGAACCTTGTGAAATAAACCTTTTGGGCTTCTCAATGCTTTATTGCACTTTGCAAAATACCTTTTCAAATCTCCTAATGCTCCACTGTGCTTTATGAAATAACTTTTTAATTTTTTTGAAGCTTTATTGTACATTGCGAAATTCTTTTTAGCTTTCTTGTTGCTTTACAAAACTCAGTGAAATGACTTTTCAACTTATTTACTGCTTTATGGAGCTCAGTGTAATACTTTCTCAGACATTGTAATACTTTTATGAAGCTTTTGATTGGTAAAGGCTTAACAGAATCGGCAAAGGCTATAATGCTAAAGTAACTGCTTGGAAATTTATCAGTGAAGGCAGGCATGAAATAATCATGCACTATCACTTATTAAAGTCGTCACTTTAAGAAACATTCAAGACTTTGCAATGCAAGTGAGCAATTCGTGAGCACTGTAATACTCTTGTAATCCTTTGTAAGAAACACCTTTCTTTAATATAAGAAACTTGTTAAGCAATTGCACAATGCGAATAATCAGATTTTGGTTATCCAAATTCAATGCCTTTTGAAGTATGTGCACTTTGTAAATAACTAGATGCAACACACTGAAAAGTTCTCAAAATGGTGGCACCTTGCCAGGCAAACTTTTACAGTACAAGTAGCACTCTGTAATGGCAGCACTTCGCGAACAGCCACACCCAGCACAAGAAATTTTCTTGAAACAACCATGCTTCAACTGAATTACACAAAATATTTGCACTTTACACACAGTGAACCCTTTGAAATACATGCACAGTAATAAGCACACACTGTAAGCACTTTTACACATTCTGAGATACTTTGAATGACTTTAATTACTTCTTTGATACCAAATGAAGTCGTAGTTATGCCCAAACACAGCACTTTGCCAAGCATGGCAGTTGCTTTGCTTTATTTTTTATCTACTGTGCCCCTTTTTTCTTTTATGCCCAGTGTACTATCTTTGTGCTCATTTTACTGTAAACATGCCCAGTCATGCCTCAAACATACTCTTTCTGTCTTAAACATGCTCATTTAATATTTTAACATGCTTGTTTTAAATTTAACATGCTCGTTTTGTACTTTAAGCATGCTCATTTTGTCAAACACTTTTATCTTAAATATTTTCTTTAGTTACCAACATTTTGAGCTTTCCGCTTGACTGATAATGCGGTTTATGCCCCTGTAATGCCTTTTCTTGCCTCTTTTGCATCGAGTAAATAATTTGGGTTGCTTTTCTTTACCTTTAATTCCTTCTGGTTATGTTCGCTCTATTCTCTTTTGGTTTTCCCTCCGCTGTCGCCTTTATGTCGTATGGCTCCAAATGATTTGCTCTTTTCTTATACTGGTTCTGACACCGTGTCACTTTCGTGTTGGTACATGAATAAATGAGTCTTCGTGGGTTCTGTTTAAGCAGCTTTATTCTATACAAACACATCACTGTAAAAGCTTATTGACTATGACTAAGTAACTTATATACAAACTAACTACTGTGATCACACATGCTCACTCACTGACTGCTTCTACAAAATGGCACTAGGGATTGCACGGACAGCCTCGCATGCTTCTTAAAGACATAGCGTACACATGCTACACTGATCTACATTACCTACCTTCTTTTATCATATTACAGTCACCTACATTTCTCCTTGCTACTTTATTTCCCAGACCAGATAACCTGCTACCCCCATTCTATTTCCTACATAGCCACTAAATTAAATATCTACACCAGACTTAGCTCATAAAACAATATTCTTTGAATAGTACTGTTGTCCACTGATGACAATCCTAATGTGATTACCCCAGGTTTGCTATTACCTGTTTCTATAATTATAACTTTGTATAATTGTAATTTTTGATGTTATTCTCTTACTCTTACTGTAATAGTTAGCTACTTAATTTGTCATATTGTACTGCTTCAATATAGTTTGCTTAATTGTACTGTGGAGCTTTTCTCCCCGGACCTCCGCTGAAAAAGGGCAATAGCTCAGTTGGACTATCCCGAAAATGTCAAATAAATAAATAAATAAATAAATTTCTGTACTTCTGCAAATATTCGTCCCAACTTCTGATATACTGTAGGACTGAAATACCTGTCAGCATACTCATTAAACACACAGACACCATGAATGAGCTTCTACCTTCCACAAATTGTTTACACAGGCTATCTTCTGAAAAGAGTGTGTGCTACATGACATTCAAATTTCCTAAAAACATACTAGTTTATTTAAGCATTAGGTAACCTGTATACCACATAAGGAGTGGTTCTTGCCCAGAATTTGTAATTATTGGCCATTTGGGCAATCTTCCATCTCTCTCAACTTTCTGATTTGAAAGCCTACATTTGCACTTGTTTCTGTCCTGTAACTCGTCTAGTGCAGATACAGATTCTTAGTTTTAGCACGTAAATTTGCTTATTCATACTCAGCACTTGTTCAGAACTTGTAAGCACTAAATAAGCTACTAATTACTATAGCACTCAATCTTCCTTATTACCTAAAGGAAAACAGTTTTTGTACTTACTTTTCTCACTGGCATTGAGAAAAACAGCTCTTGTACTCACTTTCCTCACTTATCTAGAGGAAAATAGTTTTTTATTCAGGCATGCCCAATGGTCAGCTCCCAGTGTTCTCCCCTGTCTATCTGATGAATCTGGGCATCTTGAGGCAATGTAGAAATTGCCTCATGTACACAGACAACCCTCTCCTCCTACCACCCAGTACTATAACCTGTGAGAGATGCACTTATCTAGCCAAACTGGAGGTAAAGCTCTCACCAATCAAGACTGAACCTGACAGTCATGAGGAGAAGGTAAACATTTACACCACACCACACTCATCACATAGTCTCACTATGTCTACACCACTAAAATCCACACATAGAAACTCAAAACATTCATGGAGGCTCTCAATAATAATCTGCCTAAGCAACAGAGACCTCCAAAGCAGAAACACAAGCAACCTCCATCCCCCAACACAACCCAAATGACACATAGCCCACAGATTCAGTGTGCCACTCAAACACAGCCAATAAGGCAAAACAACATACCCAACACACTAGTCATAGGTGACTCTATAGTCAGGCACACTGATGTCCCACTCACCAGGCTAAACAAGGAGAAGATTACTGTCAGCTGCCTGTCGGGTGCCAGGATCCGCCACATAACCCACGCACTCAGGTCACTCCACAACAAGTACAAATATGACTCTGTCATTGTCCATGTTGGTGTGAATGACCTGAGGCGTACCTCCCTGGACTACATGAAAAGAGACATGGAAGAGCTCTGCGATCTGGTAGCCCAGGCAGGTATGACCCTAGCCCTGAGTAGCATTCTGCCATCGCCTAGAATGATACCGCAGTACAAGGACAAAATGATTGATTTCAACAATTGGCTAAGCTTCTGGTGTCATTCAAAGGGGATCCAGTGTCTGTCTGCTTGGGATGACTAGGTCGACAGACCACGATGCTTTGCCACAGATGGCCTGCACCTGTCGCCCCTAGGATTCCGGATACTGGCTAAGGCTCTTGCTGCCCTATAGTGCCTTTTTTAGGCAGGGTTCAAGTAACAAATTCACCACCATAACAGGAACAGGCAAGCAAAAACTGAGGGTAATGCTACTCAATGCTAGAAGTCTAAATTTCAAAATGCACTCACTCGAGGCACTCCTTAAAATGGAGAACATCGATATCTGTGCAGTGACTGAGACCTGGTTCAAGGCTCCAGAGAGCACCCCTGCACTACCAGGCTATAACTCATACCACACTTTTCGGCCATCTAACCTGGACCGAAACACCAAAGGTGGGGGGGTGTCCATATTCATTAAGGATATCCACACCTCCAGGCTAGTTGCTCAGCATAATGCATCCGAGGTTATCCAAGTGCAACTAACTCTTGGCAAAACTGCAATCCAAATTGTAGCTTGCTACAGATCCCCCACCATGCCCCAGGATTCCCACTCCTCTTTTCTTGATGTACTGGAAAATATTAGGGTTCAACCAAACACCCTAATAATGGGCGACTTCAACTACCCCACCATTAACTGGGAAAACTACTCATGTACTAACTCCTTAGAGCAATGCTTTCTGGAATTCATAAACTCCAATGCCCTAGATCAACTTATTCACACCCCCACCAGAGGCAACAATATCCTAGACCTAGTCATTACCAACATGAGTGACCGGTGTTCCACACCTGAAGTCAACTCCTCGTTGGTCCGATCTGACCATAAGCTAATCATCCTTGATATCCACATCCCACCCTCACCCCCCATTAAGGAAACCACAGTAAGAAATTTCTCCAAAGCCAACTTCATACTTCTTAAGACAAAAGTAGTTAACTGCATGACATCCATGCAGATGGACAATACAGTTACAACTGCTGAATACTACACAAATGCGCTCTATAAGCACCTACATGAGTGCATGGATCGTGCTATCCCAAACAGAACCAAGATGCTATCCTCCAAAAAAAGGAAGCCAATCTGGTGGTCCCCTGCCATAAACAAACTGTACAACAGAAGGAAGAAACTGTTGCAAAAGGGAGTAAAATTCCATGAGTGGAGGAGCTCCCTGGTCAGCCTCAGTAAGAAGCTGAGATCCCTTATAAGCTCCTCCAAAGCTAGCTACAAAAGTAAAATTGCCACTAATTCCAAGGACAACCACAAAGCATTCTATAGCTATGTCAAGAATCTCAATGGCAACACCCAGATCTGCTCTGAATTACAGCACAAAGGCATGAAAATTACAGAACCAACTGATATTGCCAACATCCTGGCAGATAGGTTCAGTGCTAACTTTACCCCCCCTACCCCTTAAAGGGCCCATATCTATACAGGAAGAATGCAGAGTCCCTGTAATCACAACTACGCAGGTGAAAGCTGCACTCTCTAAAGCCAAAAACATAGCATCCATGGGACCAGACAACATCCCAGGCTGCATTTTACACGAACTTCAGAATGAACTGGCTCCCCACTTAAGCAAAATGTTCAATAATAGCCTCGCATCAGGCATTGTGCCCACTTAATGGCGCACAGCAACAGTTATCCCACTCCACAAAGGGGGAGCCACCACTGATCCCGGGAACTATAGACCTATTAGCCTGACGAGCCTGGTCTGCAAAGCCATGGAACGTATCATCATGGAACTCATAAACAAAGACAGTGGTAACCTCCAAACTCTGGATCCTACCCAGTTTGGGTTTGTGAAAGGCAGATCATGCCTCCTGAACCTGATCGACTTCTTTGAGGCAGTCACCAAAGCCGCAGATGAGGGTAAAGTGGTTCACATAGCCTATCTTGACCTCGCCAAGGCTTTTGACACCATCCCCCATTCTGGAATTATAGCTAAACTCAATAAACTAGGCATAAATCCCTACATCACAAGATGGGTTGCCAACTGGCTCACTGACAGAACCCACAATGTAAAAGTTGCAGACTCCAAATCTGACCTCAAACCAGTGACAAGTGGAGTACCACAGGGTTCCGTCCTGGGATTGCTCCTGTTTGGTATATACTTCTCTGAAGTACAGGCTAACACAGAAGGCCTCTGGCTAAAGAAGTTCACAGATGACTGCAAACTAGGAGCCATAGTCAAGTCCCCAAATGATGTGAACATCCTACAGAAGGGCCTCTCTGAGACAGATGCCTGGTGTCAGAGCCATGGCCTCAAGCTCAATGCCAAAAAGTGTCATCCCCTTTGGTAAAAACTCTGTACCCATGAACTACCACATAGGCAGCAGTCTACTTAACACCGAATGTGTGATAAGAGACCTTGGGACCCAGGTGGACAGTAGTCTCTCCTTTGATAGTCACATCGCCACAGTAGTCAAGAAGTCATTCTATGTGGCACACCTCATCATAAAAGGGTTCTCATCTAGGAAAAAAGAGGTCATCATTACCCTCTACTCATCACTCATTAGACCCATTATAGAGTACAACGCCCCTTTTGGAATGTACCTCACAAGACATCTGCAGCAGCTGGAAAGGCCACAGAAGTACCTCACAAAGAGGATTACTGGACTCAAACAAATGCCCTACACTGACCGCCTCAAAAAACTCCAGCTTTACTCCGTAGCATATTGCCTACTCAGAGGTGATCTCTGCCTAACATATAAAGCTATGTCAAACCCAGAGTTGTTGAACATGCTACACCTAAAGAAATCCCAATCCCTCTGAGCTACACGCTCTAGGGACCTAAACCTTGTCACCACAATAAACAGGACATGCTGGAGGGATAGATTTCTGTCCCAGAGACTTCCCATACTCTGGAACAGGCTACCCATCTATGTCAAGCAAAGTTCTTTATTAGCACTCTTCAAGAAAAATCTTAATGAGTGGATGGGAAATAGGAAATACACCCCAGGGATCACTTCTGTGTCTCTGCTCTCAGTGGCACAGGAAAATAACTTTCTTGGGTGGCATAAGCCAGGGAACCTTGTTGGCTAGGCTTGCGTAGGCCCTTGGGCCGATAGCCTAGTACCTACCTATGAACCTATAAAGTAGTGCAATCTATAAAATTGCTTTGCTTATGTATTATTATTGGAAGCATTTCATTCTTTATACCATTATAACCATTGTACTTCTATACAGCTGTGTGCAGTATGTCCAATTATAACCTATTCCTTTTTTAAGACTTTCTGCTCTCGAGAACCTGGGCAGTGGCTGAAGTGGGTCCTTTCTGAATCAGTCCCTTACTCTGGACAACAAACAACAATGTAGAAACAAAGAAACAAACCAAAGCACAAGATTTCTTCTAGAGGTAAGGGTTGCAGTGTTCACATAACAAACCTTATTCTGATAAATATAAAAAGCAGTTTTAGTGTCCTTGCTGCAGGTATGAGAGATGCAAGGCTGCTCATTGTAAGCCTTCAAGTGGTGCCAATCATGGCATTTGAAAAAGAGTATGATATAAAGCTTCAGATGTGTTTTTAAAGTTTCAGATGACAACTCTTTCTCCAAGCTGCAATTATCTTGGACTAAACATGCAAAGTAAGGACAGTAGAAAGAGCCAAACTCCAGACATGGGGGTCTATGTTTAATCATTGAAGGGTACGTTCATTCAATCTCTGATGATCGAACACTAGACATTGAACGTTCAGGGAATGTGTGAGATGGGGAAAGTAACCAGTTGGCAACATTTGCCAGTCACACACACTGCACTATTTCAAACCCACCCTAACTATATATACCAACTGTGTGCTCTCACTACAGTGGGGAAAAGGGCAAGGAGGTGGGCAGCATCGGGGCATTTGTCCTTTTCCTCACTGTAGTATGATCTCGGAGTTGGTGTATATAGTTGGGGGGGGGTTCAAATAATGTGGTATGTGTGTGACGGCGAAATGTTGGGCAACTGGTTACTTTTCCCATCGCACACATTCACTGAACTGAATGTTCAATGAAAGGACGCTTCTGGTTTGTGTTTGATTATCAGAGGTTTGATGAAAGTAATCTTCGATGATTAAACATAGACCCCAGACATGGGGATACCAGAGAGAGATTGTACACTGCAAAAACACTTTGCTTTCTGGATAATGTTAAGTGTCTTGACTATATGTGTACACAGATAAGTAATTTTATACACCAAACATCAAGCATTTATAGTTCAAGTTATTGAGTTTTGAGCTATCGTGCTAGATTAATCTTGGATAACCTTTCCTATCTAGTAAATAACTTATCAAAACAGTTTAGAGATACTTTCTAAACACCTGACATGATCTTATTTATTTTTATTGAAACATTTATTTTGCTACTCTAAATAAATTATCCTGGGAAACAATATTCCCTATAAGCAATAATATCTTCTAAAATGATGTTGGTGCTGCAAGCTTTTTCCTAAATAGATTGTTTCATTACTTTCCATAAGGACAGGTTTCCACTGATAACCCTATACTAATTACGAAGAGGGCATTTATTTCAAATTTTACCTCAAATGATTCATTTACCACTACTTTATTGAGACTCTTGGTAGAAAAGGTAAGGGCTTTTGTACTGTCTAGACTCCATAAGCAGTTCAGATCATTACACCTAGAAAGCTAATACATTATTTGTGAAGATTCATAGCTTTTGCTATCCTTTGAAAAACAGAAAGTTGGGACATGAAATGCCCAGAAACTGATACATGAAAGAGATCAAAAGGTGTACTATTTACATTCTTAAGAATTATCATAAGACTTTTCCTGGGCAGTTAAGATTTATTCTATAAACAGTATGGATACTTCATCAGTTGTACTGTGGCTAATAATTGGAAGATAAATATCATTCTGGACTGCTTCATTCCATAAGCGTATAAAGTATTTTATACCAAACAAAATCTGTAGATGACAGGCCGGCTCATGCTGCAGGTTATTCAGAGAGGGATCTTTATGTTGAGTTTTCCTCATTACTATGTTTTATTGCATTTCTTTACTTTGTCATTTATAACCTCTGTCTGGAACTCATGTTGTGGACGGGTCTGTATCACTTCAGTCAAAATTCAGTTCGGCGAATGGCATTTTTTGTTCACTTGCATCAAACATGCCTTTTGTTGAACTGTTCATATTGGGATCAGGAAACATGCCCTTTCCTCACTGTAGTGCAATCTCGGAGGTGGTATATATAATTAACATCTGTGTGGGGGGAGCAGCCCTCCACAAGAGTGGATTTCCTTGAACGGCATTTCCGATGAAATGTCGTTCGCTGAATTTCCACTTTGCTGAAGTGATATAGACCTGATGTGGACATATTGCAAAACCCATCCTGAAGTTTTGAACCACCAAACTAGGAAGCAAGTATTTATTCTTTCACTGCCGGCTTGAAATCTTACTGCCTTTAAATGTAGTTGGTTCCCAGCAAAATGAAAGGGAACTTCATATCATCCTTAATAAAATATGCAGATTTATGACTTTACCTCTAAAATACATCATTGTGGTTTGATGACTAAGGTCAACAATGCTCAGGAATGTACCACGATAACCTTTCTCTTTGTCTCCCTTCTGCATAAAATGCTGTATTAATGGGGTTTTTTGCACCCTCCTCACCCCAAACATGTTAATGAGCTCACTCTCTTTCTCCTAGTATCTTCTTAAGTCTCATGTTAATGGTTCACATTTACTAGACAGGCCTGCATTTAAGATGAAGGTCAGTGAAACATAGGGCCTACTATCAAAAGCCCATCTCTAAACCTTTTAGATTCATTTTTATATCTACTAGTTGACTATTTGGATGGATTCTTTATTAACATAACAAAACTGAGGTGAGACAGATTAAATGATTCTGCTTTAGAAATTACTGTATCCCCATTCAAGAAAATCACTTCTTTATGGATATTTCTTATGTTTTGTTCCTGCACTTTACAAATAACATAATTTGATTGTACCAGGTTTCCCTTTATGTGGGAAGGAATTAAACCAATTCCTTGAGAGCAGTTTCCAGCTACTTTTCTTTTAAGACTGGAATTAAATAGTGCCATACCTCTGCTTTTGTGCAATACCTTTATTTTTGTTTTAAAGCTAACTAAATTTGGTAATGCTTTCCTAGGTTTTTATAGTTGGCTGGTTACTTTACCTTAGAATATTGCAAACTAAAGCCATCTCTGTAGATGTATTACAAATGCTGGTCTTGCATTGACTGTATCACTCTTATTTCTGTTATTTTTTACCTTGTTGTTTATGTCTTGTGCCCACATCATGCAAAAGACAAACTTAGTAACTGGCCCACTTGCCTGATTATCAAACAAATAAATTAGACAAGTTTTATGATGTAAGTGCCATAGTGCTGCATTTTCAGATGATATCGCTTCTGACAGAGTTGTAAGACTTCTTGCCCACATGCTTCATGCTGCCTTTCCTGAGTCTAGCTAATTATTGGCTTTGACAACTCCTTAAGAGATATACTACATGAGCTACATGTAAAGTGTATTGTCTATTCAGGCAGCTATGGAATAAAATAGTGGAGATGGAAAAGAACGGAGAGCACATAATGTCACATACGTTTATATACTGATTTGGATCCAACAGTAACATAATTTTTATTAACGTTTGTATGTCTACTGATGTGTCTGAAAGAGTATGCATCCCCAAAGGACATCATCATGTATGCGTTCATCCTATCTTGGAACCTCACTGTACTCTTGGAAGTAGTATTTAAAGGATGCATGTTTTACAACTCTACTTCCATGAATTAAGTGTTGAGTGCAATGTATTTTCTGCAAAAGTACAACAATGTAATCAGGAGGCCGTATCCCCACTGCAAGAGTCATTTTTGATCACAGATGCAGAAGATTCAGAAGAAAGGGTTGAACATTTTAAGGAAGCCTCATAATGATCAAAATGGCAGACTAGTGGGTTCCATGTATAAAGTTTCAACAAAGAAATATCTCTACCCATCCATCTACAACCCCTTTTTCCCATTTGTGCTCATTGGGTCGGGGTGTCACTTCAATAATGACAATCATCTAGAGCCAGGGTTTATACCACTGGGTGGCTAGCCCTACTGCAGAAAATTTCAACAAAGAAGTGACCGCAGGTAATTGAGCATAATGTGAAATACTTACAAATGTAATTTATTTTGAAATGTGTTTTGAGTATGATTTTGGTACATGTAACTTACTTTGTAGTTCATACAGTGTAATTTCAGGATAACTGTATTTTCTACAGTTTATGAAGTAATTATGAAATCTGCCTATCAGAAACCTGTTATTGATTGAATATTGCAATGATTACTATACAGCGAATTGCATTTGTAATGATTATTAAAATAGAAGTATTAACCAGTATTGCAAATGATCATGATTATTTATTATAATGTAATCATTTTTGTAGCTATAATGGGAAAAGCTAAGAGCTGAATGCTGAAGTGATCACAGTTATTTTTATGAACTAACAAATTATGCAAAAGCAAAATGAAGTAATGTTTGCAGAGTAAT